>NC_091284.1:399562449-399902377 GCF_032444005.1 Ranitomeya imitator
GTTTTGAAGAATAACGGATCCGTTTTTTTCTCATAGAGTTGTATTAGTGCCGGATTGCGCCTGATGGCCACACGTTTCATCCGTTTTTTTCCAGATCCGTCCAAATAGTCATTTCCGGCAAACGGAGAAAACGTGTGAAACGGACATGTGAAAAGATGAATCCGGCCTCCAATTCTGATTATCCATTGAATTCATGCAGATCTCTCTCTCTCTCGAAAAACGGATCCGTTGCATCAGTTTTTACACTATTTCCAACGGATCCGTTTTTTTCAAACAAAAAACCTGATGTGTTAAAGTGGCCGTAGAAATATTCATGAGAAATACTGACCACACTACTACTCTGTGAACATGGCCTAACACACGCAGAGTTTTTTCAGTGACATCTGAAATGAAGACTGCATGCAGGAGTTTATAAACTGCCCTTTCCTTCAAAAAAGGAATATGGCTTATAGGCCTGCGGTTCCAAAATGAATGTTGTATTCAGATTAATTTTTACATTTAGCTTTAGTTAACTTGGTGCTTTATCTCCGGTAATCAACCCCATGCTTCGAACACTGAACATTTTTTCACTTCATAAATCTGGCACAATTTTTAATGCCGAAAATGAGTACTATGGCTTCTAGATGTTTCCAATCAGCTTTTACTTGTAAGATGACAGTCAGATCTCTATGGACTATGCGCAGATTTACTGTGAGATTGCATGTCTCCTTCCTTAATTACGGCCTTGAGTCTTTCATTTGTCTCGGCAGAGTGAGATACAGATGTCCCTCCTTACAGAAGATTAATAAGTTATTCTTTTCCCTTCTGTGGGTTAATGATGATTGTTAAAAATGGAACTAAAGTATCTGCGATTCTTTAAAGGCAAGTCCCTTAGCAGAGACTGATCTAACCTTGTTGGTCCATGGCCAAGAACCCATAGGACATCTGTGATTTCTACCTGTGTCCTCCGTGCAAATGAGCTATTTACCTTGCGACCTGTCTATTTGTGCTGCAAACCTTCCCAGACTCTAGAGACAGCTGAGCCTTCTTCTTGGCAACCAGGGATGGTTTTGTGGAATTGTATAGCTCCTGCACAACATTAAGACTAGTAGTCGGCTCAAAGAAGTGTGGCTAGTGTATTTTATAAATTGTCTGTATAGTGCAAGAGAACACGAGCCATAATGGCTTATATATACGCATCTTTATAGTTTGTAATATTTTTTACTAATATAATGTTTGTCTTTGCCCAGGCGATGGGGAAGCAGAACAGCAAGCTCCGTCCAGAGATGCTGCAGGACCTGCGGGAGAATACAGAATTCTCAGATCACGAGCTGCAGGAGTGGTATAAAGGCTTCTTGAAGGACTGTCCATCTGGCATTCTCAATGTGGAAGAGTTCAAGAAGATCTACGCTAATTTCTTCCCATATGGAGATGCCTCTAAGTTTGCTGAGCACGTTTTCCGCACATTTGACACAAATGGTGACGGGACTATAGATTTCAGGGAGTTCATCATTGCACTGAGTGTGACCTCAAGGGGGAAACTGGAGCAGAAACTTAAATGGGCATTCAGTATGTATGACCTAGATGGCAATGGCTACATCAGCCGGGAGGAGATGTTGGAGATAGTACAGGTAAATGGAGAATTAAAATGCATTTTCTAGACAGAGAATAGTTATAAAAAGCGATACTGTGGTATCATTCATATATGCAGTGTTAGTTACAGACAGGAATGCACAGGATTGGCTCTTCTTTGAGTATATACCAGTTGCGGAATATGATGGCTCTATACAAGCAAACATAATAAATAATACCAGATTTTTGTTAATTTTCAGAACGGTAGGGAAATTATTTTTTTATTTTTCTATTCATTTAACATTTTGTATTCATTAATTTATACAAGTCTATGTAAAATTGAAGCTACTTGTGGTCCATCAGCTGTTATGTAGCGAACCTCCTGCGTTCGCTAGGTATAGCGAGCAAACAGCCCACGCCTAAACTGTCAAATGCTTCAACAGGTATATCCTTTTTATTCTATCCTTTCCCATGCAATGATAATCAGAAAGGATGGAACAAGCCTTTAAATATAGATTGTGTTCTGTGATGTTCGGAAATAACCCTGCAGGAATATGGCCTGATTTTTTCCCTGGCTGCTGATCAGTCAATCGATTGGTTAAGATGATTGCATGCTTTATGTAGCACGCTTATCAGTGGCGTTATTGTTGCAGGAATGCATAAAAGGATTGTGCACGATATATGATGTAACATATGTACAAATATTCTCCTATACAAATGTAGTGCGCCCGCCATGCGGTCAAACCATGTCGACATGTAATTTAAAATAATTGCAGGCAATAGCAATTCATCGTTATTTGTGGCATAGTTATGCAGCTAATCCGCCATTCACCATGTGGCCATTAACAGTGGTAGACTTGTTTTAAACCACATAGATTGAGGTCGTGCTGCAGTTGCAGCTCGTGTATGTTTTTTATTTGTACAATATATATATATATATATATATATATATATATATATATATATATATATATATATATATATATATATATATATATATATATATATATATCTATCTATCTATCTATATATATCATATAGTATAATCCCACATGTATATGTAGACCCTAGTTGCCAGTTTACAGTGTTCGCCTATTGGTCGCGGTGTGCATTCATGATTCACGGCTCATGGATTTATTGTATAAAAGCCTAAGCTTTTGGTCTAGCTTATAACATTATGCGTGATTCCTTTCTGACTTCTGTTCATAGGCAATTTATAAGATGGTTTCTTCTGTAATGAAAATGCCAGAGGATGAGTCCACACCAGAGAAACGCACAGAGAAAATATTCAGACAGATGGACACAAATAATGATGGTACGTTGGAAGCATAGAGCAGTCCTTTATCCCAGCTACAGAGGGAATGACCTGCCATGTCTGTGACAGCGTGCTTTACATAATGCCTGGTTCACTTTGTATGTGTTCAGAAGCAAATGAGCAATGTTTTCCTATTTCCTTCGTGCCTGGGAAAGAGCATAACTTATTGATCTCCACCACACATGCCATATGCTGCCTCCAGTGTCAGGCTTGCGCCAGAGCAGCTTCTTTTGGCACAGGAACTATGGAAATAGACAGAAGCTGAGCAGCAGTAAGTACAACTCTGGCTGGCATCCAGTGTCTGCAAACATGTGCAACACTTGGGCTATTGGGTGATGCGATCTTGTTACTAGGTCACATGACTTTTGGAAGTGATGTCAAAATGGAACACTATTTATTTGCATCCCTGGGGTTTTGCAAAAGGGGCTAGGAAGTTAGTGCATTGGCATTGATATTTGGCATAATGTAATATTACGTACCTTGAAATGGCAGTCATACCCTGTGAATTGTTCCACATATGTACATGTTACATCCACTAACTTAAATATATTTTATTGGGGTTTTATGTGATACATGGTAAATGGTTTTCTAATTATTTTAAAAACATAAAGCTGAAAATTGACGTGCATTCATATTCAGTCCCCTGTAGTCTAATACCCCTAAAAACAATCCTGAGTGACCAGTTGCATCCAGAAGTCATCTAATTAGTTCCTTGAGTCTGCCTGTGCATAATTTATTCTCAGTATACCTACAGCTGTTCTGTGAAGGCCTCAAAGGTTTGTTTGGACATTGGGGATCAGATAGCATCATGCAAACCAAGGAACACACCAGACAGGTCAGGGATAAAGTTGTGGAGAAAAGTAAAGAAGTGTTATAAAAAAATAGCTTAAACTCTGAACAGCTCACGGAGCACCGTTCAGTCCATCATCTAAACATTGAAGGAGTATGGCACAAATAAGGAAAGCACTAATTAGAGAAAGCAGTCAGGAGGCCCTGGTCACTCTAGAGGAGCTGCAAAGATCCACAGCTTAGGTGACAGAATCCGTTCTTACGACAACTATTAGTCTTATGTTATACAAATCTGAGCTTTATGGAAGAATGCAAAAAGAAAGCTATTTTTGAAAGTAAGCCATAAGAAGTAAAGCTATGTAGGGAACACAGCGTGTGAAAGAAGGTGCTCTGGTCAGATAAACCCAGAGTAGAACCTATTGGGCTAAATGCAAAGCGCTATGTGTGGCAAAAAGCTAACACTGCACATCACACTGAAAACACCATCCCCACTGTCAAACATGGTGGTGGCAGTATCATGCTATGGGGATGCTTTTCTTCAGCAGGGACAGGGGAGCTGGTCAGAGTTGATGGGGAGATGGATGGAGCTAAATAGGGCAAACCTGGAGTAAAACCTGCAAAAGACTTGAGACTGGGGCGTAGGTACAACTTCCAGCAGGACAACAAACCTAAACATACTGTGAGAGCTACAATGGAATGGTTGAGATCAAAGCATATTTGTGTGTGAATGGCCCTGTCACAGTCCAGACCTAAATCCCATTGAGAATCTGTGACAAGACTTGAAAATTGCTGTTCAGAGACTCCTCCATCTAATCTCACTGGCTAGAGCTAATGTACAAAGAACAATGGGCACAATTTTCAGTGTGTAGATGTGCAAAGCTGGTAGAGATAATACCCCAAAAGACTTAAGCAATAATTGCAGCAAATAGAGAAGTATTTTATTCAGGGTGGCTGAATACAAATGCATGTCATAATTTTCAGATTTACATTTTTTTAATATTTAGACAACCATGCATCATTTCCTTTACACTACACAAATATCTGCTACTTTGTGATGATATATCACATAAAATCCCAATAAAATACAATTAAGTTTGCAGATGTAGCGTGAAAAAATGTAGAAAATTTCACAGTATATGAATATTTTTTTCAAGGCACTGTAGGTGTAATTCCAGGGAAACACTCTGATTTGGCAATTTTGTATTCTTTGTGTAGCTTCAGGTTCACCCCAATATGGATCTGCTCATTTCTTTGCAGGTAAACTATCCTTGGAGGAGTTTATTAAAGGTGCCAAGAGTGATCCATCTATCGTACGATTACTGCAGTGTGATCCCAGCACAGCCTCACAGTTCTGAACCTCGTTGCAGTTTGGGAAACCTTCATTTCTTCCAATGGCCGTGCCTCGCCTCTGCATAGCGGCATGTCCCAGAATCCTTTTGGGCATTAGATGGACTTGAATGCACTGCCAACCAATCAGCCCACTTCCTACCCCTTAATTTATTTATTACTCTAAATCTTGTATTATGTTTATTATATGGAGTAACCATGGGTTGCATGGAGAATTCGGGCACAAAGGTCGATGGGTGGGGAGGGCATTTTTAGGTGCGAAATGGGACCAGAGACACCTTGAAAGTTTAGATATGCTAAAAAGTAGGGTAACTGGTTTACAGTTTTTCTGCTCTGATGGAAACAAGGTGGTCTATGTGAAATGAGATATAGTGGGTAACGGATGCACTAAAGCAGGGAGTTACTATGCACGCTACATTTAATATATTTATTAGGGGAAGGGGGGGTAAGTTATTAGTTTCCTATTTTGTCTAGATTTGCACTTTGCTATGTCTCCTTCCTCTCATTAGAGGGAGTGTGGTTTAACTAGTGTCCTTCTGTTCTGGGTAGATTATCTGTGAATAATAATTTGATCCCACTTCATTTTTATACAGTATCCACTCCATTAAAACATGCCATTGTTCACTGTAAACTCATTTGGAGACGTCAGTAAATACACAATATGGGTTTCTATTGTGCATATAATATAAGATTAGAAACCATACATGTGAGGATGTAAAGACAATACATACAGAAACCTAAAGGTATATTTAAAGTTTAATTTATTACAGTTTTACTGAAACTGTAGGTTCTAAACATTATAAAAGTGTATGTGATGAAGCCAAATGACTGAAGTCACTGACAGTTGTTTAACCTTATATAAGCCCTGTACTTTTTCACGATATTGGGTCACTTGATGGCGCCAGCTAACATGCCATAAGCAAACGTGAACAAAAGGCAACATTTCATATCTGTATTTTACTGAAGGTAACTGAACAGTGGATTTACTAATTGTTACCATTATTCTCACCACAGTGTTGCAGATCTTTTAGTTCCTTTCTACTCAGCTAAAATAACCGAGATCATTGAGGAGTTATTATTTGTTTCCCTTATAAGACAACCTGAACGGGGTTGTCCCTCAAACCAAAGTGCTGCTTAATCAAGAGATAATGCAAAATTAAGCATTTCCACAATATGACGTTGTTATAATAAATGTTGCTGTTTGATAAATTTGTAATGGCGCCCAAGATGCAGCCTGTGTAAGTGCCTGTACCTAATTATTAAGATGCTTTAGCGGCTAGTCACACATGCTGTTTATACTGATCACGCCGAAGTCAGTACAGGGAAGGAGGAGAAGTGAATATTCCCTACTGTTCCATACTGCTTATTAATATGATGTTACTCTTTGCCTGTTCAGTTCATCTAAGTATCTATCGCAGATGTCCTATAAGCTCACTGCAATAAATCACACTTTTGCAATACAAGCTCATATTCCAGCCATATGTGCTGTACTGCTCCAGTGTGACTTATTGAGGTGAGCTCAAAGCTGTCCTACTATAGGACATATTATCGCTACTTAGATTAAAGCAACAGGCAGAACGGAGTAACATATATAAATAAGCAGCTAGAAGATGTCCATGCCAGTGACATCAGTAAAGATTATTTCCGTATCCTACTTACTTTTGCTATCTTCCGTGAGTCCAATAGAAACTGCATGCCTGACCAGCAGATTATTATTATTTGTTATAGCGCCATTTATTCCATGCCGCTTTACATGTGAGGAGGGGTATACATAATAAAAACAAGTACAATAATCTTAAACAATACAAGTCACAACTGGTACAGGAGGAGAGAGAACCCTGCCCGCGAAGGCTCACAATCTACAAGGGCTGGGTGAGAATACAGTAGGCGAGGCAGATAAAGAACATCTACAATATTGGGCACAGGAAGGGCACCATTATAAGTTTATCACAACATAACAACATGTTATTTTCAAACATATCCAATCGTGAAAGTTTTTAATTTTCCATTATCTACTGGTTAAACAGCACTTTTGTTTGGGGATGTCCATTTTTTTTAAATTTTTTTTTACAACACCCAGTCACAATAACAAGATAAACAGAAACAAAACTGCTACTCACTTTGCCAATTCTGTTGCGATGTTTCCGAGGTCCCCTGCAGGTCTTCTTTCTGTTTCTCTTGATATACAGGAAATTACCATTCAAGGTGACCCACCTTAACCTGTGATTGACATAAGGTCATTTCTTGTGTGTTGAGAGGCACCAGGAATTGGAGACCAGAGGGGGAATCGGTAAGCCTTGAAATCAGAGCTGCAGATAATTGGTGAGCTGAGTACCACTTGTTTTTGTTTCTTTTATTAATCTTACTTTTTTAAATTATAGTGAATATATAGTAATTTATTGATTGACACTATATTTTGGTAGCAAGAATTTGATGACTTTGGTTTGGCACCATTGGTTCAGATGATTATTTATTTTTTTATTTCTACTGAAGGTAATAAAATATGATGGCCATTATACTTCTCTTTAACCATATTTTGGTTATAGCAGTTGTCCTACTGCAGAAAAACAATGTTATCCATATCTTGTACAGTATATTGGACAATACGTTAGGTCGATTATAATTCTTGTAATGATATGCTTACAGGAGAATTGTTTGTTCTGTTACTGTACGTAATGTTCTATGGAAGATGAAGGGAAGTGGTAAAGACCACCATTAAAGCAATTTCCTTTATCACAATAATAGCCCAAGAACAGGGGGAGCACAGTTATCTATTTTATGAGAAATAGAAATAAAGTCTTGTATCCATGTACCAAATTTTGTCCTCAACTTGTTGCATGTATTTTTGTGTTTGGAAGCATAAACACATTCATATATATTTACATATAGTATTGCTCCAGCATAGAATATCCTTGGAACATCCTGGAGCCTAACATAGTAGTCATTGCGCATCATTGAAGAAAGTCAAATGAAAGTCCAATCCACTTACAACATTTGCATCCAAAATATGTGTCCATACACTGCAGATAAGCAGTCATTTCTCCACAGGATCCTGCTGCAGAGTTTGACAGACCTTTCAGAAGTATGTCTTCCTATATAGCTGGTAGAGTTGGTGTGTGTCGAATAACACAGTCTTTGTAACGTTACAGCCACTCACTGTGGGTGCCAAGCATTTCTTCTTCTGCAGCGACACTTCTTTCTTTTAGGGGTATCTGGATTCTGACCTGCATGTTATAAACGTATAAATTTTAGAAGACCGTAACTACACCTCTCTAGGAATTGTATCTAGGAATGAAGTGAGCATTTATAAACATCAGGCAATTCACCTAGTTGTATAACATTGGTCTGAGTAAATGGAAAATTATTGTTTCCACAAAAATTTGGTTGAAAACTACTTTTGAGGCACAGTGCGTAGCTCAGATGGGAAGGAGTGCCATATTGGAGTTCAGATTTTGCTGGAATGGTTTGAGGGTTGTCTGTCACATTGGCAGAGCCCCTGAGGTGCCAAAACAGCAGAACTCCTCAATAAGTGACCCCAATTTACAAACTACAACCTACAATGAGTTCATCTGTGGTTCAGTGAGCATGTTGACACCACATGTGCCTCATAGAACTTTATACCATTGGGAGGTTCAGATAGAATAATTATATTTTTACAGCTAAAATGTTTTAGCCCCAAGTTTTTAATTTTTTATAAGAGATAATAGGAAAAAAAAAATGGATCTCGGTTTGTTTTGCAATTTCTACAGAGTGTGCCAGTACCCTGTATGTAATCGGGAAATAATTTTCAGGTACAGTGGAAAGCTCAGAATGGAAGAAGTACCATATTATAGTGCAGATTTTGTTGCTATTGTTTGTGGGTGCCTTGACCCACTGGGAGAGCCCCTGAGGTGCTAGAACAGCAGAACCCCCCCATAAGTGACCCCAAAAGAGCAGTGATCATACTGACACCACATGTGTGTCATCGAATTTTATTCAATAAATTTTTTACCACAAAAAATAGTTTTGTAGCGTCGGCATCCTTGCGTGCCTCTGCTCCCTTCGCCCTGGAGGGAAGCAGACTTAATGCTATGGCTGCAAGTCTGCATCTCTTGCCTTTGCTCCAACTCCCTATGGTCTGCGCATGTCTGGTAGTGCACGCACGTGCTTGCTCCCTGATTCTTAAAGAGACAGTTTGCACTCTCCTAAAGTGTCCCCAGCCAATAGCTGGGAGACACTTACTATTTAAGGCACCTCTGCCTGCTGTTAGGTCCCTTTATCTAATCCTAACCCTACTTTGTCTAATCTATATCCCTCTTGCATTCCTGACCTGTCTGCTAAGCAGAAGCCACACAGTCTGTACCAGTACCTGTGGCCGCCTTGACTTCTATCCTGAAGCTGCACAGTCTGAACCCTTACCAGAGGCCGTCCTGTCTGCTATTCCGAAGCCGCACAGTCTGACTTGTACCAGTGGCCGTCCTGTCCTGTCTGGGACACACAATCCGAACCAGCATCTCTGACCCTTGAAGTCAGCTGCTACTGTTCCGGACACAAATCTGACCTCACCATCAGAGGCTCCAGTGAATAGCAGGTAGCTACTTAGTTACACCCCTCCAGGGTAAGCCTGGCCATAATGCACTGGGTCCACGATCCACAGGCGTTGCATGTTTTAGCGCCAGATTTTATATTTTTACACAAGGAAATTGGTAAAAAGTGCACCAAAATTTGCCACACAATTTCTGTTGAACGAGGAAATACCCCATACTTATCTGTACTGTATTGCTTAGCCACACGTCAAGACTCGGGAGAGAAGGAGCACTATTTGAGTCTTCGAAAACAAATTGCCGTAGAATAGTTTGCTGACTCCATATACAGAACCCCATCAGTGTCAGAAGAGCAGAATCCCCACCCAAGTGACTCCATTTTGGAACTTATACCCCTCTGGGAATTTATCTACAGGTGTAGTGACTATTTTGACTCCTATCGGTGTTTTCCAAAAACAGTTGTGGATATTGCTGAGTGAAATCTACCATTGTAGTGCCCAGAAAAAAAACACAAATTGAGCTTGGTTGTAATGCCCAGTACATTGTAGTGTCCATACATTATACCCAGTTCGTGCTTTTGGACACCTGTACCCTGTAAATTGAGCGGGTTCTCATTTCTACAGAAATGCTAAACATGTGGACACACTGGGGCTTCGAAGTGAGGGGGCATTTGAGCGCAGAATTCCCTCGATTTCTTTTGGGGGTGAGGAGCCTTAGAGCCATGTGCTGAAGGAGATAATCAGCCATGATAACGGATGGGTTTGTAGGTCAGAGATGGGAGGGACGTCTACTCACCATATCTCCACCTCAAGGGTGTGGCTTGGATGTAAAATGTACAGACACTGTTTTTTTTTTTGTTTTTTTTTTGTTTTTTTCTCTGTGTTGTGGTTTGGAGAGGAGAGACTCCAGATGTGGGTACAGGTGGAGCTGAAGACACATTGTGGTCTGAGCTGGTGAACCCCTCAGTAATCAGGACTTTGCTATACGTTATCTTTTGTTTTGCTGCTACGGCAGAAAGGTCATGTTTACTTTTCTGAATCCTGCTATGGTTTATGCTGTTCCATAATAAACCAGCAGGTGATTTACCACAAGAAGCGTTCCTGTGTTTACCTCTGCAAGCAGCTGAGTGAGTCAACCCCTCACACCATGCTGCCGGCATTGTCTAAACAGGCCACTGTGTATGGCAGACCCGAAAGTCATCATGAAGACATAGGCTTGCCAAGACCATTGGGCCCTTGTGGTTACATCGCATGGGTGCTGATCGAATGGGAGGAGCCCCCTCACTCTTCCATCCTCCTAAATATTGTGATCGATATTGATTGCAGCATTTATTATTTATATAGCACCATTGAATCCATGGTGCTGTACATGAGAAGGGGTTACATACAAATTACAGATATCACTTACAGTAAGCAAACTAACAATGACAGACTGATACAGAGGGGCGAGGACCCTGCCCTTGCGGGCTTACATTCTACAGGATGGTGGGGAAGGAGACAATAGGTTGAGGGTTGCAGGAGCTCCCGTGTTGGTGAGGCAGTATCTCCGGTAGTGATCAGGAGGCAGCGGGGTCAGTTCAGGCTGTAGGCTTTCCTGAAGATGTGGGTTTTCAGGTTCCATCTGAAGGATCCGAATGTGGTTTAGTCGGGCGTGTTGGGGCAAACAATTCCAGAGGATGGGGGATATTCGAGAGAAGTCTTGGAGGCGGCTGGATGAGGAGCGAATTTAGTGGGTTAAACAGCTCCTGTGCCATGCACGATTGCCATGATGTACGTATGTGACATTGGTCGGGAACCCCTACGTTGACGTATACAGTAGGTACGTCAAATGTCGTACATGGGAACAGGACAGCTGAGACACTTCGGGCCACCTCCAACTGAAAAAATTATACGGGAATGGAGGCAACAGGAGGATCAGCTGCAAAAAATGGACAAAGAAAAAATGTTTTTGTGGGCATGCTGCAAAGTGGCCAGATTTAAAAGTGGATGTGAAGGAGTGGATCATACGTCACAGGAACAATGGATATTCTGTATCTACAAAAATGATCATTTATGAAGCTAAACATCTTGCTGCAGAAAAAGGCATTCAGGACTTCACAGGATCACCATCATGGTGCTATAGATTTCTGAAGAGATGTAGCCTTGCTATGCGCACAAAAACTAGGATTGCACAAAAAATGCCTAAAGAATACGAAACCAAGATTGGGTATTTTCACAAATTTGTACTGGAAGCAAGAAAGAAAAATGGATACGAAATGACTCAGATCGGGAACATGGATGAAGTCCCGTTGACCTTCAATGTTCCATCAAACAAAACTGTTGATGTGAAAGGTGCCAAAACTATAGCTGTGAAGACCTCAGGGCCTGAGAAAACCCATTATACAGTTGTGTTGTCCTGCTGTGCAGATGGCACCAAATTATCTCCACTGCTGATTTTCAAGAGAAAAACCATGCCGAAAGAGGCAATCCCAAGAGGAGTCATTGTTCATATTCATGAAAAGGGATGGATGGATGAAAATTGCATTAAGATATGGATAGAAAAAGTTTGGTCCAAACGTCCTGGAGGACGTCTGAAAAAACTGCTCTATTAGTGCTGGACCAGTTTAGGACATATAAAGTTGTGGCCAAAAGTATTGACACCCCTGCAATTCTGTCAGATATAACTCAGTTTCTTCCTGAAAATGATTGCAAACACAAATTCTTTGTTATTATCTTCTTTTAATTTGTCTTAAATGAAAAAACACAAAAAGAATTGTCCTAAAGCCAAATTGGATATAATTCCACCCCAAACATAAAAAAGGGGTGGACAAAAGTATTGGCACTGTTCGAAAAATCATGTGATGCTTCACTAATTTGTGTAATTAACAGCACCTGTAACTTACCTGTGGCACCTAACAGGTGTTGGCAATAACTAAATCACACTTGTAGCCAGTTGACATGGATTAAAGTTGACTCAACCTCTGTCCTGTGTCCTTGTGTGTACCACATTGAGCATGGAGAAAAGAAAGAAGACCAAAGAACTGTCTGAGGACTTGAGAAACCAAATTGTGAGGAAGCATGAGCAATCTCAAGGCTACAAGTCCATCTCCAAAGACCTAGTTCCTGTGTCTACCGTGCGCAGTGTCATCAAGAAGTTTAAAGCCCATGGCACTGTGGCTAACCTCCCTAGATGTGCATGGAAAAGAAAAATTGATGAGATTTCAACGCAAGATTGTGCGGATGTTGGATAAAGAACCTCGACTAACATCCAAACAAGTTCAAGCTGCCCTGCAGTCCAAGGGTACAACAGTGTCAACCCGTACTATCCGTTGGCGTCTGAATGAAAAGGGACTGTATAGTAGGAGACCCAGGAAGACCCCACTGCTTACCCGAGACATAAAAAGCCAGGCTGGAGTTTGCCAAAACTTACCTGAAAAAGCCTGGAAGAATGTTCTCTGGTCAGATGAGACAAAAGTAGAGCTTTTTGGGCAAAGGCATCAACATAGAGTTTACAGGAGAAAAAAAGAGGCATTCAAAGAAAAGAACACTGTCCCTACAGTCAAACATGGCGGAGGTTCCCTGATGTTTTGGGATTTCTTTGCTGCCTCTGGCACTGGACTGCTTGACCGTGTGCATGGCATTATGAAGTCTGAAGACTACCAACAAATTTTGCAGCATAATGTAAGGCCCAGTGTGAGAAAGGTGGGTCTCCCTCAGAGGTCATGGGTCTTCCAGCAGGACAATGACCCAAAACACACTTCAAAAAGCACTAGAAAATGGTTTGAGAGAAAGCACTGGAGACTTCTAAGGTGGCCAGCAATGAGTCCAGACCTGAATCCCATAGAACACCTGTGGAGAGATCTAAAAATGGCAGTTTGGAGAAAGCAGCCTTCAAATATCAGGGACCTGGAGCAGTTTGCCAAAGAAGAATGGTCTAAAATTCCAGCAGAGCATTGTAAGAAACTCATTGATGGTTACCGGAAGCGTTTGGTCGCAGTTATTTTGGCTAAAGGTTGTGCAACCAAGTATTAGGCTGAGGGTGCCAATACTTTTGTCTGGCCCATTTTTGGAGTTTTGTGTGAAATGATCAATGCTTTGCTTTTTGCTTCATTCTGTGTTTTTTCATTTAAGACAAATTAAATGAAGATAATACCAAAGAATTTGTGATTGCAATCATTTTCAGGAAGAAACTGAATATTATCTGACAGAATTGCAGGGGTGTCAATACTTTTGGCCACAACTGTATCACTGAAGCCACAAAAAGGAGATTTTAAGAATAGAAAACCAATCTTGCCGTAATTCTTGGGGGCTTACCAGTCAGTTGCAACCTTTGGACGTTTCAATCAACAAGCCATTTAAAGTTTTCATGAGAGAAGAGTGGAATGGATGGCTGCTGGAAACCAGGATCTGACACCAACTGGACGAATTAAGAGGCTCACAATCACCCAAGTTTGTGAATGGGTAAATTCCTCATGGCAGTCCATTAAGGATGAAACCATTGTGAAGTCCTTAAAAAAAAAATGCGGCATCAGCAATGCCTTAGATGGCTCTGAAGATGACATCCTCTCTGAAGAGAGTGAAGACAGTGATACTAGTGATTCTGAGGAACCGAGCTTCATAAATATGGACAGTAGTGATGAAGAGTTCTTGGAGTTCCCTGATGACTGAGGAGTTTCTGTATTTAAACCACTAATGGTTGTTAATGTTGCTGCTGAGTTCTATTTACATTTGCATTAGTGAAATATGTTATTTATATTATTAAATATTTTACCCCATTATTTGCTTCAAAACATTTTTTTTCCTATTTTCAACCTCTAAAACCAAGGTGCGTCTTACGGTCTGGTTCGTCTTATAGTCCAAAAAATACGGTATGTATTTTTTATTTAATATAAATATATACACTACTCGCCATTGACATTGCAACACCAGGAAGAAAAAAATCAGGAAACTATTTCAAGCATAGGATTGATAGACATGTTAATGACAAGGAAATCATGAAATATTAGATGCAAAATTTTCAAAATATCTCGATTTATTCAGTATCGAGTATGAGCTCCACGTGTGGAAATACATGCACTCACACGTCTTGGCAAACTATCAATGAAGTTATTAATGGTTGTTTGAGGAATGTTCTGCCACGCTGAATGCACTCAGACACACAAATCATCAAAATCCACTGCTAACAGCTCCCTTTGCAATTGCCGACCAATGACTTTTCAGATGTGCTTGATTGAAGACAAATCCAGAATCCTTGAATGCCATGTTAGCATGTTTAGATCACACAAGTTGCTAACAGCGCGAAGAATGGTTTAGTTCTGTCTTGAAAAATGGCTCTTGGGAGACTTTCACATTCCCTCATGAAGACCTCTTCATGGAGTTGTCCTCATGGTCTCCAGATCAAGCTCCAACTGTTATGGCTACCAAAACAAAAGTGTGACTCATCGCTAAAGAAGATACACCTCTAGTCCAGTCTCCATTGCCATCTTATTCTGCACCATAACGGCCTTTTCGAGCAGTGACATGAGGATAATAGGACACATTGCTCCATTCTTTGCATCTGACAAGACCATAAAGATGCTTTCATGATGGAAGGTCATACCTGTCCTCCCAGGATTATAATATAGGGTGGCATAATGTACGGTAGACAGACCCCTCTAGTCTTCATTATAGGTACACTAATTGCTTGCCATTACACTGATTGGGTCATGATACCAGTGGTATGGTCAATTCTTAAGTGTCCCTTGAGCCGTTTCTCATCACTACAACATAAGGCCACATGCTGCTGGTGTCTCTCATTGAGCACATCTAAGACCTCATTGGTCGGCAATTGGAGCTGCCAACCATCGATCTAATGATTCACTTGCCCAAATGCATTCAGCATGGCAGAACAGTCCTCAGACAACAAGTAATAACCTTACTGATAACAAGCCTAGACATGTGAGGCTAAGTTCACACGCTTGTATAAAAAAATCGTCTTTTAGAATTTAAATTGTCAACTGTATGCAATCCATAAAGGATCCGTTTATATTTCAGCACTTATTAAAATTTACAACCTGTGACCAGCATTAACCTAATGACATCTAATGAATGCCATTTCTGCGGCGCCAAAGGGCTGATGTTCTTAGTCTGAGCACCAATATTCATGGCCCCGTCCAAGCCTATTAATAATAATCTTTATTTTTATAAAGCGCTAACATATTCTGCAGCGTTTTACAGTTTGCACACATTAACATCGCTGTCCCCGATGGGGCTCACAATCTAAATTTCCTATCAGTATGTCTTCGGAATGTGGGAGGAAACCGAAGTGCCCGGAAGAAACCCACGCAAACACGGGGAGAACATACAAACTCCTTGCAGATGTTGTTCTTGGTGGGATTTGAACCCAGGACTGCCCAGCGCTGTTTAGCATATGTTGATTAGTAATTATAGGGGGACCCCACGTCATTTTTTAGGGGGTCCACTCTATAATAATCAGTAAAGCCTAAGCAAACAGGTATGAGATGTTATTAATATGCTGGGAACCTTTACGGCTATTGACCCCTTCCCAGAATATTATCAGCTACCAGCTGTTGGCTTTCACTCAGCTGGTTAAGAAAATGAGAGGGTACCCCACGCTGTTTTTTTTTAAATGTATTTAATTAATACACAATATACACATTCAGCAGGTGCTGAATCCAGCTCCCATCAGCGTCACCTGGCTGTGTTGATTGCAGGGAGACCAGGCGACAATCATGAGAGCTGCATTAATCACCTGGTGCCTGAGAACAGCGCTAACTGTATTGCTTTTCCTTGGATGCAACACATATGTTACACACAAACATGGATAGCACCAGTACTGGTACTATCAAGACTAGTGATGAGTGAGTATACTCGTTGCTCTGGTTTTCCAAGCACGCTCAGGTGGTCTCCGAGTATTTGTGAGCGCTCGGAGATTTCATTTTTGTTGACGCAGCTGCATGATTTGCAGCTGCTAGACAGCTTGAATACATGTGGGGATTCCATAGCAACAAGGCAACCCCCACATGTTATCAGCCTGGCAAGCAGCTGTAAATAATGCAGCTGCATCGACAAAAAAGAAATCTCTGAGCACTCATACTCGGAGACCGCCCGAGTGTGCTCGGGAAAACCCAAACAACGAGTATACTCGCTCATCACTTATCAAGACATGTGAAGGGGGCTCTTTAGACAGATTCTGGTTTGTCTCTCTTAAGCTCCAGCACAACCCACCCTGCTCAGCTTCCCCAAACTGACTAAGCAGTGAACACAGGGCCTGGTTCTAGTCATAGCTATCCATGTGCATCTAATCAGTACCTATATAGTGATAGGACTTAACCCTAGCCCTAGACCGCAATCCCTAAGCCTATCAAACCACACTAAAGGTAGCCGTGGAGCGCTCCTGACCAGAACCTAGGCGCCTCGTCACAGCCTGAGAAACTAGCTAATCCTGAAGATAGAAAAATAAGCCTACCTTGCCTCAGAGAAATTCCCCAAAGGAAAAGGCAGCCCCCCACATATAATGACTGTGAGTAAGATGAAAACACAAACATAGAGATGAAACAGATTTAGCAAAGTGAGGCCCGACTAGCTGAACAGAACGAGGATAGGGAAGATAACTTTGCGGTCAGCACAAAAACCTATAAAAAACCACGCAGAGGGGACAAAAAGACCCTCCGCACCGACTAACGGTACGGAGGTGGTCCCTCTGCGTCTCAGAGCTTCCAGCAGGCGAGAAAAACCAATAAAGCAAGCTGGACAGAAAAATAGCAACAAAATAACATAAGCAAAACTTAGCTTTGCAGAGCAGCAGGCCACAGGAATGATCCAGGGAAAAAACAAGTCCCACACTGAAACATTGACAGGAAGCATAGATCAAAGCATCAGGTGGAGTTAAGTAGAGAAGAAGCTAACGAGCTCACCTGATCACCTGAGGGAGGAAACTCAGAAGCTGCAGTACCACTTTCCTCCACAAATGGAAGATCCCAGAGAGAATCAGCCGAAGTACCACTTGTGACCACAGGAGTGAACTCTGCCACAGAATTCACAACAATTGGTTGATACTTAGGGGATGCAATTTTTTGGCACACCCATAGATTTGAATAGGCGAGTCTCTCCCAACATAGAGAAGAAACTAGTGCATGCTAGGATGTTTTTTTTTCTTGCACAGACTCGGTCATTGAAAAAAAAAAATGCACATTTGAACAGCCCAATTGAATAACTTTGGTCTGAATGCTGTCCGTTTTTTCACAGGCAGCACCGGACCAAAAATACAGTCATGTGAATTTGTCCTAAGACCCTTTATTTCTGCTCTGGGTCATCTTACTTGATCCTACATAAATCATATACTTTAAGACACAAAAGAGAATAGTAAAACCAAAAACACTCAGTTTGAAAAAATCTACCAATCTTCACGGTATACCCTCATCTGTATATAACCTGTGTAGACACAAGAGTTCCACCACTCCTCTTGGGCTATCTGCACAAAAGCTGTTCTACCCTGTATGCACACATGGATTTTTCCTTTCTGAACCCTGTTCACACAGGTTATATACAGATGATCAGGTTTTTAAATACATCAGATAGGGATTGCATACATTAGTTAGGACTGCTCTGATAAGGGTATACCGTGAAGATTGGTAGAGCAGCTTAGTATACATTTTTTGCAAAAAACGTATCAACCAAATACCCTGTTTTTTACATCTTTTACTAGCACTTGCGGATTACTGCAACATTTTTTCAAACTGAGTGTTTTTGGTTTTACTATTCTCTTTTGTGTCTTCAGGTTTCTTGGTGGTGTGTGAACATGATCATACAGACTTGTTCACTGTGCAAGTAGCCCATGTGTTCCTGTTTCCATATTTGTTCTCTTGTGTCTACAAGACTGGGGAGTTCCACCACTCCTCTTGGGCTATCTGCACAAAAGCTGTTCTACCCTGTATGCACACATGGATTTTTCCTCTCTGAACCCTGTTCACACAGGTTATATACAGATGATCAGGTTTTTAAATACATCAAATAGGGATTGCATACATTAGTTAGGACTGCTCTGATAAGGGTATACCGTGAAGATTGGTAGAGCAGCTTAGTATACATTTTTTGCAAAAAACGTATCAAGCAAATACCCTGTTTTTTACATCTTTTACTAGCACTTGCGGATTACTGCAACATTTTTTCAAACTGAGTGTTTTTGGTTTTACTATTCTCTTTTGTGTCTTCAGGTTTCTTGGTGGTGTGTGAACATGATCATACAGACTTGTTCACTGTGCAAGTAGCCCATGTGTTCCTGTTTCCATAATTGTTCTCTTGTGTCTACAAGACTGGGGAGTTCCACCACTCCTCTTGGGCTATCTGCACAAAAGCTGTTCTACCCTGTATGCACACATGGATTTTTCCTCTCTGAACCCTGTTCACACAGGTTATATACAGATGATCAGGTTTTTAAATACATCAGATAGGGATTGCATACATTAGTTAGGACTGCTCTGATAAGGGTATACCGTGAAGATTGGTAGAGCAGCTTAGTATACATTTTTTGCAAAAAACGTATCAACCAAATACCCTGTTTTTTACATCTTTTACTAGCACTTGCGGATTACTGCAACATTTTTTCAAACTGAGTGTTTTTGGTTTTACTATTCTCTTTTGTGTCTTCAGGTTTCTTGGTGGTGTGTGAACATGATCATACAGACTTGTTCACTGTGCAAGTAGCCCATGTATTCCTGTTTCCATAAATCATATACTTTGTAAATTTTATCTCTATTTTTTATCATTTGCATATCATTAATACGTTGATTGCTCAAACCTAAAACTGGCATTGGCGGTAAATGTAGATACCATTTGTGGCAACATTTACATCGCCTAGGACACAGTTTATTAGATTGTGTTGCTGGGAGTTGTTCCCTTTTTTGAGGATGTGATGTTTAATATATCACTTACTTTCTTTTTCTTTTTGTGACACAGATGCACATCCATCAGCTGGAGTACTATGAAGTAGCAGCGTGCACTAAACACCATTTCTGCAGCATCCAGTATTATAGAGATCACCCAGAGACATAATGTAGTGCTCTGTAAGATAAAACAAAGGGATCGTCCATAATATCTCACTGCACCATGGTTTTATAGGAGATGACCCACTCTATTGCAATCTGGGATCAAAATATAGTAATACAGCTGTGCTCCATCACTTACATAGATTCGTGTAGGATCAAAGGGACATTCATGTGATATCTGTATAAGCTGCAGGTTGGAGAATGTACATGTAGACAGCAGAGTACGTCCTTCATTAGCCACAGTGATTATAACAGACACAGTAAGGCCTACCGTACAGGCCGCAGAGACTACTGCATTAATTATACTCAGAGTCACAGCTGCCCAGCGCTGCAAAAATAAGCACAATGTCAGTAAGGACACCATTACTGTATGATTTATAATGAAATATTAAAGACAGAAGACATTTAATCCCATTAATTCTTCATTCCCAGCCTCAAATAGTACCCGTACGTCATATGTTCTTTCTCACCAAAGAAGTGTGTGCTAGATACCGCGAGAGAACGATAGCCACAATTCCACAGGATATGCTCTGAGGAAAGAAGGTACAATAATTACTAAGTATCACGGCTGCAAAATCTCAATTATTAGTAAGTACAAAATATGGGTTCTAAAGTGGTACCCAACAACAGGTTTCTGTATTAATGAGAATAGTAATAAACTTATTTAATTTCCACAGTTTCATAAAGCATATATGGATACACAAAACTATAATAAAGTCATTAATTATGTGGGATGTATAAATGGTTTTGGAGCAAGGGTGGGCGATTAATTCTCCCAAGGGGCCAAATTATATATTGCAACTATTGTGGATGTTCATCACTGAATATTGAGCACAATTAAGTCTGTTGACTAGTTACCACTGCTCATACATATCACAATAGGGCTTTTTATAACTTGTATGCTTGCCTGTATCAACAAATTAAATCCATATAATTTACTGCTTTTTATAAAGTTTATATAAAGCAGTAAATTATACGGTTTCTGCTATTAAGGCCTTGTATTTTGAACAATAACTCTCAACACAATATAGTGCCCCACAGTCTCAATGTTCAGCATGATGTCCTCACCTATCCGGCCCCCAAGCAGATTCCCAGGGACCTTGGTGCTTGGGTATTTTGACAGTCCCCGGCCCATTCATTTTTTCTTGCTCTGTGTGAAAGTGCACGCAGTGTTCACTACTGACCACTGAGGCACGTGCAATGAAAGATTATGTCCCATCCCTAGTGCTAGCATCAGGAAGTACTTTGTGGGCAGAGTTGGCGTTATTTGTATGGCCCCCAAAAGACGGTATAAATATCCAAATGGCTGCTGGGAGATAAAAAGGTTTCCCCCTGGTCTACAGTCTGGAAAACATCTTCAACCAAACATGGCACATCTAATATACACTGCTCAAAAAAATAAAGGGAACACTAAAATCCCAGATCCTAGATATCACTGAATGAAATATTCCAGTTGTAAATCTTTATTCATTACATAGTGGAATGTGTTGAGAACAATAAAACCTAAAAATGATCAACGTAAATCACAACTAATATCCCACGGAGGTCTGGAGTTGGAATGATGCTCAAAATCAAAGTGGAAAATGAAGTTACAGGCTGATCCAACTTCAGTGGAAATGCCTCAAGACAAGGATATGATGCTCAGTAGTGTGTGTGGCCTCCACGTGCCCATACGATCTCCCTACAACACCTGGGCATGCTCCTGATGAGGCGGCGGATGGTCTCCTGAGGGATATCCTCCCAGACCTGGACTAAAGCATCTGCCAACTCCTGGACAGTCTGTGGTGCAACGTGACATTGGTGGTGGTGCGAGACATGATGTCCCAGATGCGTTCAATCTGATTCAGGTCTGGGGAACGTGCGGGCCAGTCCATAGCTTCAATTCCTCCTTATTGCAGGAACTGCTGACACACTCCAGCCACATGAGGTCTGGCATTGTCCTGCATTAGGAGGAACCCAGCGCCAACTGCACCAGAATATGGTCTCACAAGGGGTCTGAGGATCTCATCTCGGTACCTAATGGCAGTCAGGCTACCTCTGGCGAGCACATGGAGGGCTGTGCGGCCCTCCAAAGAAATGCCACCCCACACCATTACTGACCCACTGCCAAACCGGTCATGCTGAAGGATGTTGCAAGCGGCAGATTGCTCTCCATAGCATCTTCAGACTGTCACGTCTGTTACATGTGAACCTGCTTTCATCTGTGAAGAGCACAAGATGCCAGTGGCAAATTTGCCAATCCTGTGTTCTGTGGCAAATGCCAAGTGTCCTGCACGGTGTTGGGCTGTGAGCACAACCCCCATCTGTGGACATCGGGCACTCGAACCATCCTCATGGAGTCGGTTTCTAACCATTTGTGCAGACACATGCATATTTGTTGCCTGCTGGAGGTCATTTTGCAGGGCTCTGGCAATGCTCCTCCTGTTCCTCCTTGCACAAAGGCTGAGGTAGCGGCCCTACTGCTGGGTTGTTGCCCTCCTACAGCCCCCTCCACGTCTCCTGGTGTAGTGGCCTTTCTCCTGGGAGCGTCTCCAGCCTCTGGACACAGCAAACCTTGTGCCATCCTGGATGAGCTGCACTTCTTGAACCAGTTGTGTGAGTTGTAGAGTTCGTCTCATGCTACCACGAGTGTGAAAGCACAACCAACATTCAAAAGTGACCGAAACATCAGTTATTTAAGTGTTCCCTTTATTTTTTTGAGCAGTGTGTATATATATATATATATATATATATATATATATATATACATATGTATATCTCAAGGTTATATGTATCAAACATATAAATATATGTGTAGAGAAGAGCTGATGGGCACAATTATAAAGGGTAATCATACAGTCATAAGCTGGGATATGGACACATACGTATCATATCAAATAAAAGTTCATGTCTAAAAGTGCCCAACGGTATGCATGACAAATTAATATGTTGGAAACATATAGCTTTGACATATATACATTTTTTTTTAATATTCTGTTTTTATGATGTTCACAACTTCAGTGTGTGCGCCTGTCTTTTTTCTACATGTCCACTGCACACCAATCCAAATAAAGGTTTTTATGTTGTCATTGTACATTGTCCATGTACTTTTTGGACCCCTTTCAGAGTATAACAATTTAGACCATGCAAACTTAGACTAAACAGTCCTAAAATGCGTCCAAAGACAGTATTGTCTACGTTGACAACATTTTTAGTTGGTTTACTTTGAGGCAGAAATGTATCCCGCAATTTTAGTGCGTTGTAATAGTGTGTCACACTTTAGGCCACGCTACTTTTCTTGAAAACCATGCCCTTTTTTATCAGCAATGTCATGCCCTCTTGTCTGACAAGTAATAAAAAGTGTTTAAAAAACATAATAAATATGATGCTAGTTATGAAACCCAATCTTGCCTTGCGCAGGCGTGTACTACAGAGGACAGAGAATGAACTTCAATCCAATATTGCAGCCAGCATGCAGCCAGCGGGTAAGGAAAGGGTGAATCAAACACCCGAAAACCCCGCCCCTATGGCTGAAGATTGTTCCCTCCAAATTCAGGTGACAGAGTCCCTTTAATTATAGCCAATAATCACTGTTACATAATATCACATTATAATGTGATTATGATGATTGTTGTAATAAAAAAATACACAATGTAATCAAGATTAATTTTGATATAATCAACATAATATAAAAAAGCTGGTCTACAGAGAAGGACATTAACATACTGTGATTGGCTATACCTGACACTGAACTACATACACAAACGGTATACTGTATATGTAGTACAAGTGCTTCTCACTAAATTAGAATATCATCAAAAAGTTAATTTATTTCAGTTATTCCATGCAAAAAATGAATGTCATATATAGAGTCATTACAAACAGAGTGATCTATTTCAGTTGTTTATTTCTGTTAATGTTGATGATTATGGCTTACAGCCAATGAAAACCCAAAAGTTATCTCAGTAAATTAGAATTAACAAAAAAACACCTGCAAAGGCTTCCTAAATGTTTATAAAGTTTCCTTAGTCTGTTTCAGTAGGCTCCACAGATGTCCAGAAGGCAGTCATTGACACACTCCGCAAAGAGGGTAAGTGTCACGCAATGTGAACGAAAGGCTAAGTGCAAAATGAAGGGCTTAGGGAAAGGGAACCAAACAATAGGGAAAGGGGGAGTGGAGACCCCTAGACAGATCTAACTTCACCCTGTCTGCCCTATCGTACCTATATAGATTCCGCACCTATTGCCGAGCAGGGAGCAGGATACCTAATCTTTGCCTGACCTTGGCAATAAGCTCTGCACCGGGAAAGACGAGATGAGCGTTAGTCAATCCCCTACTACCGCTAAAGACAACTGGGATAGACAAATGAAACAAGGGAACACTTAGCTCAAGAAGACTCAGAGAGAAACACCAATGTCTTCCAAACTCCAAAGATGACAATAAGCGAATGCTACAGCTCCATGCCTCAACAGGGAAATGCAAATATAAATGTCACCTGCAACTCCCAACAGCAGGTTGGGAGTTATAAACACCCAAGTCTAGGTGTGACCATTAGAGCCAGGAGAGGAGTCCACTGGGTCCTAGCGTTAGGAGGACCAGGTAGAAGTCTGCAAAGCAAACTGCTAAGACCTGCTGCAGACAGATGCAGTGCATCGGTCTGCAGCCTCTGACACATCCGTGACAGTAAGCTACAAAAGGTCATTGCTGAAGAAGCTGGCTGTTCACAGAGTGCTATATCCAAGCATATTAATGGAATGTTGAGTGGAATGACAAAGTGTGGTAGAAAAAGGTGCACAAGCAACCGTGATCACAGCAGCCTTGAAAGGATTGTTAAGAAAAGGCCATTCAAAACTTGGAAGGGAGATTCACAAAGAGTGGACTACTGCTAGAGTCATTGCTTCAAGAGCAACAACACGCAGACTATCCAAGACATGGACTACAAGTGTCGCATTCCTTGTGTCAAGCCACTCATGACCAATAGACAACGCCAGAAGCATCTTACCTTAGCCAAGTAGAAAAAGAACTGGTCTGTTGCTCAGTGGCCAAAGATGTTATTTTCAGATGAAAGTATATTTTGCATTTCATTTGGAAATTACGGTCCCAGAGTCTGTAGGAAGAGTGGAGGGGCACACAATCCAAGCTGCTTGAGGTCTAGTGTGATTTTTCCACAATCAGTGATGGTGTGGGGAGATATGTCATCTGCTGGTGTAGGTCCCCTGTGTTTTATCAAGACCAAAGTCAGCGCAGCGGTCTAAAAGGAAATTTTAGAGCATTTCATGCTTCCCTCTGCTGACAAGCTTTTTGGAGATGGAAATTTCATTCTCCAGCAGGACTTGGCACCTGTCCACACTGCCAAAAGTATCAATACCTGGTTTAAAAACAAGAGTATCGCTGTGCTTGATTGGCCATCAAACTCGCCTGACCTTATCCCCATAGAGAATCTATGGGGTATTGTCAAGAGGAAGATGAGAGACACCAAACCCAACAATGCAGATGAGCTGAAGGCTGCTATCAAAGCAACCTGGTCTTCCATAACACCTCAGTAGTGCCACAGACTGATCGCCTCCATGCTACGCTACACTTATGCAGTAATTGATCCCCAACCAAGTATTAAATGCATTTATTGAACATACATTTCAGTAGGCCAACATTTTGGATTTTAAAATAATTTTTCAAGCTGGTGTTATAAAGTATTCTAATTTACCGAGATAATGACTTTTGGGTTTTCATTGGCTATAAGCCATAATCATAAAATTAACAGAAATAAACACTTGAAATACATCACTCTGTTTGTAATGACTATATAATACACTGTGTGCAGAATTATTAGGCAAGTTGTATTTTGATCACATGATACTTTTTATACATGTTGTCCAACTCCAAGCTGTTCAGGCTTGAGAGCTAACTACCAATTAAGTAAATCATAGTAACATAGTAACATAGTAACATAGTTAGTAAGGCCGAAAAAAGACATTTGTCCATCCAGTTCAGCCTATATTCCATCATAATAAATCCCCAGATCTACGTCCTTCTCCAGAACCTAATAATTGTATGATACAATATTGTTCTGCTCCAGGAAGACATCCAGGCCTCTCTTGAACCCCTCGACTGAGTTCACCATCACCACCTCCTCAGGCAAGCAATTCCAGATTCTCACTGCCCTAACAGTAAAGAATCCTCTTCTATGTTGGTGGAAAAACCTTCTCTCCTCCAGATGCAAAGAATGCCCCCTTGTGCCCGTCACCTTCCTTGGTATAAACAGATCCTCAGCGAG
This sequence comes from Ranitomeya imitator, assembly GCF_032444005.1. Taxonomy (NCBI): domain Eukaryota; kingdom Metazoa; phylum Chordata; class Amphibia; order Anura; family Dendrobatidae; genus Ranitomeya; species Ranitomeya imitator. Next base: position 399,588,253 of record NC_091284.1, read on the forward strand.
ATATTTGTATTGTCCCCTTATATACTTATACATGGTTATTAGATCGCCCCTCAGTCGTCTTTTTTCTAGACTAAATAATCCTAATTTCGCTAATCTATCTGGGTATTGTAGTTCTCCCATCCCCTTTATTAATTTTGTTGCCCTCCTTTGTACTCTCTCTAGTTCCATTATATCCTTCCTGAGCACCGGTGCCCAAAACTGGACACAGTACTCCATGTGCGGTCTAACTAGGGATTTGTACAGAGGCAGTATAATGCTCTCATCATGTGTATCCAGACCTCTTTTAATGCACCCCAAATCAGGTGATGTGCATCTCTGAAATGAGGAATGGTGTTGTCTAATGACATCAAAACCCTATATAAGGTATGCTTGATTATTAGGAAACTTCCTTTCCTTTGGCAAAATGGGTCAGAAGAGAGATTTGACGGGCTCTGAAAAGTCCAAAATTGTGAGATGTCTTGCAGAGGGATGCAGCAGTCTTGAAATTGCCAAACTTTTGAAGCGTGATCACTGAACAATCAAGCGTTTTATGGCAAATAGTCAACAGGGTCGCAAGAAGCGTGTTGAGCAAAAAAAAGCGCAAAATAACTGCCCATGAATTGAGGAAAATCAAGCGTGAAGCTGCCAAGATGCCATTTGCCACCTGTTTTGCCATATTTCAGTGCTGCAATGTTACTGGAGTAACAAAAAGCACAAGGTGTGCGATACTCAGGGACATAGCCAAGGTAAGGAAGGCTGAAAAACAACCACCTTTGAACAAGAAGCATAAGATAAAATGCCAAGACTAGGCCAAGAAATATCTTAAGACTGACTTTTCAAAGGTTTTATGGACTAATGAAATGAGAGTGACTCTTGATGGGCCAGATGGATGGGCAAGAGGCTGGATCAGCAAAGGGCAGAGAGCTCCACTCCGAATCAGACACCAGCAAGGTGGAGGTGGGGTACTGGTATGGGCTGGTATCATCAAAGATGAACTTGTGGGACCTTTTCGGGTTGAGGATGGAGTGAAGCTCAACTCCCAGGAAGAAGTCGGTATCGTTCAAGAAAAACATGATTTTCATGCAGGACAATGCTCCATCACATGCCACCAACTACTCCACAGCCTGGCTGGCCAGTAAAGGTCTCAAAGAAGAAAAAATAATGACATGGCCCCCTTGTTCACCTGATCTGAACCCCATTAAGAACCTGTGATCCCTCATAAAATGTGAAATCTACAGGGAGGGAAAACAGTACACCTCTCGGAACAGTGTCTGGGAGGCTGTGGTGGCTGCTGCACGCAATGTTGATCGTAAACAGATCAAGCCATTGACAGAATCTATGGATGGAAGGCTGCTGAGTGTCATCATAAAGAAAGGTGGCTATATTGGTCACTAATTGTTTTGGGTTTTGTTTTTGCATGTCAGAAATGTTTATTTCTAAATTTTGTGCAGTTATATTGGTTTACCTGGTGAAAATAAACAAGTGAGATGGGAATATATTTGGTTTTTATTAAGTTGCCTAATAATTCTGCAATAGTTACCTGCACAAACATATATCCTCCTACGATAGCCAAATCTAAAAAAAACCACTCCAACTTCCAAAGATATTAAGCTTTGATATTTATGAGTCTTTTGGGTTGATTCAGAACATAGTTGTTGATCAATAATAAAAATAATCCTCTAAAATACAACTTGCCTAATAATTCTGCACACTGCATATGAGATTTTTTTTGTACTGTATTGAAGAACGTAAATAAATTAACTTTTTGATGATATTTTAATTTAGTGAAAAGCACTTCTACATAAGGAAAAAAAATCTGTAGAGATGATCTTTCACCAAACTTTCATGTTGAACTTGACACAGGATGTAATAGTAGCTGCAGAACAGAATAAAACATTGTATCTTTATTTCACCGCTTTTTCAAAGTATTTGGCATCTAGTTGGTTAATTTTTTTAAAAGTACAAGTGGGTGTTATGAAATAGTTTTCACTGGGGGGGGGGAGGGGTGTACCTCTTCCTCCTGTATGATGCTGATCAATCATAAGCAGCATACTAGAGAAAGAAGAACATGCCCTCACCATAGTTTAGAGCAGGTTTCTCAGTGTGTGAGATGTAATCATTAATTACACTACTTAAGGTACCGGTATGTCTGCTGTGCTTAGGCAACTTGTCCTCGATCTGCAATGAGAGCAGGCTCACTAAGGGTACCGTCACACTATACGATTTACCAACGATCACGACCAGCGATACGACCTGGCCGTGATCGTTGGTAAGTCGTAGTGTGGTCGCTGGAGAGCTGTCACACAGACAGCTCTCCAGCGACCAACGATGCCGAGGTCCCCGGGTAACCAGGGTAAACATCGGGTTACTAAGCGCAGGACCGCGCTTAGTAACCCGATGTTTACCCAGGTTACCAGCGTAAAAAAAAAAAACACTACATACTTACATTCCGGTGTCTGTCCCTTGCCGTCTGCTTCCCGCACTCACTGACTGCCGGCCGTAAAGTGAAAGCACAGCACAGCGGTGACGTCACCGCTGTGCTCTCCTTTCACTTTACGGCCGGCAGTCAGTGAGTGCGGGAAGCAGACGGCAAGGGACCTGACGGACACCGGAATGTAAGTATGTAGTGTTTTTTTTTTTTTACATTTACGCTGGTAACCAGGGTAAACATCGGGTTACTAAGCGCGGCCCTGTGCTTAGTAACCCGATGTTTACCCTGGTTACAAGCGAACGCATCGCTAGATCGGTGTCACACACACCGATCTAGCGATGACAGCGGGAGATCCAGCGACGAAAGAATGTTCCAAACGATCTGCTACGACGTACGATTCTCAGCAGGATCCCTGATCGCTGCTGCGTGTCAGACACAGCGATATCGTATGGATATCGCTGGAACGTCACGAATCGTACCGTCGTAGCGACAAAAGTGCCACTGTGTGACGGTACCCTAAGGAGCAGTCTGTTTTGTGCTAGTCCTGAGTGAGATGTAATATTACTCTGCTCTGATCTTACTACAGAGTGATTACAAGTTGAGCACAGCAGAAATGAGTGGGATTGCTGACACCTCTCTGGACAGACAGTGTGGGGAGAGGGGCAGTACAACAAAGGTGATAATGCAATTTATTCTCAGTATAACTACAGTTGTTCTGTGTAGACCTCAGTGATTTGTTTGAAAACATTGGGATAAAACAGCATCATGGAAACTAAGGAACACCCCAAACAGGTCAGGGATAATGTTGTGCAGTAGAGTAAAGCAAGAGTAGGTGATAAAAAAATAGCCCAAACTCTAAAACATCTCAAGGAGCACTGTACCATGCACCATCTAAAAATGTATGGAGTATGGCACAACTGCAAACTCACCAAGACATGAATGTCCACTTAAACTGACATCCCAAGCAAGGAGAGCGCTAATTAGAGAAGCAGCCAAGAGATCCATGCTCATTCTGGAGAAGCTGCAGAGACCCACAGCTCAGGTGGGAGAATCTGTCCACAGGACAACTATGAGGCTACATTCATGCACTCAGTATTTGATCAGTATTTTGCATCATTATTTGTAAGCTAAAATCAGAAGTGAAACAGCAGTAAAACACAGCAGAGGTTCTTACCTGCCTAGGCCTCCAAACAAATGCACTAACAGGATGCAGTGGACCCATGTGGTAAAATAGAAACACAGGTGCAGCATAACCGATGACGCAGCCACTCACCAGCTACCAAACTAATGGAGGGGGTGGCTGCTTGGCACATAGCTGCACATAAAAACTTGTATGTGGCGCTGTTCACACAATGGAGATGCACAGCATCCAGGCAGGCCTAGTAGTGACACCCTTCTATTAGATCAGGCGGGCCTGCCCAGCGCTATCCAAATGCACCCCATGTGCACAGACACCACAGTTTACAAGCAGAAAATGGGCCCAACTGCACCCCGAAAAAAAGTGCAAAAAACACATAAAAAAAATATTATGTGAGGTATTGGTTTATATTCTGGCCAAAATATGTAAGCTCATAACCCACGTCAAGGGTCCTCACGCTTATGAGTCCTCTGTGCACTGTGATACCAGTGTGCTAGCAGCCCCCCACTGAGTAGTTTATGGCTCTAAGCTGGCTGAAGGCCGTTGTGGAAAGATGTGCTCCTTTCTTCATTTAAAAACTTAATTGTAGGCCATAACTTGAACCCAATTAGTGATAGATATAAAAGTTACATATTCCGAATGTCCCCCGATAGATCTATAACCCACTGAAATCACTAGGATCCAAACCCAAAAAAATCCAAGGAATGGATTTCTCCATAAGCAGGTCATGTATCCACTTCATGTTTATACTTAAATGAACCCCCATGTCATGCTGAGTATAATGATGATAATTTTGTCTTTCTTCTATGAGGTTCATCCCAAGGCTAGGGTCACATTGCGTTAGTGCAACCCGTTTAGCGCTAGCGCTAGCGGGTTGCGCTAACGCAATGTTTTTAATGGGGCCGCGTCCTGGGGTCGCGGTAACGTCCCCGCTCTCGCAGATCCCCGATCTGCGAGAGCGGGGAACGGACCGCGGGCGCGCCTCGGACGCTGCGAGCAGCGTCCGCGGCGCGCCAGGAAACACCGGCGCGTCGCTAGCGTGTGCCGAACATGGCACGCGCTAGTGCTGCGCGTTCCCATTGCCGTGAATGGGCGCGCTAACGGACGTGTTGCACGGCGTTAATTTCGCCGTGCAACGCTGTCCGTTAAGCGCGTTCCCATAACGCAATGGGAACCCAGCCTAAGAGATATGGGTAATAGAGTATTTCATAATTGATCAGAAAGGGCAATTCTCCAACCACCCAGTGAGGGCAGCACAGTGGGAGTGCCTTAAGTTTGAGCACAGGTATAAGACATGGAGGCGGGACTAGAGGCGCTCTCTCTCCTACTGTCTCTCTTGACCTGGGAAGCAGATACTGTGTTGGATGCATTGGGACATATGCTCCTCCTCCCTGAGGCATAGCTCATAATGGATTGACATAAGACAAATGTGATTTTATTTTCATCTTTAATCCCTTTTATTTTGTAATCAATCTGTACATACTATAATTGTCTCATCTTGTAACATCGTTTTTATACTTTTTGTAAACACTGCCTAATCTTTTTTTTTTTTAGTAAAAGTTATAATATTTACTAGCTTAGTTTTCCTTGCTCTAAAACATACCCCCAACGTCCTCTGAAGTAAATTGTGCTACTGTTTGGGCTGGCTCCTGACCCGCCATTAATCATAGGAATAGGAGCTGGTGGCAGCAGATCATACTGAGCTTGTTGGGTATAGCTGGCAGTGACGGACGGCATTTGATAATTATAATTCCTGTCTGAGCGGGAGTAGTTATATCGCCCCTGCTGCAGCGTGCCCAATAGCCCGTACATGACCACGCAGCCTTTCTGGTGACTAATTATCCTAGGTGCAGTTCCCTGACCGACCTGAAGGTAAGGGAGGTGCCAGAGAGCTGCAATTTTCAAACCGGAACTGGGAAACGGGATATAAATAAATCCCTGAAGAAAGAACCAGGGCAACCAAACACCCCCGGTTCATGACAAGAAACAAGTGCACCACTTCGGCATTTTTCACCCACTCCTGATTTTGCCTCACAAATACTGATGGAAAATACTGACCAAATACTGAAGGTGTGAACATGGCCTTAGTCCTATGCTCCTCAAATCTGGACTTTATGGAAGAGTGGCAAGAAGAAAGAAAAAAATGTTAGGTCTAAATGCAAAATGCTGTATGTGTGTGAAAACATGACCCTGAAAACATCATCCCCACTAGCAAACATGGTGGTGGCAGCATCATGCAGTGGGGAATCTTTTCTTCAGCAGTTACAGGGAAGCTGGTCAAAGTTGATGGAAAGATGGATGTAAATACAGAGCAATCCTGGAGAAAAATATGTTAGAAGCAGTGAAAGACTTGAGACTGGGGCATAGGTTCACCTTCCATCAGAACATCAACCTTAAACATACTGCCAGAGCTACAAGAGAAAGATTTAGAACAAAGCATATTCATGTGTTTGAATGTCCCAGACACAATTCAGACCTAAATCCCATTGAGAATCTGTGGTAAGACTTGAAAATTGCTTTTCACAAATGCTTTCCATCCAATCCCACTGAGCTAGAGCTGGTTTACAGAGAAAAACTGACAAAAAATTTAGCCTCTAAATGTGCAAAGCTGGTAGAGATCTGGTAGAGACATACCACAAGCATTGCAGCAGTAATAGCACTGAAAGTTGATCCTACAAAATTTTGAAAGGCATGTCACAATTTTAAAATTGATATTTTTAAAATATTTTGAAAGGCATGTATCAATGGTAATATTTCCGGGGTGTAGGAGCACTCCAGTGTCCAGTCACTCTTGTCTATAAATTGGGTCTATCATTCCAGATCAGCCCCTTTCAAGAGAATTGATGCTCCATTCGTATACAGAACTTCTGTTTTCATGGCTATAGGAGATGTCTTCCATTTCCACTGTGCGAGCAGCTGGTATTAGTGCAGTGCCCTGGAACCTTATATGTTTTCCATTGATTCAAAACTTTGTGAGTGTGATTAAAAAAATGGAACCCCTTCACCCACGGGGCAATTTTCCGTTTTTCATTTTAGTTTTTTCCTCCCCTTCTTCCAAGAGCCTTATAGCTGTTCGACCCGGGTCTTGTTTTCTGTGGGACAAGTAGTATTTTAGGCTGCACGGTGGCTCAGTGGTTAGTATTGCAGCACTGGGGTCTTGAGATCAAATCCCACCAAGGACAACATCTGTAAGGAGTTTGTATGTTCTCCCCGTCTTTGCGAAAGAACACGATATTGTTCGAAACATGTTGCCTGCTACTCACTATTATGTGAATTATTTGACTGGACTTTGTATTTTATTCTCAATAAATTTGGAATATTTTGGAAACTGGATTTTTTATATTTCCTGTTCAATTTAGATTGTGAGCCTGAGCAGACTGATATATAATTTTATGGGAAAAGATTAAATATTACATGTTTACTTATTACAATCCTTGTTCATTTTGGGCCTATCATTCAAGTGATTGGTCCTAATCAGTAACTGATAACCAGGGGCATAAGCAGAGGCGTAGCTAGGGTTTTGGTTCGGGGGAGGGGCGAAACTTCAGAGTGGGCCCCTAACCAGGTAACCTTGATTACAACTCCGTGACGCGCCCTAATACTGGAGGAGAACCTCAGCAGATGACCGCGCTGTTACTGAAGATAATCTCTATACAAAGACCAACAGATATTACCACCATATGGTCAGTGGTAGATACCAGCCCTACAGAACATATAACGGATCACTGCACAGTTACAGATAATATCTTACTGCTGACGTCCTTTCTGATGGAATCGTTCATTTTTCCCGTCTTTTCCATCTGGCCCAGACCGACATGACAACTTCTTCCAGCTACAACTCGTCTGCAGAGAATACAACAAAGACACATTTAACTTCTCAAATTCCAGCCCCATCACCATCTATTCCCAACCAGCGCAAACTCCTCATCCTACCGATACCCCAATGCTGAGCCGCTGCTGCCGTATATGACCCTATTACTGCCCCTGATACCCCAATACTGAGCCGCTGCTGCCATATGTGTCCCTATTACTGCCCCTGATACCCCAATACTGAGCCTCTGCTGCCGTATGTGTCCCTATTACTACACCTGATACCCCAATACTGAGCAGCTGCTGCCGTATGTGTCCCTATTACTGCCCCTGATACCCCAATACTGAGCCGCTGCTGCAGTATGTGTCCCTATTACTACACCTGATACCCCAATACTGAACCGCTGCTGCCGTATGTGCCCCTATTACTGCCCCTGATACCCCAATACTGAGCCGCTGCTGCAGTATGTGTCCCTATTACTGCCCCTGATACCCCAATACTGAGCCGCTGCTGCCGTATGTGCCCCTATTACTGCCCCTGATACCCCAATACTGAGCCGCTGCTGCCATATGTGTCCCTATTACTGCCCCTGATACCCCAATACTGAGCCTCTGCTGCCGTATGTGTCCCTATTACTACACCTGATACCCCAATACTGAGCAGCTGCTGCCATATGTGTCCCTATTACTGCCCCTGATACCCCAATACTGAGCTGCTGCTGCAGTATGTGTCCCTATTACTACACCTGATACCCCAATACTGAGCAGCTGCTGCCGTATGTGTCCCTATTACTGCCCCTGATACCCCAATACTGAGCCACTGCTGCCGTATGTGTCCCTATTACTACACCTGATACCCCAATACTGAGCAGCTGCTGCCGTATGTGTCCCTATTACTACACCTGATACCCCGATACTGAGCCGCTGCTGCCATATGTGTCCCTATTACTACACCTGATACCCCAATACTGAGCCGCTGCTGCCATATGTGTCCCTATTACTGCCCCTGATACTCCAATACTGAGCCGCTGCTGCCGTATGTGTACCTATTACTGCACCTGATACCCCAATACTGAGCCTCTGCTGCCGTATGTGTCCCTATTACTGCCCCTGATACCCCAATACTGAACCGCTGCTGCCGCATGTGTCCCTATTACTGCCCCTGAAACCCCAATACTGAGCCGCTGCTGCTGTATGTGTCCCTATTACTGCCCCTGATACCCCAATACTGAGCCTCTGCTGCCGTATGTGTCCCTATTACTGCTCCTGATACCCCAATACTGAGCTGCTGCTGCCGTATTTGTCCCTATTACTGCACCTGATACCCCAATACTGAGCAGCTGCTGCCATATGTGTGCCTATTACTGCCCCTGATACCCCAATACTGAGCCTCTGCTGCTGTATGTGTCCCTATTACTGCACCTGCTGTGTGGTTCTCTGTGCCTTCTAAATTCTAAAGCAACTCTCTACAATATAGTAATGCCAGGTGCAAGTGCCCTAGAAAACAGTGCCCATATTCTACCCCTAGAAATAATGCCCGGTGTCCCCCTTGGACAGTCACAGTAACCTGAGTTCCCCTATAACAATAAGTGCCCACTTTACGTTTAATAATGTCCCGAGTCTTCCCCTGTACAGCTCCTCTATACACAGCATGATGCTCTCTTATACACAGTATAATGCACCCACACAGTATACTGACTCCTTAGTAGCCTCCAAACTGTTTGATGGCTCCAACAATGTATAATGACCCCCACACTGTAATCTCCAGACTGTATGATGGCCCCCTAGATAGCCTCCATATACAGTAGCATAATGCACCAAATAGTCCACAATATAGTATAATGCACTCCCCATAGGCAGACTCTATAGCATACGGCAGCCCCCATAGGCAGACACTGTAATAAGGCAGCACCCCCATATAGGCAGACCCTGTAATAAGGCAGTACCCCCATAGGCAGGCTCTGTAGTATAAGGCAGCCCCCCCAAAGGCAGACCATGTAATAAGGCGGCAGACCCTGTAATAAGGCAGCACCCCCATAGTCAGACTCTGTAATAAGGCAGCCCCCATAGTCAAACCCTGTAATAAGGTAGCACCTCTATAAGCGGACCCTGTAATAAGGCGGCACCCCCATAGTCAGACCCTGTAAAAAGGCAGCCTCCATAGGCAGACCCTGTAAAAAGGCAGCTCCCACATAGTCAGACCCTGTAATAAGGCAGCCCCCATAGTCAGACCCTGTAATAAGGCAGCCCCCATAGACTAGTCAGACCCTGTAATAAGGCAGCACCCCTATAGGCAGACCATGAATTAGGCAGCCCCCATAGTCAGACCCTGTAATAAGGCAGCACCCCCATAGTCAGACCCTGTAATAAGGCAGCCCCCATAGTCAGACCCTGTAATAAGGCAGCCCCCATAGGCAGACACTGTAATAAGGCAGCACCCCCATATAGGCAGACCCTGTAATAAGGCAGTACCCCCATAGGCAGGCTCTGTAGTATAAGGCAGCCCCCCCCCAAAGGCAGACCATGTAATAAGGCGGCAGACCCTGTAATAAGGCAGCACCCCCATAGTCAGACTCTGTAATAAGGCAGCCCCCATAGTCAAACCCTGTAATAAGGTAGCACCTCTATAAGCGGACCCTGTAATAAGGCGGCACCCCCATAGTCAGACCCTGTAAAAAGGCAGCCTCCATAGGCAGACCCTGTAAAAAGGCAGCTCCCACATAGTCAGACCCTGTAATAAGGCAGCCCCCATAGTCAGACCCTGTAATAAGGCAGCCCCCATAGACTAGTCAGACCCTGTAATAAGGCAGCACCCCTATAGGCAGACCATGAATTAGGCAGCCCCCATAGTCAGACCCTGTAATAAGGCAGCACCCCCATAGTCAGACCCTGTAATAAGGCAGCCCCCATAGTCAGACCCTGTAATAAGGCAGCCCCCATAGGCAGCCCCCATAGTCAGACCCTGTAATAAGGCAGCCCTCATAGACTAGTCAGACCCTGTAATAAGGCAGCACCCCCATAGTCAGACCCTGTAATAAGGCAGCCCCCATAGTCAGACCCTGTAATAAGGCAGCACCCAAAGTCAGACCCTGTAATAAGGCAGCACCCCTATAGTCAGACCCTGTAATTATGCAGCCCCCCATAGTCAGACCCTGTAATTATGCAGCCCCCCATAGTCAGACCCTGTAATAAGGCAGCACCCCCATAGTCAGATCCTTTAATAAGGCAGCACCCCCATAGTCAGACCCTGTAATAAGGCAGCACCCAAAGTCAGACCCTGTAATAAGGCAGCACCCCTATAGTCAGACCCTGTAATTATGCAGCCCCCCCATAGTCAGACCCTGTAATAAGGCAGCACCCCCATAGTCAGATCCTTTAATAAGGCAGCACCCCCATAGTCAGACCCTGTAATAAGGCAGCCCTCCATAGGCACACCCTGTAATAAGGCAGCAGCACCCATTAAAAAAAAAAACCTCTCTTCTTCCTGGTTCCTGCGCTGCTCCCGCTGATCTTCTGACAGCGGGTGCCGGGCAGTGACGTCATCGCGCCCGCTGTCAGTGTCCGCGACGTCAGACGCCGACACTGACAGGGATGATGGAAGAAGGAGCATAGCGCTCCTTCTGCCAGCAATGCGATCAGCTGTATCGGCTAAATGCCGATACAGCTGATCTTCCGATGACGGCGGGGGGCCTACTGCTGGCACCGGGCCCCCCACTTGCTCAGGGGCCCCGTAGCGGCCGGGCAGCAGAGCAGGGAGATTGATTCTCCCTGCTCTGCCACAGCATGTAACTGCATCGGCGCGCTGAGCGCGCCAATACAGTTAAAGTAGCTTAGCTCCGGGTGGGCCCCCTCAGAGCACCGGGCCCGGGCGCCCACACCCTCTGCCCCCCCTCCCCGGTAGCTACGCTACTGGGCATAAGGACTGTGGTTGCAGAGGGTGGTAATATTATTGGAAGGGGCCCAGGATGGGAGTCCATCTGACACCAAGTACCAAGCATACTGCTAAAGCAACATTCAAGTGGTTTCAGGGGAAACATGTAAGTGGCCTAGTCAAAGCCCAAACTTTAATCCAATTGTGAATCTGTAGTTAGGCATGAAAATTGCTGTTCGCCAGAGAAAACCATCTAAGGCCTCTTTCACACATCCTGGTGATTCCTGTACAGGAAAAAACGGTCCGTGTCCGTGTGTGCGTATGTAATATCCATGTGCAGTCCATGAGTCAATGTTTAGGGTACGTTCACACAGGACTTTTTTGCTGCTTTTTTATGCTAATTTTCAGCGGCTTTTTACAGTTCCAGCAAAGCCTATGAGATTTCAGAAAGCTGGAGGCAACCGTCGTAATTGTATCCTGCTCACATTGAGATCAGCGCTACCAGGAGATATTGATACGAGTTGTCATAAGTGTGATAAGTATTGGTGCCAGGGAAGAAGCGGTTCAGCTTGTGCTGTTCCCTAGCGCCGTCCGGCTGCTGGAGGCAGCTCTCATCATTGATCACAGTGCCACCAGGAGACAATGATGGGAGTTGTATTCAGCAGCAGCTGTGAGCCTCCTGTGTAAAATAAATAATTAAATAAAAAAACTGCATGGAATCCTACACAATTTTCATAACCAGCAGATGGAAACTTTATGGCTGGGGCTGATGTTAGTAACCTGGGACAAGGGACAATACCCCATAAGGTTCCCAGGCTATTATTAAGAGCTCACAGCTGTTTGCTTAGCCTTTTCTGGTGATTTTACGTGGGAACCCCAGAACAAAATGAAGTAGGGTCCCCCTATAAATTCAAACCAGCAAAAGCTAAACAGACAGCTGTGGGTTGATATTAATAGCCTCGGAAGGGGTCAGAGATATTGCCTTCCTCCTCCAGACTACCACATCAGTCCTCAGCCACCCCAGAAATGGCGCATCCATAAGATGCGCCAAATCTGGCGCTTAGCCTTGCGCTTCCCACTTGCCCTGTGGTGGTGGCGGCAAGTGGGATTTATGTCACCTTTGTCTTGTCAGGTGAGATCAAGCCCACCGGTTAGTAATGGAGAAGCGTCTATAAGACGCCTATCCATTACTAACCGCTTAGTCAAATTGTAAATAAACACACCGCAAGAATAAAGTCCTTTATTTGAAATAATACAAAACACCCTGTTTAACACATTAATTTAAAAATAAAAAAACACAGTTATACTCACCTTACTCCCTTTCCATTGAACCCCTCGTCCCCTGTAAAAACAGAAAAAATAAACCATATACTCACCTTACACCCATTTTATTGATGCCCTTGTCTCCTGTAAAAAAGAAAAATAATAAACCACTATACCAAACTACGTGTACTGATTTTAGGGGTGAATAGCTATTCAGACTGAAGTTTTCAGTTATTTGAACCAAATGTTCAGAGTTGTAGGCATGTTCTTTACACGAACTGACGCAAACCATTAAAAAAAACTGGTTGTCGGGAGCAAAGCCCGAAAATTACGTGAATACGTTCACAAGCCACTGTGTACAGTGGTCAAATATACAAATTCAAGTGGTAATACACAAGGTATAAGTAGGTGAAACATGTTAGTTACCGGCTTAATGTTCGGCCTTGGAGCTTGACCACATAGGGGGTGTGGGGTGTCAGCTGTTTCTGGTTCCTTCCAGCATGATGCACCTCGTGACCCCCCTCCAAATTGAACAGCAAGAAAAAGAGAGAAAGCCACACGGCCTCACATGTGCATTTAACCCCTTGGTTGGTCATTCCCGTTCCCACCCCTGGGATGGTTCTAGTCCTCCTTCCCTTTGGGTTCTGGCAGCTGAAACTCCAAAACTTATGATGATCATAACTTCTCCACAGAAGGTCATAGGGTGGTGGCTTTGGCGCCATGGGATCCAACCAGACCCCCGTTACACTTGAAGACCAAACACGGCTTCTCTACCTGGCTTCTTCTAGCCATTCTACATATCTCCTTACCCTTAGGTGCTAGAGTGGATAGAGACCCTGGCAGCCGTTCGGCCTGTCCCCAAGATCTTATGAAATTCCCATCTGACTAGGGAATTTGAATTAAAGCAGAAAGACAGTTTGTTCCCAGCAGGATGTCATCCTGTCAAGAAGGTCTTGGTATAAGCTAAGCTGCATAGGAATGTGAGTTTTTCCCTTTGAAGCTGATGAGGCTGGACCACCTGCTGAACCAGGTGTCCTGTTTCAGCTTCACATTTTGAAGGAGAATTGTAGTCTTGGACTGGATATGATACAGTTGATTGGCATGACATTAAATCACCCCATATTCTTCACATAGGCTACTACTTTTTTTTCACATGTGTCTTTTTTTCACATTTTTAACACTGCGGTTTTTGTCTTATTTTGGTGAGTCTTGTTTTAAATAAAGATGCTTTGCTTTTGATTCATCCTGATATTTGGCTTTGACTAAACTTTATTGATGCAGTCATTTGCAGATTATGTGATTTTTACCTGACTTGTTACTGCAGGTCACTTTATGTACACTGGACATGAGATTTCTATAAGTCCCATCTTTTCTGGAACTGTGAGATGCTGCGTTTTTTTGTGCAGCGAAAAAACACAGCGCAAATACTCCCCAAATACTCATTGTGGGAACTTAACCTAACATTGTTTAAACCTATTTTAAAGGAGTTTTCTGGGCTGAGAACAAAAGTCTTCAGCCACTGACTGCTGATAGCTGAATTGTGACGGTGTGCAATGTGCACATTGTCACGCTTTCCCTGTATTCCCCGCATGAGTGGTCGGTCAAGTGTAGGCATATATGTGATTTGCAAACTTGCGATCATGTGACACCCAGAATTTCATTTAAATAATTAAATGGAAACTTGAGAGCAGTGGAGGAGAGTCTAGCCGACACGTCACGGCAAGTATGCAAATCACATGCAGGTTGCGATAGTGTGCGCACTGCACAAAGTCACAGCATGGCAGTCTTCAGTCACAGAGTGACTCAAGAATTTTATTCTCAGCCCAAGAAACATCTTTAACTAATAAGTAATTAAAAAGTTTAGAAATAGTGCTAACACCCTGAATGTCTCCTATTTATTAGTCATACAAGAGGCACCTTGGAGATTTCAGGTGTCACAGGAGGAGTTGGCTGGCTCTTCTATTGTTAAACAGAGCAAATATCATTTCTCAAGAGTTAGGCAACTTACTATGACATTATAATTACTTATAGCCGACATTGTTTTACAGCTTGGATTAGGCTGGGATTTCAATTGAGTTATTGTATGATATTGTATTCTCATAATTAACTAAACATTTTTTTAATTCAACAATAATCGAGTGGTATAGACAAAAGAGTGACAGAAAAGTGAATCACAGACAAAATCAACTATTTCACATCATGTATTTCCCTTTTCTGATATTGACACCAAATCAGTGTGTTCAATTCATTGTATTTAAAGTTAAGTTCCAGGTTTCTTGTAAATCAAACTGTTGGCTTAAATAAAAATGTTCCTTTCTACCTAAAAGAAAACAAACAAACAGCCCTGATAAATATGTCTATTGAAAATTTTAAAAGTTTTAGGCCCCGATTCATCAAGACCGACGATTTTCTTACCGGGTTTGATGAGGGTCAGTTGAACCTGATTCATAAAAATTCATGAGTCTGGATTGTGTGACAAATGGCTTTTGCCTCCATTCATCATGCCAGACATTTTACTCCAGTCAGTGACTGAAGAGAGATTTCTGGGATAGGGAACATCACAGCTCGTCATGAATTAAATAAACTGTGGCGTCACTCCCCCGCCACACCCTTATTCTACCCTGGATGAAATATGGCAGATAGAGGTAGGTAGGGGAACAATCCCTAGATACACATTATACTCACTGTAGTTATGGCATGGATATCTTAACACATTCCTTTAACCTACCAGAATTGCAGAAGCCACAGCAGTGATGTTGGTTACAGAATACTGTAGTGATACACTGTCCACCAGTTTGGCCACATGTCTCAGAACCAATCCATGAACTATAGCTCCAACTATAAAATTAAGGTGCCCAGTTACAATGAGTGCCAGGCCCTGTTTCATCAGAACTTTGCCAAACAGTTTGTTATCCAGGGCCTCTGTGGAAAAAGAGGAGTTTATGTTAAATATTATTAAACTAATAAATAATCAATATCATACATACAATCCATATTTTAAAGAGAACTCAATGTTATTAAAAATTATATAAGGATAAAGAAAATAAATCATGTGTTTCTTTAAAAAAAAAAAAATATTCCAGGATAAAGTCATATTGGAGACACAAGTTTTCCTATATTGTCCCTATAGAGCAGTGTTTTCCAAACCCCGTCCTCACGGCCCCCAAACACATCATGTTTTTGGAATTTCCTTAGTATTGTACAGGTGAAAGGACTGGAGTTTGGGAAACACTGATCTAGACAGTCCAGAAATGAGCGTATTCTAAATGGCAGCTGAAATGAATGATAATCATTTTACAGAATTCCCGCACACAAAGACCAGTGAGTGATGCATACTCCGTAGAGATGGGAAAACCTGAATGGTAACGCTTCTGACACCTAGTGTCCTTGCTCGGCAACCTGAACAAATATTGTTGAAAGGCTACAGTGCAGCCAATCAACAAGCTTTTCCTGTGTGGACACTTCTTCTGGCCCCATCACAGCCAAGTCAAGTATTGGCATGGCTGTGATTGGCCGCAGCACTGTGTAAAAAATAAATAAATAAAAAGTTGTGGCGTCTCTTCCATTCTTGATAACCAGCTGAGGTAAAGCTGATAGCCGTGTGCTGTAGCCCTGAGTTGTCAGCTTTATCTTGGCTAGTTATCAAAAACAGAGTGGACCCCAAGCCTTTTTTTAATTATTTAGATGAGGGCCCCCTCATTTTTGGCAACCAGCCAAGCTAAAGCAGACAGTTGGGGGCTGGTATTCTCAGGCTGGGGATGGGCCATAGATATTGACCCTCCCCAGCTTAAAAACAGCAGCCCACAGCAGCCTCAGAAAAGGCACTTTGCCCTGCTCTTCCCGCTTGCCCTCTGCTACATCTGGTTGCATTGCTGAGCGGTGACATAAGTAATGTTACCTCTCAGCCCAGCAACCAGATGACACTAAGCTGAATGTGAGAACACGGCTGCGTGTGACCGGCAGTAACCTTAATGACGTCACCACCGGTTATACGCAGGCACGTTCTTACACTCTGCTCGGTGTGAGCTTGTTGCTGGACTGAGTGGTAACATTTGTCACCTCTCAGCAGTGCAACCAGATGTAGCAGAGTTGGGGATCGTCGTGGGAAATCAGCATTATGGATTATCGGCCGACATGTGAGTATAAATTAGATTTTTTATTTTTGTTTTTACAACCTTTTCACCGCTGGTCACTTCTGTTTACTCACACAGATAGCAGCGTGGGAACATCAGCTCTGTGACTGGCTATAATGTGTTAGATTACCGCTGATCAGAGCCAATGTTTCTCGCACTGTCACACAGGTGATAGCATGGGAACAGAGGATGTTCTGGCCCCCCATTCATTTGAATGGTGTCCGAGTTCGAGTTCGGGTACCCAAATAGAACTTTCTTTTTTAAAGTTCGTCTGAACCCGACGCACCTGAACGTCCACGGGTCCACCCATCGCTAATATTGAGCATTATCTGTATATATACTGTATATAGTGTATCACAGTGCTCCCAACAGTACTTCTCTAGTTCCCTCTTTTTGATAAAGCCTATGCGAAACGCGCATCAGGGGGGTTGATTCGGCACCCCAGCATCTGGCTCTACTCACCATGGGTAAGATACTTTATCACTAGGTATACTGCTATTGCTCTTTTCCCCTATATGGATGATGGTCACTGTGACAGCCTTTGTGGTATGCATTATCTTACAGACATCCAATTCTCTGACTTATATTGGTGCTATGTGAATACTATTTGGATTGGGTGCCATATACTCTATATGATTTATAGTGGATTATACTAGTACCATGCGTTTGGTTTATACAAATTTACTTGTCTGGAACAGGGATTCACTGTTTCTAAACTAGGGCCTTTTCCTTTGTTCTACTTTTGTGTTATTTTGTGATTTATTTTGTTCACAGTATTTATAATAAAATGTACAATTTTTAAAATTTAATTTTCTTTGTGTATGGAACTCCATTTTTCGGTGTTTAAATGTATATCTGGAGTATACACTCACTATCCAGTTACCTTATGGGCAAATATATGAAGTCACTTGGACATTACTCTTTATTATATGGGACCCATATTCTCTCTGTGAGTTTGAGTATAGTACTTCTCTAGTTGTTGGCAGCTGTAGTCAGTATTGTGCGCAAGTGACACCAAGCAGGACATAGCTCTGTAAGAACTTGGAACCAGAGTCAAAACTGTACATCACTGGCAATTAACACTAATTAATATATTGTACTAGATGGTACTAGATGGTGGCCCGATTCTAATGCATCGAGTATTCTAGAATATGCATGTCTTCTGGGTAATTTCGCAATGCATCGCCGGGAACGGAAGATGGCGGACAAAGGAGGGTGAGTATAGCAGGTTTTTTTTTTTATTATTATTTTTAACATTACATTTTTTTACTATTGATACCGCATAGGCAGCATCAATAGTAAAAAGTTGGGGACACACAGGGTTAATAGCAGTGGTAACAGAGTGCGTTACCCGCGGCATAACCGTTACCGCCGGAATTAACCCTGTGTGAGCGGTGACTGGAGAGGAGTATGCGGGCGCCGGGCACTGACTGCGGGGAGTAAGGAGCGGCCATTTTCTTCCGGACTGTGCCCGTCGCTGATTGGTCGTGGCTGTTTTGCCTCGACCAATCAGCGACTTGGATTTCCATGACAGACAGAGGCCGCGACCAATGAATATCCGTGACAGACAGACAGACGGAAGTGACCTTTAGACAATTATATGGTAGAATATTAATAGACTATTTCACTTTATACACTCAGCCTGGCTCACTATCTCTTGTATTTGAAAATGTCTTGCAACCTAAAGCAGCTTGAGTCACTGGGCAGAGAGACATTTGTCTCCTGGACCCATTCCCCATTAACTGTTTAGGGCAACCCACCCGTCTGCTTGCACTCCATAAATGTCGCGGCTCATCCGCATCACAGTCGGGCAGACACGCCCACGCAATACGCTGTGCGAGGTCACGTCTGCTTAAGACACGTAATGCAACGTGTCTGGTGCTGTTTCTACCTGCCAGAGACAAACTTTTTTGAATGGACATCCAACCACCTGGCAGTATGTGTTTTTTCTTAAAGAAGCAATCCTCCCATCAAAGTTTTTTTTTCTTTTAATATAATGCAATCATCATATTATATAGGAAAAATAGTGAAAAACCAGCTCACCTATTAGGCATTTGTTGTGGGGAAGCCCGGATACCGTGCAGTCATCACGTGGAACGATAAGGCAAACAGGAAAAGAAATCCAGCTTCCAAAAATATCAAGATTTATTGAGGATAAAATCCAAAGTCCAATGACATGGTTCACAGTAGAATGAGTAGCAGCAGGCTACGCGTTTCGAGTTCTTTTTAACGGTTGCTAACATACGTGGCTGGGCAATATACTACGTGACTGGCCAATATACTACGTGACTGGGCATTATACTACGTGTCTGTGCTGTATAGTACGTGGATCTGTGCTGTATACTACGTCGCTGTGCAATATACTACGTGGCTGTTCAATATACTACGTGCCTGGGCAATATACTACGTGACTGGCCAATATACTACGTGACTGGGCAGTATACTACGTGTCTGTGCTGTATACTACGTGGCTCTGTGCTGTATACTACATCGCTGTGCAATATACTATGTAGCTGGGCAATATACTACGTGACTGGGCAATATACTACGTAAAAGAGAAAAATGTTCCAGCTTCTTGATAAAATGTAAAACTTTAATCCATCATATAAAATAGTAGAAGACACACTCCTGGGACAATGCCATATCACAAGTGAAGAAAGCTACGCGTTTCGACCATACGGTCTTTGTCAGAGCTGTGATGGATTAAAGTTTTACATTTTATCAAGAAGCTGGAACATTTTTCTCTTTTACTTGGATCTGCACTACGTCGAGTCAGGACGAAGTTCCGTGCTCCTTGCACATATCGGTGAGCTGGCTTTTTTCTTTATTTGTACTCAATATACTACGTGACTGGGCAATATACCACGTGGCTGGGCAATATACTACGTGGTTGGGCAATACACTATGTCACTGGGCAATATACTACGTGGGCTGTGCAATATACTACATGGACATGCATATTCTAGAATAAAAAGAAAAAACATTGTATTTCAGCTCACCCGCATGGCAGAATTTACCATAGTCCAAATGTAATCCGAGCACGGAAAGCGTCTCTGTCCAACGCTGAGGTAAATGAGCAAAAAAGAAAAAAAATTATGCTGAAGTTTAAGATCGCTTTTGGCGCTCGAAACGCGTCCAGCGAATTGATGTTTGTCTTCATCCTTATTTTGTGATTTATATTTTTGGTAAGCAGCTTTCCAATTTTTAAAGATAATTAATAAAAATTTTTGTTTAATTTTACTCCTGGAGCTGGATTTTTTTTCTTTTTTGCTCATATTCCAGAATACCCGATGCGTTAGAATCGGGCCACCATCTAGTAAATATATATATATATATATATTTAATACAGGGCTAGATAGCATAAAAGCCGGTAATTCAATAGCGGGCTTTTGCTAACGCCTTACCAAACCTGACAGGATATGAGACATGGTTTACATACAGAAAGCCATTTCATATCCTTTATATTTTTTAATATTCCTCACTAATAATGTTAGTAGTTTGTGTATGCAAAATTTTGGAGCTCTAGGTGTTAAAATAAAGGGTTAAATCACAGAAAAACTGACGTGGGCTCCTGCGCAATTTTCTCCGCCAGAGTGGGAAAGCCAGTGACTGAGGGCAGATATTAATAGCATAGAGAGGGACCATGGTTATTGGCCCCCCGGCTAAAAACATCTGCCACCAGCCACCCCAGAAAAGGCACATCTGTAAGATGTAAGATATACAGATATAAGTTCCTTACACAATGCGGATGATGCTGCCGCTCTATATAACACCACAATAGCTGTAGCTTTGGAATCTGCTGCCCCACTTACACATACCAAAGCTCGCAAAATCAACAGACAGCCCTGGCATACAAGCCTGACCAAAGAACTGAGGCGAGCTTCCAAGGGCTGCTGAGCGCAGATGGAAAAGTTCCCACTCCAACGAGCACTTCATCGCATTCAAACAGTCCCTCACTACTTTCAAGACCACACTCGCCATAGCTAAACAAACCTACTTCTCATCTCTCATATCCTCCCTGTCTCACAACCCTAAACAGTTATTCAACACCTTCAATTCTCTCCTCTGTCCCCTAGCACCTCCTCCCTCCCCACTCATCTCAGCTGAAGACTTTGCCTAATTTTTCAAGCAGAAGATTGATAACATCAGAGACAGTTTTGGTCAACAACCCCCAGAGCCCTTCCTCCCGACTTCCCAGCCCTCCACCTCCAAAACCAACTTCTCCACCATTACAGAAGATTGACTCTCCTCTCTACTCTCAAGATCACATATCACCACCTGTGCACTTGACCCAATCCCATCCCACTTCTTCCCAAACCACCCCACAGTCTTCATCCCAACCCTAACCCATCTGTTCAACCTATCACTAACAACTGGTGTTTTCCCCTCAAGCTTTAAACATACCTCTATCACACCTATCCTCAAAAAGCCCTCTCTTGACCCATCCTCTGTATCTAGCTATCGCCCTATATCACTTCTCCCCTATGCCTCCAGGCTACTGGAACAACACGTCTACCTTGAACTGTCCTCCCATCTCTCTTCTTGCTCCCTCTTCGACCGCTTACAATCTGGCTTCCGGTCACACCACTCCACTGAAACTGCCCTAACTAAGGTCACCAATGACCTCTTAACTGCCAAGAGCAAGCAACACTACTTTGTCCTCTTCCTCCTGGACCTGTCGGCTGCCTTTGACACAGTGGACCATTCCCTATTATTACAGACCCTCTCATCCCTTGGCATCACAGACTTGGCCTTATCCTGGATCTCATCATACCTAACAGACACACTCACACTCCACCTCCTCACCTCGCCCCCTATCTGTCGGAGTCCAACAAGGTTCAGTCTAGGGCCCCTGCTCTTCTCCATTTACACTTTTGGCCTGGGACAGCTCATAGAATCTCATGGCTTTCAGTATCATCTCTATGCTGATG
This sequence comes from Ranitomeya imitator, assembly GCF_032444005.1. NCBI lineage: Eukaryota > Metazoa > Chordata > Amphibia > Anura > Dendrobatidae > Ranitomeya > Ranitomeya imitator. The sequence continues at coordinate 399,609,809 of NC_091284.1, forward strand.
ACACACAGATGTACATCTCTGGACCTGATATCACCACCCTACTAACCAAAATCCCTCAATGTCTATCCGCTATTTCATCCTTCTTCTCCGCTAGATTTCTGAAACTTAACATGGACAAAACAGAATTAATCATCTTCCCCCATCTCACGTGACCCCCCAACGAACCTATCCATTACAGTAAATGACTGCCCACTCTCCCCAGTCCCATAAGCTCGCTGCCTCAGGGTAATCCTTGACGCTGATCTCTCCTTCAAACCACATATCCAAGCCCTTTCCACTTCCTGCCGACTTCAACTCAAAAATATTTCACGAATCCGTTCATTCCTCAACCAAGAATCTGCAAGTCCATGCCCTCATCATCTTTCGCCTTGACTACTGCAACCTCCTGCTCTGTGGCCTCCCCTCGAACACTCTCGCACCGCTCCAATCTATTCTAAACTCTGCTGCCCGACTAATCCACCTGTCCCCCCGCTATTCCCCAGCTTCTCCCCTCTCCCCTCTGTCAATCCCTTCACTGGCTCCTCATTGCCCAGAGACTCCAGTACAAAACTCTAACCATGACGTACAAAGCCATCCACAACCTGTCTCCTGCATACATCTGTGACCTCTTCTCCCGGTACTTACCTACACGCAACCTCTGATCCTCACAAGACCTCCTTCTCTACTCCCCTCTTATCTCTTCTTCCCACAATCGTATACAAGATTTCTCTTGCGTATCACCCCTACTCTGGAACCCTCTACCACAACACATCAGACTCGCGCCTACCATCAAAACCTTCAAAAAGAGCCTGAAGTCCCACCTCTTTCGACAAGCCTACAACCTGCAGTAACCACCGATCGACCAAACCGCTGCATGACCAGCTCTACCCTCGCCTACTGTATTCTCACCCATCCCTTGTAGATTGTGAGCCCTCGCGGGCAGGGTTCTCTCTCCTCCTGTACCAGTTATGACTTGTATTGTTTAAGATTATTGTACTTGTTTTTATGATGTATACCCCTCCTTGCATGTAAGCGCCATGGAATAAATGGCGCTATAACAATAAATAATAATAATAATGCGCCTATTCTGGCACTTAGCCACTCTCTTCCCACTCCCATGTAGCGGTGGGATATGAGGTAATAAGGGGTTAATGTCACCTTGCTATTGTAAGGTGACATTAAGCCTGGATAATAAAGGAGAGATGTCAATAAGACACCTATCCATTAATAATCCAAAATTAGTAAAGGGTTAAAAATACACACACACAAACATTAAGAATAAAGTATTTTAATGAAATAAATAAACACATAGGGTTTTATTATCTTTATTGTATGCTCAATTCAACTGAAGACCCTCGTTCTCCTGTAAAAAAAAGGAAAATAAAAAAGCAACAATATCCCATACCTGTCCGCCTTACAGTCATGCCTCATGATGTAAATCAATTTGAAGGGGTTAAATAAAGTTACAACCAGAGGCTGCTAATGCAGCCGCTCCCTGCTGTAAAAGACTGGGGAATAGTGTTGAGCATTCCGATACCGCAAGTATCGGGTATCGGCCGATACTTGCGGTATCGGAATTCCAATACCGAGATCCGATACTTTTGTGGTATCGGGTATCGGTATCGGATCCATAGGGATGTGTAAAATAAAGAATTAAAATTAAAAATATTTTGAATTGCTCACCTCTCCGGCGGCCCCTGGACATCACGCTGGTAACCGGCTGGCTTCTTTGTTTAAAATGAGCGCCTTTAGGACCTGCGAATGACGTCGCGGGTTCTGATTGGTCGCGTGCCGCTCATGTGACCGCCACGCGACCAATCAGAAGCCGCGACGTCATTCTCATTCACTAAACTCCTAATTCTAGGAATTAAGGACCTGCGAATGACGTCGCGGCTTCTGATTGGTCGCGTAGCGGTCACATGGGCGGCACGCGACCAATCAGAACCCGCGACGTCATTCGCAGGTCCTAAAGGCGCTCATTTTAAACAAAGAAGCCGGCCGGTTACCAGCGTGAAGTCCAGGGGCCGCCGGAGAGGTGAATATATCAATATTTTTTATTTTAATTCTTTATTTTACACCTTAATATGGATCCCAGGGCCTGAAGGAGAGTTTCCTCTCCTTCAGACCCTGGGAACCATCAGAATACCTTCCGATACTTGGTGTCCCATTGACTTTTATTGGTATCGGATATTGGTATCGGCGATATCCGATATTTTTCGGGTATCGGCCGATACTATCCGATACCGATACTTTCAAGTATCGGACGGTATCGCTCAACACTACTGGGGAATGAATGAAATGAAGGTAACAAATCTTTGGTGACTAGCAGTTCCGTCACCGTAGCTGCGCCCCCTGGTGGCATAAACTGTAATGAACTGTAGTGTGGGAATTTTTCTGAATATTTTCTCACGCTACAGTTCATATGAGTTTATGCCACCAGCGAATGCAGCTTCGGTGACGGCATCGCTACATGTGGGGGTAAACCACTGTTTGGGCACACGGCAGGGCTCGGAAGGGAAGGAGCGCCATTTGACTTTTTGAATGAAAAATTAGCTCCAATCGTTAGCGGACACCATGTCGCGTTTGGAGAGCCCCTGTGTGCCTAAACATTGGAGCTCCCCCACATGTGACCCCATTTTGGAAACTAGACCTTCCATGGAACTAATCTAGATGTGCGGAGACCACTTTAAACCCCCAAGTGCTTCACAGAAGTTTATAATGCAGAGCCGTGAAAATAAAAAATAATTATTCTTTCCTCAAAAATTATTTTTAGCCCGCAATTTTTTATTTTCACAAGAGTAACAGGAGAAATTGGACCCCAAAAGTTGTTGTCCAGTTTGTCCTGAGTACGCTGATACCCCATATGTGGGGAGGAACCACTGTTTGGGCACACGTCGGTGCTCGGAAGGGAAGTAGTGACGTTTTGGAATGCAGACTTTGATGGAGTGGTCTGCGGGCATCATGTTAGCCCCTGATGTGCTAAACAGTAGAAACCCCCCACAAGTGACCCCATTTTGGAAACTAGAGCCCCCAAGGAACTTATCTAGATGTGTGAGCACTTTGAACCCCCAAGTGCTTCACAGAAGTTTACAACGCAGAGCGCGTGAAAATAAAAAATCATTTTTCTTTCCTAAAAAATGATGTTTTAGCAAGCAATTTTTTATTTTCACGAGGGTAACAGGAGAAATTGGACCCCAAGAGTTGTTGCCCAGTTTGTCTTGAGTACATTGATACCCCATATGTGGGGGTAAACCACTGTTTGGGCACACGTCAGGGCTCGGAAGGGAAGTAGTGATTTCTAAAATGCAGACTTTGATGGATTGGTCTGCGGGCATCATGTTGAGCTTGCAGAGCCCCTGATGTGCCTAAACAGTAGAAACCCTCCACAAGTGACCCCATTTTGGAAACTAGACCCCACAGGGAACTTATCTAGATATGTGGTGAGCACTTTGAACGCCCAAGTGCTTCACAGAAGTTTACAACGCAGAGCCGTGAAAATAAAAAATCATTTTTCTTTCCTCAAAAACTATGTTTTAGCAAGCAATTTTTTATTTTTACAAGGGTAACAGGAGAAATTGGACCCCAATATTTGTTGCCCAGTTTGTCTCGAGTACGCTGATACCCCATATGTGGGGGTAAACCACTGTTTGGGCACACGTCGGGGCTCGGAAGGGAAGCAGTGGCGTTTTGAAATGCAGACTTTGATGGAATGGTCTGCGGGCGTCACGGTGCATTTGCAGAGCCCCTGATGTGCCTAAACAGTAGAAACCCTATTTTGGAAACTAGACCCCCCCAAGCAACTTATATCATGTTATAAGGTCAGAACGTTGATCTGACACTTTGTAGAGCACTGTGTCTGATCAGCGATCTGATATGCAGGGCTACAGGCTTACCAGAGCTTGCTCTGAGCAGGCGCTTGGTAAGCCACCTCCCTGCAGGACCCGGATGCAGCCCCGCAGCCATTTTGGATTCGGGGCTTTAAGGGAGGAGACGTTCGGTTCAAGGTGAGCACATCGCCTTGGAACGCTGCGATCATGTTTAATCGCAGAGTGCCGGGGGTTAATGTGCCGGGGGCGGTCCGTGACCGCTCCTGGCACATAGTGCCGGATGTCAGCTGCGATAGTCAGCTGACACCCGGCCGCGATCGGCTGCGCTCCCCCTGTGAGCGCGGCCGATCGCTATGACGTACTATCCCATCCCTGGGAATTAAGTCCCAGGTCACCTTGATGGGATAGTACATCATATGGGATTAAGGGGTTAATCATGTATTGTGGTGTGTGAAGTTGTGTAGGTAGAAGTGTGTATGTGTGTGCCAAAACATATTTGGTGGAATTAATTTGCAAAACAAAACACATAACTGATACAAATGGAAGTAGCCTGCGCCCTGTCTGAGTTTTGTTAATGTGTCAGTTTTCAAAAAAAGAGAAAATAGGTCTTGCAAGTAAAACTTTTTACTCCATTCTAAAAACTGTCACATAATGGATCCATTTCTGAAGCAGAAAAGACAAATTGAATTCTCAAACACAAATGTGAAAGAAGCCTACCTTAGGTGCTATTCACATTGTGATCTTAGGCTGGGTTCCCATTGCGTTATGGGACCGCGTTAAACGGACAGCGTTGCACGGCGAAATTAACGCCGTGCAACGTGGCCGTTAACGCGCCCATTCACGCTAATGGGAACGCGCGTCGCGGGATCTGCGAGAGCTGGGACGTTACCGCGACCCTGACCGCAACCCCATAGAAAACATTGCGTTAGCGCAATCCGCTAGCGCTAGCGCTAAACGGATTGCACTAGCGCAATGTGACCCTAGCCTTACGTTGGCAATGTACATTTGAAAAATCACAAATAACGTCTCAGAGGAGATCTCATTTATGGGAATAAATATATATGTGTGCTCAATACAAAGGACTTGCTCATGACTTAGGCCGGGGATCACACATGCGAGAAATACGTCCGAGTCTCGCATGGTAATACCCGGCATTGCCGCCGTCTCTCTGGAGCGGAGCGTGAGGCTCCATGTATTGCTAGGCGGCCGCACCCTCCGCTCCAGAGAGAGAGCGGCAATGCCGGGTATTACCATGCGAGACTCGGACGTATTTCTCGCATGTGTGATCCCGGCCTTATTTTTTCCAAAGACCATACTGAGGACCAGGGGACAATCATTACTGGTGGAAGAAAGGCGATTCTAGCAGCTAAATAGGAAAGGATTCCTTACAGTTAGGGCAGTCAGACTGTGGAATATTATATACACTGTAACAGCTTTTAAAAAATGACTAGATGATTTCCTCGGTACACATAACATTGTGGCTTATAGATAATATAGTGACAAAATGTATAATTGGTAGAGAAAGGTTCAACTTAATGGCCCTAGGTCTTTTTTTCAAACTATATAACTATGTATCAGAGGTAACGCTCCCCTAACCCATAAATTGCAATAATCAAGACATATATACTTATGTTTCACATACTTTACACTGGTTATCCATTTCTCTTTACAAGTATAGTAAAGCACATCATATGCTACACTTATAAAAAAACATGCGCCTGATTCAATGATAGCCGAACAAAAGCAGCATAGTTGTACTGCATTTGATAACTACAATCTATGGCTCTGCAGGGCACTAGCTTTGAATAACTCTTGTGTTTTTTTTCTATGTATTTGCTGCCAAGACTGTAATGCGAACAACCAATTATTCCACATTAGCACCAGGGTCTTAAATATATGCAGGTTTTCTACAGGCTAGGGAATGCAACTATGTGTAAATGATATGCTGTTTTAAATGGATTTTATTTTGTTTTGTTGTACAATAAAGATGGCTACATGTTATCTCCTAAGGCTATGTGCACACATCGCGGATTGGCCTTAGGAATTTCTGCCTCTCCTGGCAGAAAACGCAGCTGTGGATTTGTCGCGTTTTTGTGCAGATCCGAAGCGTTTTCTGTCCGTTTTTTCTGCTGATTTTTTGCGGATTTTCAGCGTTTTTTACCCCTGCGGATTTCTATAATGGAATGGGTACTAAAACGCTGCAGATCCGCAAAAAAGAAGTGACATGCTACTTCTTTTAAACCGCAGCATTTCTGCACCAGATTTTTCGCAACGTGTGCACAGGCTTTTTTTTTCTCATTGATTTACATTGTACTGTAAATCAATTGTAGCAAAAAACGCTGCGGATCCGCAGAGAATCCGCAACGTGTGCACATAGCCTTATAGGATTTCACACTGACTCCTAGCATGTAGGAGCCTAAAAGTCAGTAATTAAATGAAATACACTGTTAGGGTACTGTCATTTTCACACTAGTTATCTATGTAGTAAACTTGGATGTGTTCTCGTATCTATAAAGTATGCTTTGTTCTGGTAATGTGTCTATGTACTAAACTTGATCCTGGTACCTTATGCAGTAAGCTTTGTTTTGGTATTGTGTCTATGTGGTAGGCTGGTTTTTATTCCAATATCTATATAGTAAGCTTCATTCTGTTCCCATATTTAGAGAGTAAACTTTGCTCTGTTCCCATATTTATGTAGTAATCTTGATTCTGTTACTGTATCTAGGAAGAAAACTGGGTCCTGATATTAATATAGGAGGCTTGTTTCTGTTCCAAAATCTATATAAGGCCTCATTTACACGTCAGTATTTGGTCAGTATTTTGCATCAGTGTTTGTGTGCCAAAGCCAGGAGTGGAACAATTAGAGGAAAACTTGAATTGAAAGATTGACACCTGTTCTGTTTTTTGAAGACTCTCCTGGTTTTGGCATACAAATACTGATGAAATACTGATGGAGAAATACTGATGTGTGAATGAGGCCTAATAAGGTTTTTTTTGCTGTACAGTAACTGTGTAGTAAGTTTGTTTCTTGTATTGCATCCATGTAGTATACTTAGTTCTGCTCTTGTATCTATTTATTAAGCTGGTTTCAATTCTCATACCTATGTAGTAAGCTTGATTTTGTTGCCATGTCGATGTAGTAAACTTGGTTCTGGTCCTGTATCTATATAGTAAGCTGGTTTCTGGTTTCATATCTATGTAGTAGACTGGTTTCCGTATCTATGTAGTAAGATTGGTTTTGTTCCAATATCTACAGTATTTTGTAAGTTTGGTTCTGTTTCCATAGCTACAGTATATAGTAAGTTTGGTTGTGTTCTTGTAGCTATGCAGTAAGTTGGATTTTACCTGTCTGTATGTAGCAAGCTTGGTTCTATTCCTATATATGTAGTAAACTTGTTTTTGTTCCTGTATCTATATAGTAAGCTTGGTTCTCTTCCTATATCTATGTAGTAAGGTCGGTTCTGTTCCCGTATCTATGTATTAAGCTTGGTTCTGCTCTCTTATTGGTTTTTAAGATAGCTTCTATTACCATATCTATGTAGTTAGCTGGGATCTGTTTCCACATATATGTAGTAAGCTGGTTTCTTTTCCTATATGTAATAGGCTTGTTTCTGTTTCCATATTTATCTATCAAGGTAAGCTGTGTCCTTTTCCATAATCTATGTAGTTAGCTGGGTTCTGTTTCAATATCTATGTAGTAAGCTGGGTTATGTTTCTTTATCTATGTTGTAAGCTTGGTTCTGTTCCAACGTCTATGAGTAAGCTTGTGTTCTGTTTCCCTATCTACCGTATGTAATAAGCTTGATTCTGTTCCTAGATATAATGAGCATAGTTCATTTATTGTTTCTATGCAGTAAGCTGGGTTCTGTTTCTCCATCTAAGTCCCTAAGTTCAGCTCTGTTCCTATATCTATGTAGTAAGCTTGATTCATTTCCTGTACTTATGTAATCTTGGTATCTATATAGTAAGTTGAATTCTGTTCTCATGTCTACGAAGTCACCTTTGTTCTGTACAAGTTTCTATGCAGCAAACTTGATTCTGTTCCTTATCTAGTAAGACTGGTGCTGTTCCCATATCTAGCTAGTAAGCTTGGTTATCTATAACCAATCTCTTGGTATCTATAAAGCAAGCTTAATGTAACGTCACACATAACGATATCGTTAACGATATCGTTGCTTTTTGTGACGTAGCAACGATATTGTTAAGGAAATCGTTATGCGTGACAGCGACCAACGATCAGGCCCCTGCTGTGACATTGTTGGTCCCTGGGGAAAGTTCAGGACTTTATTTCGTCGCTGGATCACCCGCTGACATCGCTGAATCGGCGTGTGTGACGCCGATTCAGCGATGTCTTCACTGGTAACCAGGTTAAACATCAGGTTACTAAGCGCAGGGCCGCGCTTAGTAACCCGATGTTTACCCTGGTTACCATTGTAAAAGTAAAAAAACAAAACACTACATACTTACATTCCTGTCACGTTCCTCAGCGTCAGCTTCCCTGCATCCCCCAGTGTCAGCGCCGGCCGGCCGTAAAGCAAAGCACAGCGGTGACGTCACCGCTCTGCTTTCCGGCCAGCGCGCTTACACAATGCAGGGAAGCTGAGGCCGGGGGACGCGACAGGAATGTAAGTATGTAGTGTTTGTTTTTTACATTTACAACGGTAACCAGGGTAAACATCGGGTTACTAAGCGCGGCCCTGCACTTAGTAACCCGATGTTTACCCTGGTTACCTGGGGACTTCGGGATCGTTGGTCGCTGGAGAGCTGTCTGTGTGACAGCTCTCCAGCGGCCAAACAGCGACGCTGCAGCGATCGGCATCGTTGTCTAGATCGCTGCAGTGTCGCTTAATGTGACGGTACCTTTAGGGTTTTTAAAAAACTTTTTAAATTCAGCATTAGCATTACTGCAATCCTATTGATTGATACTATGAAATTATTTTACTGCATGGTAAAATAAAAAAAAACAATTGGCAGAATTGTGGTTTCTTTTATCCATCCCTCCTACCAAAATATAAAATAAAAAATTATCAAAAAGTTGAATGTCCCCAAAATGCATCCAGTTAAATCTACAGCATCTTACACAAAAAAAATAAGGGTTCACCAAACACAGTTGATGAAAAAAAAATATTTAACTTATGGCTCTCAGAGTATGTGAACATACCGTAACTTATATTGTTAAAGTATTTATTGCATAAGAGCAAAAAAAAAAACATAAATAAAATGCATAAATTTGTTGTGTGATAAATGCGCTGACACACAGAGTAAAGTTAACACTTTATTTCTGCAACAAATGAAAGTGTAAAATTTAAAATTAATTAAAAATGAATAAATAACAGAAGAAAGCTCATTGTTTTCTATTTCTTCCCATAAAGAGTTGATAAAATATACCTAGGTATTGTGTCGTATGCATCTCAAAATGGTGCCACTCTGAATAATTATCCCACAAAAAAAATAGCCCTGAAAAAGCTTCATCAGTTAAAAAATAAAAAGTCAATAGTGTAAACATAAACAGATATGTGGATCTTATCTCCTCTTCCCACAATCGTATACAAGATTTCTCTCGCGTATCACCCCAACTCTGGAACCCTCTACCACAACACATCAGACTCTCGCCTACCATCGAAACCTTCAAAAAGAACCTGAAGACCCACCTCTTCAGACAAGCCTACAACCTGCAGCTACCACCGATCGACCAAACCGCTGCATGACCATCTACCCTCACCTACTGTATTCTCACCCATCCCTTGTAGATTGTGAGCCCTCGCGGGCAGGGTCCTCATTCCTCCTGTACCAGTTATGACTTGTATTGTTTAAGATTATTGTACTTGTTTTCATTATGTATACCCCTCCTCACATGTAAAGCGCCATGGAATAAATGGCGCTATAACAATAAATAATAATAATAATAATAAATAATAATAATAATATTAAGGCCAATTTAGACCTAGACCTTAAGAGGTTATTCGGGACTAAATTATTATGTTTTAACTATAAGCCAAAAACTAACAGGCCTGCCTGTTCTATTCGGCACCGGTAAAGAGCGGTCACTGCCAACGATTCAGCTGCTCCATGTCAACAGAGCAGCTCTTCATCTTCTCGGCTGCTCTGTCAAGGGGCATGACTGCCAATGTCATGCTGATTGACAGTAAACTTCCCGCAGGTATGCAGCATGACGTTGGCAGTCACAACCTGTCATCAGAGCAGGGCGGATGAGAAGCCGCTGCTCTATAGACGTGACGTCAACGAAAGCCTCTGAATCACCGACAGGAGTGGTCTGTGCTGTAGAGATCGGCACATTAGGCTGGTAGTTGCTAGCTACCTGTTTGCTGTTAAGGAATCCTTCTAACATCTTTTGAAGATGTGAAAGGGCACAAATAAGGTTTTGCCATTCTGAGAAACATACAACTACCAGCTGAATTATTTTTTATCCAAACAATAGGGGGCAGCACAGTGAATTATATTTTCTTTAAAAAAAAAAGTTAAGAGTAGCACATACTCTACTTAACTTGCGATGCAAGGACATCTCTATAGGATGGGATGGTTCATTCCCGAAAATTAAATCAATCATCTATATTGGCAGTTTTTTGTTAGGGGTAAATTTTGCACATTCCTTTAACTCTTTCCTTTCGATTGTATCACGCTTTTGATTACATTAGTATAGTAGCTTCTCTAGTAACCTTTGGCAGCAAACCATCCTTGCATCACTGGGTCTGTTAATCATATACACAACAGTTTCAATACAAATAGCATTGGTTAAGTAACAATGGCATCCCACCTAGAGACTGAAACAGTCGTTGAAAAGAACTGATGAAGGGAACGTAACGTGTTTACATCTCTTAGCAGCCCCCTTCCACAAGTTACAAAGAATAAATGAGTATTGCCCTACCAGGGGGTAATTCCTTCTGGAATGTAGGGATACTGTGTGGGAGTGAAATTTAGGCACTATACAAGGTTATAAAGTGGAATAAATATTTACTTTGGATATAAAAGTTTAAGCTATTTTCTAGTCACCCCATAGACTTGAGATACCTTTAACATATGATAGCTGTGCAATAGCTGCATCCATCAGTATCATATCATTTGTCTGAAGTAATCTATGATCCCAAATTTAAACTGAACCGGTCCCATCCAGCTCTGCCCATTGTAGCAGAGCTGGGAGAATCTAGTGTGAAAACACAGAAAGTCGGAAAATGTTTGTGCAACTTCGAGTTGTGCAAAAAGTTTACAACTTTTCAAGCCAATTGACGTCAGAATTCTGGCAAAATTGTTTTGATGAATTGCGATCTAAATGCGCCCATGCACAGTAGATTAACGTTGGTGAAAATGGGCAATTCAACCACTGCTATATACTGCTTACATTTTTATTAAAACTTATGGTGATTTAAAACGGTTTTTCTTCAATGAATATTTATCAACTATTGAAAACATAGTGTGTAAAATAAAACTAGTGCATTGGGCAACAACCAATAATTATTACCATGAATGCAGTAAAGGGTGCAAAAACACAATGATCAAAACTAATAAAACAATGTTTAAATGAGAACTGTACTTTCAACAAACTTTTCAAACATCAATACTATAAGTAAATATACACTAATGGATGACTAATGACTGAAATGATAACGAATAGTGATGAGCGAGCAGTAAAATGCTCTAGTGCTCGTTTCTTGAATCGAGTAGGTCAGAAGGGCTCAACTCGAGTAACGAGTATAATGGATGTCAATGAGAAACTCAAGCATTTTTCTACCAGACCCACCCAGGAGATCTGGGGTGGGCAGGAAAATTGCTGAAATAGATGGGAACAGAGCTCAAATGGAATAGGAACAGCATGGGGAAGACACCTGGGCCATTTCTGACTCCCAAGTCACTGCTGGAAGTGAGTCGCCCGCCAGGGCTGTGGGACACTCTGTACCGGGTCCGGTACTTAAAGAGGATGTCACGGTGGCTGCGACCCGGTCCGTGAAGTTTGTGTTCGTGACGCCACCTGTGGTGTTCGGTCAGTGGGGATCGATGCTGCTTAAAGGGGTCCTCTGGGGTCATGTTATGGCAGCTAGATGGTATAACTTCCCACAGGTGAAGTAGGTCCCAAGGGCTCCTGGTGTGTAGATGAGGATGGTGAGTGGTGCAGTAGAGAATGGAGGACACAGGTTTGCAGTCTCTTTATCTGGTTTACTGAAGGCTTCAGGCAACCGACGTCCATGTCACCAGATCACAGGTATAGGCAGGGTGCGGCCGGCTTGGAAGTGAAATCTGAGTCTCCTTTACCAGGTGGAGATAGAAGCCTATGGCTTCTGGCAAGGTCCTCACAGTTCTCTCTGTCCTCCATGAAGGTTAGGACACAAACCCGTATGACAGGTGACTCGAGCCTTTTTACAGGGTCTCTATCACAACCCGGGCTCTATATGCCACTGTGCCTCCTGGGTACTAGGGCGGACAGGGGAAGTCAGTGAGCAGTCTGTCAGGAGGACAGGAAGAGAGCAGTCATACCTTGAGTGTCAGAACGACTGAAAGGGCCATGCAGCCAGAGTTGCTGCAGCTCCTGGAGAAAGAGAGAGAATACAAAAGGAAGAATATTGTTTAGTGAGCGTGCAGGAGAAGGAAGCACAGGAGAGTGGCACAAGGGGAGCATAGCAACGTTTGGGCTACCTCTCTGGCTGAGCGCAGACTCCGGTAGCCAGAAGACTGAGGCTGTGTTGGGCTCTAGGAGGCACAGCAGAAACCGGCAGGACAGCTGGATTATATAATGTTGCTTTATTAATATTGTTCACTGAACTTTTGACTGTAGCATCATATTGTTGGTTTTATGTTTGTATTTTTGTACTGGTAAAAAGAGTTTTAATGTTGTGGGTGTGAAAAACTGAACCATGTGATGGGCTTTTTTTTTTTTTTTTTTAAATTCTCAGTCCCTGAATCACTGGTGTAACACTAGGTTACAAATAAGGGGCATATTTGGCCTTGAAATGCGTAAACTGGTGTCTGGGATCTCTGCTATTTGTGCCATTTTTTCTATTGTCGGTTGTCTATGCTTTTATATGAAGATTTTGGAATAAAGCTTATTGGAGTGCAACCTCTTGGTGCTGGATTTTTTACTACTTGTTGGATTTTCCTGGGATGGCAGCCATGCACAGAGTGGGCAGGTGAGCTGAAAAATACTTTTTTATTTACTCTCTCCATAGTGATAGGATGTGGAGACGCTGAGCAGGTATAGAGAAACCCGGGTGAAATTCTTTAAGGAGCGGTGTTCTAATGGAGAGGTAACCCACTATGATCAAAGGAGGGGGGATGGGTTCATCCATGAGCATGGGACCGTTGATAAGGTGTATGTCAACAGGCATTTGGTGAAGGAGTACTTACCCCGTCTACTATATAATCTCTACCCGGGTGAAGTTCTTAGACCTGCTGGGATTCTGTTGTTGGGGCAGCTCAGCAATGTACGGTGGCTGAATTACACAGCCAGCCATGAGGCCTCAGGACCCTTGGTATGGGACCGATATGTTTAGTGAAACATCTATGATGCAAAGGAAGTCGAGAGTCGGCTACAACTTCTCAGGTGTCTGTCGCAGGTTAAGTTTTTAAAAATAACTGGGCACACACGTGGTTAGATGCAGTAAAAGATTTTAATCAGTGAAGGAGAGTACATACATTAGACGTTTCGGTCAGAATTAGACCTTCATCAATGTACCTCGCTTAAAGCATTTCAAGCTTATGGGTCACAAAGGGTTAATCCCCACTTCTAGTAGAAAGACAAATGGGAAACCGGACACATCCGAGCAAGTGAAGTGTTTGACTGGACGAGCGGTGGATACTGAGCGTACCTGCATGAAAAAGACGTTGTGCACACATACTCTCAGGGCGTGTGTACCTGCATCGTATTTGGAGCCGAAGACACTTCAGGAAAACACTGTTTTGTTTTTTTTCCCCCTGTGGCACTATTTCTGATATCTTTTGCAGCATTTTTTTATTTTATTTCATACATAATATAATGGCAGATTCTGAGCAGAAGCTGTGAAAAGAATTGACTGGTCACTTCTTTTTGTCACTTTACGGTTTTTTAAGCCCAAGGCAGCAAGTTGATTTGACATTGCTGTGTATATGTTCATACTTTTTTTTAAGCACATTTTCAGGGTTGAGGTGGAATCCACCAAAGCTATTGTGTGCACATACTCTTATTATTATTACTGACATTGAAAGAATTAAAAGGTTCTTATTCCTCATGTTTGGCCCTGTTAAAATAAAAACACTTATACTTCCCTCCCATGCCGGCGCCATTCCAGCGGTTTTCTGAGGCTCATGTGAGGTTGTGACGTTACATGATTTGTGCCATAACAATTGCATGTGAGTCCCGAGAACACGAGTGACAACACTGCTGGCGCTGGCACCGGAGGTGAGTATAAGGCCGGCGTCACACTGGCGTTTTAAACGGCCGAGTGCAATGCGATAAAAAATCGCATTGCACTCGGACCAATGTTAAGCTATGGGGCAGCTCCCAGCAGCCGACTTTTTGTCGGCCGTTTTCCTCGGTCCGAGACAATCGCAGCATGCTGCGATTGTCTCGGACCGAGGAAAACTCTCGGCTCACTCGCACCCATATAAGCCTATGGGTGCAAGTGAGACAGCGCACAGTGCTCGGATATCATCTGAGTGATGTGCGTTATAAGCGGACCCCAGCAATGGAGGAGATGGAGAAATTCATTTCTCCGCCTCCTCCGCAGCTGTGCTCCGATCCTCCCTGTGCAAGAGAATCGGCGCACAGACGCATGACACTCGGCTCCTGCTCTGCTGCGAGCAGGAGCCGAGTGTCATTAGCATATCACATCCGATGATCTCACATCGGATGCAATACGCCAGTGTGACGCCAGCCTGACGGTTTTGATCTTAAGGCTGCCGTCACACTATCAGTATTTGGTCAGTATTTTACATCAGTATTTGTAAGCCAAAACCAGGAGTGGAACAATTAGGCCGGCCTCACACTGGCGTATTGCATCCGATGCGAGATCATCGGATGCGATAGGCTAATGACACTCGGCTCCTGCTCGCAGCAGAGCAGGAGCCGAGTGTCATGCGTCTGTGCTCCGATTCTCTCACACAGCGAGGATCGGAGCACAGCTGCGGAGGAGGCAGATAAATTAATTTCTCCATCTCCTCCATTGCTGGGGTCCGCTTATAACGCACATCACTCGGATGATATCCGAGCGGTGTGCGCTTTTTCACTCGCACCCATAGGCTTATATGGGTGTGAGTGAGCCGATAGTTTTCCTCGGTCCGAGACAATCGCAGCATGCTGCGATTGTCTTGGATCGAGGAAAACGGCCGACAAAAAGTCGGCTGGTGAGAGCTGCCCCATAGCTTAAAATTGGTCCGAGTGCAATGCGATTTTTTTATCGCATTGCACTCGGCCGTTTAAAACGCCAGTGTGACGCCGGCCTTAGAGGAAAAGTATAATAGAAACATATGCACCACTTCTGCGTTTATCACCCACTCCTGGTTTTGGCTTGCAAATACTGATGTAAAATACTGACCAAGTTTTCTTAGTAGTGAAAACCTATTTAAAAGTGATTAGCATTTTTTAGCTAAGGAGGTAAAGGTTGGCATAGATATGCAACAGAAAACTATTCTGTATGGGTGAGGAATATTATCTATAATTAGTCATTACCCTCACAGGTAACCTTGAAGGGACTCTGAAAATGCCAATATCGATGGGTTCTGCCGATACTCTAATGTGCATGGGAGTACCGTACAACTGATTGTCAAGGTAGATATCGGTCCGGCATGTCTGATTTCGGACTGCTGATCGCTCTTTTCCCAAACAGATAAGCCATGACTGCTATCTCATAGAGAAGAAGAGTATGTATTAAAAAAAAAAACAGTAATGTGTAGCTTCTCCACAACCTCTCCAAAATTCATTAGAAATATTAGGGAGCATCTTAGCTACCTTGAGAGGTGAATTATACTATCTATAAATAGTATTTTAATAAATGTTTCAAGGAAATAGTGTATGGGTTAACAGTACACATTAAGTACAAGTGAAAGATTTATTCAAGTCACATTCCCATGTAAGGATATGAGATTGTTGGTTATGTATGCTTAGGTCACTATAGATCGAATAAAAGCTACTAATACCATTTTGTGTTTTTATAGTGTCAACTAGCTGAAGAGCCCGGCGTTGCCTGGGCATAGTAAATATCTGTGGTTAGTTATAGCACGTCACTTCTCTTATTTTCCCATCACGCCTCTCATTTTCCCAATCACATCTTTAATTTTCCCCCTCACATCTCTCATTTTCTCCCTCACACCTCTCATTTTCTCCCTCACTCCTCTCATTCCCGCCTAACACTTGTCATTTCGACCTCACATCTGTCATTTTCCGATCACTACACTATTTTCCCTCACTCCTCTCATTTTGCACTCACACCTTTTCATTTTCACCTCACACCTCTCATTTTCACCTCAGTATATACATGTTTGTCATCTCCCTTATATATAGTATGCACCTGTATGTCATCTCCTGTATATAGTATATACCTGTATGTCATCTCCCCTGTATATAGTATATACCTGCTGTGTGTCATCTCCCCTGTATATAGTATATACCTGTATGTCATCTCCTCCTATATATAGTATATACCTGTATGTCATCTCCTCCTATATATAGTATATACCTGTATGTCATCTCCTCCTATATATAGTATATACCTGTATGTCATCTCCTTCTATATATAGTATATACCTGTATGTCATCTCCTGTATATAGTATATACCTGTGTGTCATCTCCCCTGTATATATAGTATATAGCTGTGTGTCATCTCCTCCTGTGTATAGTATATACCTGTATGTCATCTTCTATATATAGCATATACCTGTATGTCATCTCCTCCTGTATATAGTATATACCTGTAGGTAATCTGCTCCTGTATATAGTATATACCTGTGTGTCATCTCCTCCTGTATATAGTATATACCTGTATGTCATCTCCTCCTGTATATAGTATGTACCTGTATGTCATCTCCTCCTTTATATAGTATATACCTGTGTGTCATCTCTCCTGTATATAGTATACATCTGTGTGTCATCTCCCCTGTATATAGTATATACCTGTGTGATCTCCTGTATTAGACCTCGTTAACACGTTATTTGCTCAGTATTTTTACCTCAGTATTTGTAAGATAAATTGGCAGCCTGATAAATCCCCAGCCAACAGGAAGCCCTCCCCCCGGCAGTATATATTAGCTCACACATACACATAATAGACAGGTCATGTGACTGACAGCTGCCGTATTTCCTATATGGTACATTTGTTGCTCTTGTAGTTTGTCTGCTTATTAATCAGATTTTTATTTTTGAAGGCTAATACCAGACTTGTGTGTGTTTTAGGGCGAGTTTCGTTTGTCAAGTTGTGTGTGTTGAGTTGTGTGTGGCGACATGCATGTAGCGACTTTTGTGAGATGAGTTTTGTGTGGCAACATGCGTGTAGCAACTTTTTGTGTGTCGAGTTGCATGTGACAGGTTAGTGTAGCAAGTTGTGTGCAGCAAGTTTTGCGCATGGCGAGTTTTGCGCATGGCGAGTTTTATGTCTGGTGCCTTTTGAGTATGTGCAAGTTTTGTGAGGCAGCTTTTGCATGTGTTGCAAATTTTGTGCATGTGGCAATTTTTCCGCATGTGCAAGTTTTGCGTGTGACGAGTTTTCCATGAGGTGAGTTTTGCACTTGTGGCGAGTTTTGCGTGAGCCTATTTTTTGCATGTGGCGAGTTTTGCGCGTGGCGAGTTTTGCGCGTGGTGAGTTTTGAGCGGCGACTTTTGTGTTTCGACTTTTATGTGGCGAGGTTGGTGTATGTGTGGTGAAATGTGTGCTGAGGGTAGTATATGTGTTCAAGCACGTGGTAGTGTGTGGCGCATTTTGTGTGTGTGTTCATATCCCCGTGTGTGGTGAGTATCCCATGTCGGGATCCCACCTTAGCAACTGTACGGTATATACTCTTTGGCGCCATCGCTCTCACTCTTTAAGTCCCCCTTGTTCACATCTGGCAGCTGTCAATTTGCCTCCAACACTTTTCCTTTCACTTTTCCCCATTATGTAGATAGGGGAAAAATAGTTTGGTGAATTGGAACGCGCGGGGTTAAAATTTCGCCTCACAATATAGCCTATGACGCTCTCGGGGTCCAGACGTGTGACTGTGCAAAATTTTGTGGCTGTAGCTGCGACGCCTCCAACACTTTTCATTTCACTTTTTCCCCATTATGTAGATAGGGGCAAAATTGTTTGGTGAATTGGAACGCGCGGGGTTAAAATTTCGCCTCACAATATAGCCTATGACGCTCTCGGGGTCCAGACGTGTGACTGTGCAAAATTTTGTGGCTGTAGCTGCGACGGTGCAGATGCCAATCCCGGACATACACACATACACACACACACACACACATTCAGCTTTATATATTAGATTTGGAACGTAAGAGCTAATAAAGGGAGGACTAGTGAGGAGAAGCTGAACTGAGAGAAATGGTCTAATCTGAAGATATTTATAGAAATTGGCTTTGGATAAAATGCATTTTTCAGTAAATTCTAAGAAGCAATGAATCGTTTTGTTTTTATATGAATCTTCTAAACCATTAATTCCAGCAGAAGACCAAAAGGAAACAGATTAGAAATGCAATTCTCAAGAAGGAGAGTCAGTGGAGTGAGACTCTTGCTGTGCTGACAATTATTATTTTTCAGAATCCGTATATAATAATAGAAAGGCGATGGAGATTTTTAGAATTATGATTCATTTGTGATGATAAAAGTACCGTACATCTTTAGGACCTAAATTTGGAAAAGCAGATGCTTCAATTTGAGACTATAATTTTTCTTTAGCTCTAGAAACCAATATTTCATCTGGTCTAATAGGACTGCTAAGTGATAATTATGTACATTTGGAAGTCTCCTTAAGCCTTATTATCTGTTATTATGTTGATTTTCATGCAATTTATTCATTTGGAAGTGTAATTGGTTAATGATGTATTTAGGTATAGGTAAATGGGTATTTTATGCAATGCTATTGTACCAAACCATGAAAATTCATACTTGGAGAAGTTATTTAATTCTTTTAATATTTATTGGAACAGTTAGTCCAAGGGGTCATTTAAGTGGGTCTCATGCATATAATAAAAAAAAATAAGCATAAAAAGTTACATACTTTATTGGTAAAATAGTAAAGAAACATCTAAAAAACAGTACAGAATCCCAGAGAATGTAAAGAACAAAGAAAGCAGAGAAACAGAACATTGGGATGGAACAAATTGGCGTCTCTAAGATGTGGTTATATTCTCACGTTGGTATCAATAACGATAAAATTCTATAGACTTAAAAATATACATGAGATGTGGCAAGACTCAGTGAGTGGCACCAATGACCACAGGGAATCAATTGTAAAGGGCAGAGTGTCGGGCAATATTAAAAAAAAAACAAAATGGAACAATCACCATGCTTACATTCGAGAGCAATATAAAGGAGCATATCAGAAATGCTTGTCACTGAGGTCAATATAACAATGCATCATTCAACAGCACACACACATATATAATGCATAAATAGCAGCATAATACCAACCACAGTAAGGGAGAAATGAAGATGTACACCCCAACCAATAAGACAGTCTTCATCTACTGTGAATTGATCGGGCTCACCTCCTGAGCACACTCTACTTATCCGTACCTGATGAGCATCATACATACTGTATATGCCACTGTTGACAAGGGGTTCAAGATGACCTTTCACCAGTTACAGCATGTTACACTAGTCACATCATGGAATATTGGCTGCAGAACTGAATAGTTTTAAGGTTGAAAAAGACAAAAGTCCATTTTGTTCAACCATAGCCTAACATGCTTATTCAAAAGAAGGCAAAAACCCCATGAGGCAGGTGCTAAGTGCCCCGTATTAGGTGAAAAATTCCTTCCTGAGTTCACGCAGGAATTATTAATACTATAAATAAACATAGCTTTTATTTTTAATCTCCATTGCGGATATATTAGCTTGTAAAAGTTAGATTATAATCAGCCCTTCAACCAAGGGGAAGTTAGCACATATTTGTCTCAGGGGAGGTTACTTTTTGCCCTGAATGACATTGACCAAACATAGGTAGGAGGCATCATACAGGGGAAATATAACACGCCCCTTGAAAAGATCAGACCTGGCTTTTTCAATAAGATACAGCCCTGCTCTCCTCACTGATTTCACTGCTGGCACCTACTGTGATTACAAGCATTTTCTATCATATAGAGAAAAAAAGGTCTGACATTCTCTGGGGACGTGTTTTTTTTTTACCCAGCATGACACCTTGTGCTTATGATTGGTCAATGTCATTCAGGGTAAAAAGTAACTGCCCCAGAGATGGCTAATTCTCCCATGGTTGAAGAGGAAATTAAGATCTAAATTTTACAAGTTAATATATCCACAATGGAGATGATTCATTATCCTTGCTTATATAGTAGTAACACTTTACAGATATCATCATCAGTGCCCACGTTGGGGGCTCACAATCTAAATTCCCTATCAGTATGTCTTTGAAGTGTGGGAGGAAATGTAAGCACAAATATTGAGCAGAAATGCAAACTCCTTGTAGCTGTTTTCCAGGGTGGGATTCGTACCTGAGACCCCAGCACTGCCAGTGCTAACCACTGAGCCATCATGCTGCTCTGAGATAAAAAAAATCTTTAAAAAAAATAAAAGTAATTGTTTATACAGGTCTGCAGCCAGACACTATTCTTTGATGTGGCCATATTGTTCTTCATTAAATGTGTGCATGTGCATGTGATGTAGTGTGAGTGGAATATTATACATACCAACCGCCGCTCTATCTGGGATCCAGCGCCTTTCTGCTCCACTTCTCAGTGACATCACCGCTCTGCAGAGACTCCTCGGGCCACAGTGCGCTCTGCGTGACCCTGGGGTGGCTCTGACAGAGACTTCCGGCGCCCACATAAAGTGAGCTGGCTAATTAGAATTGCGTTAATGTCACTGAGAAGATGAGCAAATTTCGATTTAATAAAAATAAATCTAATATATGATTTACTTTCACCCACTAACATCAAACAGTATCTGAGCGACTCTCATATTTATATTACTATCCATTGTCATTCCATTCTTCTAAGCTTCCATATCTCTACTATACCTTTGTGATAGTAGTGAACACGTTAGTGAATGAACATTTCAGACATCTGAAGTGCGCCGTTTTATGGCTGCGATTATTGAGTGCAGCTGGTAGCATGATAAGCTTGACAGGACTGATTACTATGTGAGCCATCTGTGAAAGGTACAGGGTCCCACTGATACCTAGCGTTCAATAAACAGTCTGTAATTATTAACAAGATCCATGCAAGTCTGTGGTCATAAGCAAACATGACTTTTGTTGTGAACCCCCTCTTAGGACTACAGAGGATTTTAGTCATATTATTTAGTTCGATTTTCCTTTAAAATCCCGTACTGATAACTATGTTTAATTCCATGAAAATATGCTGTATAGTCGTTATCGTGATTAATATTTAAACATCACAACAAATGTAAAGTATCTCCAGTAGTTCACTTTTTTACGGCGTTCTCCAAATTCGCATAAATACTGGTAACAGAAAAGTGCAATGAACTTTCATGGGCAGTTTGTTGCCCAAGAACAGAATTCATAAAGACGGGAACATCATTTAATATTTTTAAAATATTTAGTAGGGTTTCATATGACCATAATTCAGCAGCTGCATTCTCCAGATTCCACGTGCGTCTCTATAGGGTCTAGATGCCTATACGCCTTTACACACCTTAATTTTTTGCTCACATGTACAGGTTCTTCCACTTCTCATTTTGCCACAAATCTGCCTCAAATCCATATAAAATCAGCAACAAATCTACATTTGTCACATTTAAAAAGTAGAAATCTGCAGTATAAATTGCCATGCTGCTGATTTATAGTCTGCACTGCATGTCAGTATACGCTGCAGATTTTTCTCTGTGTGTGAATAATCTTTGGTAAATTCATATCCACTTTGTTACTATTGATATATGCTAAAAGTGTACTGTATAGGTGCTCATTTACACTGTGGTTCTTAACAAACATAACACTGGAAAAAAAGGAAACAAGCAAATACTGCAAGCAAATAAGTAAATAGTAATAGTACATGTAAGGGCTCATAGTCACATGTGAGAAACTCGGATGAGTCTCGCACGTCAATACCTGGCACTGCACCCGGCACTCAGATTGGAGCGTGTGGCCGCATAGCAATACTTGCAGCCGCACGCTCCGCTCCTGAGTGCCGGGTGCAGTGCCGGGTATGGAAGTGCGAGACTCATACGAGTTTCTCGCAGGCGAGTATGAGCCCTAAATAACATAGTATACTAGCGATAGGACCATCCTGATTGGGTACACCTTGTTGCGGTGGGATGGCTTTTACGCTTTTTTGATCAAAATAGTGTCAACTAAGTAGCCAATGTTATTTACATGTATTATTACCATTTACTTACTCCAGGGTACTTGCTCATTTTGTTTTATCCTAGGTTTTGTTTGTTATTGGCCACAGTGTGAACGTGCGCGTACACATTCCACTTATACCAATATGTGTTCCAGCTCATTTATTTGGTTTTGCTGTACTTTTTGTGTACTTTGTACATACAGTGGCATGGCACCCCCTTTTTGGGCTGTAAATTTAATCTATATAGCTTTCCATGGACCGGGCAGATGTTTAGACAGTCAGGACTGGTCCTGGGCACAGAAAGAGGTTTAATACTACACGATGGACCATCCTAACTGGGTAAACCTTGTCATGGGGTATGACTTTTACTCTTTTTTTAAATCAAAATAGTGTCAACTAAGTACCCTATGTTATTTACATGTATTATTGCTATTTATTTATTTACTTACTGCAGGGTATTTGCACATTTTGTTTTTATCTTAGGTTTTATTGAAATATGCTGTGTTATTTTGTGTACTTGGTCAGTTTTGATGTTGCAGAATGTATGCACCTATTAGCTCAATTAGATTACTTCTTTGCATTTTTTAATCTGCTTTTTGGTATGCCATTTGCTTTGCTTTTAATACTTCCTGGTATTTTCATAGTACTTTATTGATACAGTGGTGTGGGGATTATATGCATTTTTTGTGGGTTTCTGCAGTGCAAATGCCCTCAAACTGCATGAGTTTTTCATCTGCCCATTTTTGTATGTAACGCTATGTGGTTGTACTTGTAAGAGAAATTGTCAAGTTGCGGATTTCAAACATGCGCCACAGCGTTAAAAAAGTACAGTGCGCATCAGATTTCTGTGAATCCTATCCACTTTGCTGGAACTGTAAGATGCTGCTTTTTTTGCACAACAAAAATTCACAATGGAAACTTGACCTAAGTATTTTGTGAGTTTTTGAGGTTGCATATTTTTTAAGCATTTTTGCACCCATTAGTTAAATTAGGTTACTAGCATATTTTCATTGTGTTTTTCAGTGCTTTTTTGTGCAAGCATTTTTATCACGTTTTTGACGCTGTGATGTTAGTCTCTTTTTGTTATGTTATGTATGTTTTAAATAAAGCTGCTTTGTTTTTTAAACTTTCTGGTATTTGGTTTTGACAAAACTTTATTCATACAGTCATGTGCGGATTTATAAGTGTTTTTGTCCTTCTCTGAAGCGGAAAGGCACTAAAAACGCGTATGAGTTTTCTAACTTTGGATTTTCCAAGTTTCATGCAAGTCTATGGGAAAAATCCACTCGGAAAACTCAGCGTACTTGCAAGAGAAACTCACATGTTGCGGATTTGAAACACGCACCACAAATCAGTTTACTCTTAGTAAAAAGAAAACACATAGGGCGTGAGATTTCTATAAATCACATCCATTTTACTGGAACAACAGCTCTGGCAAAAATTAAGAGACCACCACATCAAAACCCTGTCTTGGGCAGCCCAATCTCCAGACCTAAACCCCATTGAAAACCTCTGGAATGTAGTCAAGAGGATGATGGATAGTCACAAGCCATCAAACAAAGAACTGCTTACATCTTTGCACCAGAAGCAGTGTGAAAGACTGGTGGAAAGCATGCCAAGACGCATGAAAGCTGTGATTAAAAATCATGGTTATTCCACAAAATATTGATTTCTGAACTCTTCCTGAATTAAAGCATTAGTATTGTTGTTTCTAAATAATTATTAACTTGATTTCTTTGCATTATTTGAGGTCTAAAAGCACTGTTTTTTTTTAATTTTGACCATTTCTCCTTTTCAGAAAATAAATACAAAACTCAATGCTTGGAAATGTTGTCAGAAGTTTATAGACTAAAAGAACAATTTACTTTTTACTCAAAAATATACCTATAAAGAGAAAAATCTGAAAAAAATGAAAATTTTGCAGTGGTCTCTTAATTTTTGCCAGAGGTGTATAAAATGCTGCAGTTTTCGTGCAGCAAAAATATGAAGTGTCAAAAACCCACCAAAAGCTCATCAAAGGAACTTAACTTAAAAGAAAACGCGCATATAAAAAACTTTCCTACAGATGCTACAACAACAATGTCTCAAACAGCTAAAAATAAGTCAAGACAATTAAACTGTCCAAAAGAGAATAAACCCCAAGATCCCGAGAGGTGTCCAGTACCATTTTACAGTACGTAGTATTAAGTTGATTTTTCACTTATAAGAATGCACTGGAACATTCATCTACAGGCATAACACAGGGTATTCTTTTTTCAGCGCTATTTATATCAGATAATGATGGCAGGATCAGACTTGTTGAAAGTTACGAATATTTAACAGTATGAATGAGAAAATAAACTGATTTTGAAGGACTTTCCGAGAAACGATGGTTTTCTAAACCAGAGAACGTTTAAGTATATCATTTTACTGACCAACCTATAGGTGTTATATCCTGTTAACATGGCACATTGTATCTCTCTATATGTGTATACATCCAGATAAAAGTATCAACCAATAATTCTCATTTCAAGTTCACATGCAATTCTTCAATAAGTTATCTCTCTAAAATCACTTCAAGCATTAAGGTCATTCTACATAAAAGACACATTACATGCAAATCTGCTAAAAAGAAGATATCCTGGGTAAATAATTGTGACTTATGTCTGGATACACAAAGTGCTGAAAAGTCCTCGTTTGCATAACTATTAACACAGTGTATTAACAAAGTGTAAAAATGGCAACTTACTGGGTCCACACATGGCTGCTTTGTAGTGATGTGTTTCTGTGTTTCCCTCTTCTAAGTCTCAGATCCCTGCTGGGACATTTTTCTTTCTGGGATTCACCTCAGGGCGGCTCTACTTTCAACCAGTCTGACTAGTTTCCAAACTCCACCTACATTGTGCATTTATGTCTGGGTAGTATGTGGATTCCCATGGCAAGCTGCTTTCTTAGATAATATTGTAGTTTATATTTTAATATACACTACTTTATCAGTGCAATATGAATATAATCTACAAGACTATAGCAGTTATTTTGTGTTACTTTGAGAAGCTCTGGAGAGGGACAGAAGCGCACACAAAATAGGGTAATACAGTCTGGTAAAGGACAGGTATAAGTGATGGTAGTCATCACCTAAGGCCATGTTCACAGTTTGCGGTTTTTACTGCGGAACCGCGGCGATTTTGATGCTGCGGGTCCGCTGCAGTTTCCATTGCGTTTCCAGTAACATGTAAACCCTATGGAAACCGCAAACCGCTGTGCACATGCTGCGGGACAAACCGCGCGGGAACCCAGCGGTTTACAACCCGCAGCATGTCACTTCCTTGTGCAGAATCGCGGCGGTTCTGCACCCATGGGAATGCATTGATCCGCTTACTTCCCGCATGGGGCTGTGCCCACCATGCGGGAAGTAAGCTGATAATGTGCGGGTGGTACCCGGGGTGGAGGAGAGGAGACTCTCCTCCAGGCCCCGGAAACCATATTTGTGTAAAAAAAAAAAGAATTAAAATAAAAAATAATGATATACTCGCCTCCCAGCGCTGGACGCGGCCGTCCGATCTCAGGTTTGCTATGCGACCAGGACCTGCGGTGACGTCGCGGTCACATGACCGTGATGTCATGAAGGTCCTTCTCGCACAGCATCTTTGGAACCGGACCGCCGCCTGCAGCGCCGAGGAGATCGGGACGTCAGAGGGTGAGTATATCATTATTTTTATTATTTTTAACATTACTATTGATGCTGCATATTGCTGCATATGCATCATCAATAGTAGGGGTAAAATCCCGCAACGGAACCCGCAACACAAACCGCGTTAAATCTGCAGGGATAACCGCAGCGGGTTTGCACTGCAGATTTATCAAATCCGCTGCGGGAAAACCCGCTGCGGGAAAACCCGCGGGAGAACCCGCAGCCCCCTTCCTAGGTGTGAACATAGCCTAAAGGTGCTGTGTGCAGGCCCAACACCTATAAATATGGCGTGGAAAGGCTGCGCTGCTGCCCCATGGCTGGATGAAAAGGTTCTTCCAGATGTATAATGGCAAAAATGAAAGCTGTATAATGGCAAAAATAAAGAGCCTTTAGATTCCAAACTGGTTTCTATTAGCATCAACGCATTTCTGCATCGGACCAGTGCCTTTCTCAATGTATAAAAACCAAGTGACTGCACCCCAACTTTGTATAGACCAGTTGTCTCCAAATTCAGTCCTCAAGTGCCAACAACAGATCATGTTTTCAGGATTTCCTTAGTATTGCACAGGCAAAAATTCCATCACCCAATACAATATTAAAGTATTCCTGAAAACATGACCTGTTGGTGGCTCTTGAGGACCGTAGTTGGGGAACACAGATCTAGGTAGATAAAAAAGAAAACCAAATCACTCTCCAAGCAGTCTAACCAACAGGGAAGCCCGTGATCCACGCCACTGACAAACATTGAACAATATGAGAAGAAAAAGGTTGATCTAGCTTCCAATCCACATCCAAAACACATTAAAATTGTAGATATTTCATTCCATTTGTTAAAATATGACAGCAGAAAGTCTACAAACTGCAGCGATAACCTCCAGCAAAACAGAGGTAAGGGGCTGGGGCAGAAGGAAGTACGGTATTTTCAGACACATTTCGACCGCAATAGACTTGGCTTGAAAGAATTGCAAGGAAAGGGAGGAACCTTAAGGCTGCCGTCACACTAGCAGTATTTGGTCAGTATTTTACATCAGTATTTGTAGCCAAAACCAAGAGTGGCTGATAAATGCAGAAGTAGTGCATATGTTTCTATTATACTTTTCCTCTATTTGTTCCACTCCTGGTTTTGGCTTACAAATACTGATGTAAAATACTGACCAAATGCTGATAGTGTGACGGCAGCCTAAGAGTGCATTTGAGCAATTGGTAAAGGTTACAGGTGTGTAAAAGCAAGCATGAAGAAAGAGAAAAAGGGGTCAAGTTCACTGATACATAACATGGTTAAAAATCTAAATGAAATGCAATAAATACAACCAACCTTGCAATAAACTATTGACAAAGAATTAGTAATGTAACATTACTTTTCACCTAAGATTTAGACATTCCATCAAAATCTGCATTCCTAAACGTCACTCCATCCTTTCTGTACCCTACCGTGCGCCCAGACATTAGTTTCCCCCAACATATGGGGTATCTGCATACTCAGGAGAAATGACACAACAAATTTTGTGGTCCATTTTTTCCAATTACACTTTTTAAAATAAAAAATTTGGGCCAAAATATTTTTTGTGGGGGAAAATATATATTTTTTCATTTTCACCACTGAACGTTATAAACGTCTATGAAGCACCTGGGGGTTCAAGGTACTCATTACATATCTAGATAAGTTCCTTGAGGGGTCTAGTTTCTAAAATGGGGTCACTTTTGAGGAGTTCTTTATGCACATCAGGGGTTCTCCAAACTCATCATGGCGTTCACTAATGTTTCGGCATTTTGCATTCAAGAAGTGAAATAGTGCCCCTTCCATTCCAAGCCCTGCCGTGCACACAAACAGTAGTATTCCTCCACATTTTGTATATCGGTGTACCCAGGAGAAATTGCGTAACACATTTTATCATGCATTCTATCCAGTTATCCTTGTGAAAATAAAAGAAATGGTGCTAAAAGAAATTTTTTTTGTGGGAAAAAATGTAAATTTTAATTTTCACGGCTCAACATAATGAACTTTTGTGAAGCACATGGAAGTTCATGGTTTCACCACACATCTACATAAAGGTACCGTTACACTAAGCGACGCTGCAGCGATATAGACAACGAGCCGATTGCTGCAGCGTCGCTGTTTAGGTCGCTAGGAGACGTCAAACACGGCAACAGCAGAACGATGCAGGAGCGATCCAGTGACGTACTTATCGTTCTCGCTGGTTGTTAGCTCCATGAAAAAACATTGCAGGCATCGTTGCTTTTGCTGTCAAACATGACGATACACGCCGACCTGATGACCAAATAAAGTTCCGGACTTCTAGCTACGACCAGCGGTGTCACAGCAGGATCCAGATCGCTGCTGCGTGTCAAACACAACGAGATCGCTATCCAGGACGCTGCAACGTCACGGATTGCTGTCGTTCTCGTTCTAAAGTTGCTCAGTGTGAAGGTACCTTAAGTTCCCGGAGGTGTCTAGTTTCCAAAATAGTGTCACTTGCGAGCGGTTTCCACTGTTTACCAAAGAGAAGAAAAAGAGCCACTCTACAAAGAACCGCACACCACAATAGGTAACAATATATAAATGGTAAACTTTATTGATGCATAATATTAAAAACATCTAAAAACATCCCCACAAAAAACCAAAGATCCTGCTGGACATACATGAAGCCAATGACTATATGATAACAGTATATAAAGGCACAGATGATTGGCCTCGGGGAGACCAAAACATCCAACACCGCGGAGACACCATCACGTGTTTCTCAACGCAGTGATTCCAGAACACTGCCCCCATCCCTTATGGGAAATATGCAAATGCAAGTAAAGAAGCTGCGGAGACACCATCACGTGTTTCTCGACGCAAGCAATGAATAGCCAGGCCTTTCCCTGGGAAGGAACAACCACGGGAAGGGCAGCATCCTAAGAAGGAAAGCCACCTATGCCAAGCATGGTATCCATCCACAGACAGCTGTTTCGGGGTTTTTGCCCCTCATCAGTGTGGAGTAGGAATCTGGCTATTAGGAGCAGTGCCTAGTAAAAAGGCTATAAAGGCACAGATGATTGGCCTCGGGGAGACCAAAACATCCAACACCGCGGAGACACCATCACGTGTTTCTCAACGCAGTGATTCCAGAACACTGCCCCCATCCCTTATGGGAAATATGCAAATGCAAGTAAAGAAGCTGCGGAGACACCATCACGTGTTTCTCGACGCAAGCAATGAATAGCCAGGCCTTTCCCCGGGAAGGAACAACCACGGGAAGGGCAGCATCCTAAGAAGGAAAGCCACCTATGCCAAGCATGGTATCCATCCACAGACAGCTGTTTCGGGGTTTTTGCCCCTCATCAGTGTGGAGTAGGAATCTGGCTATTAGGAGCAGTGCCTAGTAAAAAGGCTATAAGGGCACAGATGATTGGCCTCGGGGAGACCAAAACATCCAACACCGCGGAGACACCATCACGTGTTTCTCTACTCCACACTGATGAGGGGCAAAAACTCCGAAACAGCTGTCTGTGGATGGATACCATGCTTGGCATAGGTGGCTTTCCTTCTTAGGATGCTGCCCTTCCCGTGGTTGTTCCTTCCCGGGGAAAGGCCTGGCTATTCATTGCTTGCGTCGAGAAACACGTGATGGTGTCTCCGCAGCTTCTTTACTTGCATTTGCATATTTCCCATAAGGGATGGGGGCAGTGTTCTGGAATCACTGCGTTGAGAAACACGTGATGGTGTCTCCGCGGTGTTGGATGTTTTGGTCTCCCCGAGGCCAATCATCTGTGCCTTTATAGCCTTTTTACTAGGCACTGCTCCTAATAGCCAGATTCCTACTCCACACTGATGAGGGGCAAAAACCCCGAAACAGCTGTCTGTGGATGGATACCATGCTTGGCATAGGTGGCTTTCCTTCTTAGGATGCTGCCCTTCCCGTGGTTGTTCCTTCCCGGGGAAAGGCCTGGCTATTCATTGCTTGCGTCGAGAAACACGTGATGGTGTCTCCGCAGCTTCTTTACTTGCATTTGCATATTTCCCATAAGGGATGGGGGCAGTGTTCTGGAATCACTGCGTTGAGAAACACGTGATGGTGTCTCCGCGGTGTTGGATGTTTTGGTCTCCCCGAGGCCAATCATCTGTGCCTTTATAGCCTTTTTACTAGGCACTGCTCCTAATAGCCAGATTCCTACTCCACACTGATGAGGGGCAAAAACCCCGAAACAGCTGTCTGTGGATGGATACCATGCTTGGCATAGGTGGCTTTCCTTCTTAGGATGCTGCCCTTCCCGTGGTTGTTCCTTCCCGGGGAAAGGCCTGGCTATTCATTGCTTGCGTCGAGAAACACGTGATGGTGTCTCCGCAGCTTCTTTACTTGCATTTGCATATTTCCCATAAGGGATGGGGGCAGTGTTCTGGAATCACTGCGTTGAGAAACACGTGATGGTGTCTCCGCGGTGTTGGATGTTTTGGTCTCCCCGAGGCCAATCATCTGTGCCTTTATAGCCTTTTTACTAGGCACTGCTCCTAATGGCCAGATTCCTACTCCACACTGATGAGGGGCAAAAACCCCGAAACAGCTGTCTGTGGATGGATACCATGCTTGGCATAGGTGGCTTTCCTTCTTAGGATGCTGCCCTTCCCGTGGTTGTTCCTTCCCGGGGAAAGGCCTGGCTATTCATTGCTTGCGTCGAGAAACACGTGATGGTGTCTCCGCAGCTTCTTTACTTGCATTTGCATATTTCCCATAAGGGATGGGGGCAGTGTTCTGGAATCACTGCGTTGAGAAACACGTGATGGTGTCTCCGCGGTGTTGGATGTTTTGGTCTCCCCGAGGCCAATCATCTGTGCCTTTATAGCCTTTTTACTAGGCACTGCTCCTAATAGCCAGATTCCTACTCCACACTGATGAGGGGCAAAAACCCCGAAACAGCTGTCTGTGGATGGATACCATGCTTGGCATAGGTGGCTTTCCTTCTTAGGATGCTGCCCTTCCCGTGGTTGTTCCTTCCCGGGGAAAGGCCTGGCTATTCATTGCTTGCGTCGAGAAACACGTGATGGTGTCTCCGCAGCTTCTTTACTTGCGTATGATAACAGTAAACATAGCGTAACTCCCAACCAGAGGTGACATATAAATCGTAATCTAATATGGTGACCTTAATCTTAGAACTTACCCCAGAGGTGAGCTGTAAATGAAAGTGAGTATAAGCCCATGTGTCAGAGCCTAATAACCTACCCTCTGTTTTCTAAGAGAAAACTACACCTGTATGCCAGCTGAAGATGAGCGGACCAGGAGACCAGCCAAACTGGATATATGATAGTGAAGAATCCAGAAGGCAGAAAAAGGGTAAGTCGCCTGGAAGTAACAGTAACCACAGAGGTCTCAGTAAGAAAACAAATGGCCGCTGGTACAGTCTTCAGGGCCGAGCGTGGGACCAAAAAGGCATCGGGGAGGTCTCCAGGGAGAGGGCGGCCAGGATCAGCGTGGGGAAGGACCCTACGCGTGTCGCCGTTACAAGGACGGCTTCATCGGGGGAAAGTGAACCAAACAGCGAACAATCAAAGTTTAAATACCTTAAAATGTGCGTGGGTGAGCGTGTAATCAAATCCGGAGGCCGGAACAGGGAGTGGTGTAAGGGAGAGGAGGAGCTGGAGAACAGGCAGGCCTCCCTGCCAACGGTACATAATGCGCACGCGCCGAAAAAGTATTCAGCGCGGCGCATATTACAATGAACAGCGCTGTTAGATGAACGCGAGTAGAGGGGCCAGGAATGACCTCAATAAATTGAATAAATAAGGAAATAGTGTGAATCGTCTTGGACCAAGTGATTACTGGGATGAAAGCATATAATATAGAGACCTGTGAAAGGAAATATGAATTAAACAAACAAAACAAAAAATAAATGAATGAAAAATGAAAGAAAAATTCCACTGTTTAGGCACATCAGGGGCTCTCCAAATGCAACATAGTATCCATTAATTATTCCAGCAAATTTTACATGCAAAAAGTCATATGGCACTCCTTTCCTTCTGAGCCCTGCCCTGCACTGCACCAAAACAGTACGTTTACCCCACATATGGGGTATTGGCATACTCGGGAGAACAAATTGTATGGTTCAATTTCTTCTGTTACCCTTGTGAAAATGCAAAATTTGGGGCAAAATTTTTTAGTGTGTGAAAAATGTTTTTTTTTTTATTTTCATGGCTCAATGTTATAAACTTCTGTGAAGCACCTGGGAATTCATAGTGCTCACCACATATCTAGATAAGTTCCCTTAGCGGGTCTAGTTTCCATCTAGTTTCTAGTGGCATCTGCTAATTATTCTAGCAAATTTTACATTCAAAAAGTCAAATGGCGCCCCTTCCATTTCAAGCTCTGCTGTGTGCCCAAACAGTGGTTTTCCCCCACATATGGAGTATCAATTGCACAACAAATTTTGGGGTCCATTTTTTCCTGTTACCATTGCAAAAATAAAAACATTTGGGTCTAAAGTTAATTTTTTGTGAAATAAAGTTAAATATTCATTTTTTCCTTCCACATTCTATTAATTCCTGTGAAACACCTGAAGGGTTAATAAACTTTTTGAATGTGGTTTTGAACACCGTGAGGGGTGCAATCTTTAGAATGGTGTCACTTTTGTTTTTTTTCTGTCACATAAGCTTCAGCCCCGCTCTGTGTAGCAGAAATGCTCACTTGCTATGACCACTGACTGGAGCCCAGCTCTCATAGCAATCCATCAAGGACAACCACAGGGGTCTGCTGCAGACCCGGGGTTGTCATGCCAACCCATCGGCAACACACGGTCATGTGACACGGGTGCAAATGAGCAGGATTATTCACGTGTTTCCAGTGCGATCGTGTTAAATACCGCTGTCAGAGATTGCCAGCGGCATTTAACATGTTAACAGCAGCAGGTGGATAACGATTCCACCTGCGGCTGTTAGGGGCACATATCAGCTGTTCAAATCAGCTGACATGTGCTTGCAAAATTGCGGGCTCATCGCCGGAACTTGCAGCAAACAGGGCGAGCCCACCTTAGAGGTACCTAAAGGTGTTAAAGGGAACCTGTCAGTTCCTCCATGCCCTCCCACCCAGCGGCATTCACGTGTGTATTAGGTCTAAATTTTAGGGGAGAAATGAATGTTACATAACTAATTTTTTTGTCAATAGTTTATTGCAATGTTGGTTGTTTTAATTGCATTTCATTTTGATTTTTAACAATGTTATGTATCACTTGATTAACCCATTTTTTTCTCTCTTCATGCTTGCCTTTACACACGTGTATCCTTTAATAATTGCTCACATTCACTCTTAAGGTTCCTCCCTTTCCTAGCAATTCATTCAAGCCAAGTCTAAGAACGCAGTTGTGTTCGAAACGCATCTGGAATGCCATACTTTCTTTTGTCCCTCCCTTACCTCTATATTGCTGGAGGTTGTCCCTCGAATATGTGGACTTTTCTGCTGTCATGTTTTAACGAATGAAATAAAAAATCTACAGTCTGGATGTCGATTGGAAGCTGGATCAACCTCTTTCTTCCCAACACCGGTCTAGACCCATTTTTGTTACAAGTATGGTAACGGGGGTTGTCTAGTGCTTTATTTTGATGGCCTATTCTTAGGATACACTTATCCTTATTATAGGTCCTCAATATCAGATTGGTAAGGGTGTGATCTTGGTACCCCGGCTGATCAGCTGTTTTTGATAGTGTAGGTGGAAGGATGTGCTCAGTTGTGGAGCAAGACTACACAGTTCTGTATAGTGGCCATGGTCAGGTACTGCACATCCACATCTATTTATTTAACTCTGTTGTGGCCACTATAGAGTTGGTGGAGCTTTAAAGTTCTGTTCTGCTAGCAGCTGATCAATTCCAGACGGCATTGAGAACAGTTGATTAGCGGTGGTGCCGGGTGTCACACCCCCACCAAACAATCCCTTTAAGTGTGATATAAGAAAATGTTGGTAGGGTATCAGTTTGATTTGGTTCGAGAGATGTCCAACTTTAGTATTATCAGTGCTCTCACCAGAATGGTTTTACTGTAAATCACTAAATTACTGAATACCTATCATCAAGGTTTGCTTTCCAGTGAGTGCCCACATAGTTAATAATAACTCTTATGCAGCAGTGTACTGAGCAAACAAAATGACAATCACTGAAATAGGCACATTCCTCAATGAAACAAAAGAATCCTAGGAGACTTTGCCCATAAAAGCAAACGATCTAAAAGGGAAAGGAGATCAACACAAAAAGTGAAGACAACCAGTGACAATGCACATTGGGGGTGTAAAGCATGCAATTGTGGTAACAAGAGATATAAAGTGCATTGTAATGTAAGGAGTGTAGCAAAATCATTAGGGAACAGGAAAGATCCTTTTTAGTGAGTGACAATTTTTTAGATTGGCTTTCTAAAGTTAAAGCCACAAAGAATTTGTTCCGAAAGGGCATTGTGGACTGAAATGGCCAGTTAGAATTATATGGCTATGTAAGGCCGGTTTCACACTAGCGTTTCTGTGCGCAGTGTAGGCCTGCGCACTTCTTTCCTTAAGATCCGCATACATCCGCATGCGTCTTGCGTACCTATATTTAACATTGATAATAAAATGTAAGAAAGGGTCAGCTCACCTGATTCTGGTCTGCTCCACACCTAACCCCGCATGGAAAAATGAAGCCGAGCAGCTGGTCCGAAACATGCAATGAAGAATAATCCAGCGGGGAGCAGGTATATCCTTAAAAAGTTAACTTTTATTTAGTCCATATTTTAGTCATGTACCCACAAGCGCCTCTCCCTAATGCTCTCAATGTTCAGTGAAAAACTGAGAGAAGCAGAAGAGAAGCTCGATGTCACAGGACCACAAGTATGAAAATCGCATGTGAGTGAAGTGTCCATGTGACGACTACTGGAACCTGCAGAGCTGAATCCTGACATCGCAGGCTTCTGAATTCTCACAACTAATGCACTGCACACTTTTAGGATTCTCCCTTGCCGGTGGACAGTCATGTCAGCACAAGTGAGGCCACACGTCTTGTCAGCGCATGACCACATGTATGTAAATCAGCAGCACGAGAGAATCCTGACAGCGTGCAGGGTGCACTGTGAGACTTTGGAAGTCTGCAGTCACAAAGAATAATAATAATCTTTATATATAGCGCCAACATATTCCGCAGCGCTTTACAGTTTAACAGTTTCAAACACAACAGTTATAGGTAACAACGTTAACAATACAATAAAGCAAAATAAGACGACCCTGCTCATGAGAGCTTACAATCTACAATGAGGTGGGGGAGATACAAAGTACAGGTGTGTATTTACAATGATGTATTTACAATGATGGTCCAGCCATCTTCAGGGAGTGGGGGATAGATGGAGATAGTGAATGGGCTACACACAAACATAAAATGACTTTGATTAGTTAACATGGTAGGCCGCTCTGAACAAATGTGTTTTGAGCAAGCGCCTAAAACTATGCAAGTTATGGATGGTCCTAATATCTTGGGGTAGAGCATTCCAGAGGATTGGCGCAGTGCGGGAGAAGTCTTGGAGTCGGGAGTGGGAGGTACGGATTAGTGCAGAGGTTAGTCGAAAGTCATTTCCAGAGCGCAGCAGTCGGCTAGGCCGATAGACCGAAATGAGGGAGGAGATGTATGGGGGTGCCGCACTGTGGAGAGCTTTGTGGGTGAGAACAAGTACTTTGAATTGTATCCTGTAATGAATGGGCAGCCAGTGTAATGTCTGGTGAAGAGCGGATGCATCTGAGTGACTGCAGACTCATTACAAACCTGGACATGCCCTTTAATACTCCTAACATAAATAAAAATATGAGAATTAGTTACAGTAGTTTCACAAATAACATTTACATTCAAGTACCTTATAGATGACATCGTCTCTAGAGTCGTTCTCCTTCTTTTCTTCATCTTGTCCAGACCCCATGATGAGTTTTCTCATCCACAGCCGTCTCTGCAGACTTCCATCTTCTCCGCTCTTTTGCAGAAAATTTCAACATGATGCCCTTAAAGATAGAAGTGTCATTATAATGCTCCTGAATAAAAAATTGCCCCTTACTATATTGTCTGCACAAAATATGACCCCCACACTGTCCCTCTTATGGTACATGCTCTTCACACTGACCTCTCCTTTCCATACCGGCCCCCTCTTCACACTGTCCTCTCATACTGTGCCCCCCCATAGGACCCAGTATTTATACTGTACTCTCTCATCACACTCTCCCTCCTTGGTATACTGTCCCCTCCTGGGTGTGCCCTTACACTGTCCCTCCATGCTACGCAGCCACTACTCAGTTTCTATTCTGTGCCCACTCACGTTTCTCCCCCATACTGTCTCCTCACACTATTCCCCTTCCTCTTCATGCTGACTCTCACATCCCCCCTGTTCACCATACTGTCTCCTCATACATTTACCCCCTCACTTTCTATACTGCCTGCTCACCTGACTCCCCATACTGTGTCCGTACGCATCCCATCACCCTCACTCCCCGTACTCTGTCCACATACAATTTTCACATCGCTAGTCATATTGTGTCCGCATACATTCCCCGTTCACAACCCCATACTGTCTGCACCCATCCCCATACTGTTTCCTCATATATGCTCCCCATTCCCCATACCTCCTTCATTGCCTTCTCCACCACCACCATCATTGCTTTCTCCTCCACCACCCCATTTCATTGGCCATATAACCACCTCCATCATTTCCTCCTCTCCCACCATTCTTTTCCCCACCACTCCCATCATTGCTCATTCCACTACCTCCACCATTTCCTACTCCCCCACCAATTGCCCTTTCCGCGACCACCATCCTTGCAGATTCCACCACCTCCATCATTTCCTCCCCTCCACCCCCATTATTGCCCTTTCCACCACCTCCATCATGTTCTCCTCCCCCACCACCATCATTGCATTCTCCCCCCACCACCATCATTGCCCATTCCACCACCTCAATCATTTCCTCCTCCCCCACCACCCCCATCTTTGCCCTTTCCACCACCTCCATCATTTCCTTCTCCCCACCACCCCATCTTTGCCCTTTCCACCACATCCATCATTTCCTCCCCACCATCCCCATCATTGACATCTCCCCATCAGCCCCATCATTGCCCTCTCCTCTCCCTACACACACACACAGACACACACAACACCATTTACCTCTTTACACATTCCCCTGCAGCGCTACGCATGCACGTGCACACACACACAGCACCTCTCACCTGTCCACCATTAAAATCTTCGGTGTCTTTCAGCTCCATTACCCCGTCTGGAGCACTTACCACCAACCGCAATGCCGTGCCCTGTGTTATCGCCTCTGAAGAGCCGGCAAGTGACGTCAGCAGCGTGATCATATGACCTGATCACGATGCAGGCGCTTCACTCATCAGGAAGTGCTGGGGCGATCAGGGCTTTGTTCAAGTGTACTCGCTTCTGAAGACGCTAGTACAAATCCCTTGGAACTGATGCACAGCACTTTCTCTGAACCGGCTGTCAGTTTGACAGCCGGTTCAGAGAACGGCAAAATCTCAGTGTGGGGGTGGCAGAATGCCACCGATGGGGAGCCTCCTTCTTGGACCATGCATCAGGCGGCTGTGCCCCGGGCATATGCCCCGGCTGCCCCCCCTAGATACACCACTGACATCTAATATATAATTGCCAATCGGCTCTGTCACAGCTTCCGGCGATTGTGTCGCTATCCCACAATCCTCCGTGGCCAGAAGGCCACGAACTGTGCCTCCACAAGTGACAAAAACAGCACAGGTATTCCGTCGAGAGATCAGCGGCGCTAACCGCTGATCTCCCGACGGTAGCCGCAGCTCATCTCCTGCCGCAGGGAGGTCAGCGGCGACGCAGCTGGGAGATGAGAGGTGCCAGCTGCTCATCTCCCGGCTGCTCGCATCGGAACTTCGCCGATCGCCATATTGGAACACCCAAGTTATGGGTATTCCGATATGGCGGCCGGGATTCATATCCCCGGTCAAGCTGCGTGGCACCACTCATTGGCTGAGCGCCCCTGGTGCTCAGCTAATGAGCGGCACGGGATTCAAATCCCCTGCCCCGCCGGCTGAGCCAATGTGCGTTGCCGCACAGAATTTGAATCCCCCACCAAGCCGCGCGGCGCCGCTCATTGGCTGAGCGCCCCTGACCTCAGCCAATGAGCGGCACGGGATTCAAATCTCCCGCCAAAGCCACGCAGCTCTGCTCATTGGATGAGCCGCTCGCCGGCTGAGGCTTGGCGGGGGATTCAAATCCCACATAGTACCGCTCTTTGGCTCAGCCGGCGGGCGGCTTAGCCAATAAGCGGTGCCGCACGGCTTTGGAGCTTGATTCAAATCCTTCACCAAAGCTGTGTGGCACCGCTCATTTGCTGAGCTGCCGCTGGCTGAGCCAATGAGCTGCGTGGGATTCAAATCCCACACCCCTCTGGCTGAGCCAATGAACGGTGCAGCGCAGGATTTGAATCCCTCGCCAAAGCTGCGTGGCATCGCTGCTATTAGTGCAATACACTGTTATATGTTGATGTGATACCATTTGGTGGCACACCGTGGATACTATTTTAAAAGAAATGAACTAAATAAAAGTTAACTTTTTATGGATATACCTGCTCCCCGCTGGATTGTTCTTCATTGCATATATTTAACATTGTGTAAGCAGGTGTACGCAGGGACATGCATTGTATACCGATGTTTCCCCGTACGTCGTTTTGATGTGCCCGCCGAACACAACATGTTGATGGGAACTGATGGGAAATGAATTTGAAGTAACTGATTTGTTGTTAGTAGCATATAAATAAACAAGCCCGGATTTCACATTTAGGCAATGTGCACACTTTGCGGATTAGGTTTAGGAATTTTTGGTGTGGATTCTGCATCTCTTGGCAGAAAATGCAGGTGCGGATTTGACGCGTTTTTGTGAGGATTTTGTGCGGATTTGCTGCTGATTTTTTGCGGATTTACTCGATTTTTACCCCTGCGGATTTCTATAATGGAATGGGTACAAAAATGCTGCAGATCCGCAAAAAAGGAGTGACGTGCTACTTAATTTATTCCGCAGCGGTTCCACACTGAATTTTCCGCACCATTAGCACAGCATTTTTTTTTTACCATTACTTTACATTGTACTGTGAATCACTTGCGGATCTACAGCGTTTCTGCATGGCAAAAAACGCTGTGGATCCGCAGTAAATCCGCAACGTGTGCACATACCCTCAGGCTATGTATCCACGTTCAGGAAAGTGTGCAGAATTTTTCTGAACAAATCCGGACTACTTTCGCAGGAAATCCACATGCGTATTTTTCACGTTTTCGAGCATTTTTTTGCAGATTTTTCACATTTTTTTCCCAAAGCTTCCCAATGGAATAATATAGCGGCAAATCCGCAAATAATCTGCAAAATTAATGAACATGCTGCGTTTTTTTCCGCGATGCATTTTTATGGCGAAAAAAAACGCAACATGTGCACAAAAATTGCGGAATGCATTAAAAATGATGGGATGCTTAATGTAAGGGGTTTTTTTAAGCATTTTTGCAGCAGAAAACCGCTGAAAAAACGAAAAAATCCACGAAATATCCGTAACGCGTGCACATAGCCTTACACTCTCAACAGCTGATGGTATTGAGCATGCGATATATCCTCTATCCATGAGTCTGTTACAAACCCTTTCTTTTTCTTTTGAAAAGGTAACATTGTCAGAACAAGTGTGTTTGGCCCGCACTAAGGCTATGTGCCCACGTTCAGGAAAGTGTGCAGAATTTTCCTGAGAAAATCCTGACTGCTTTCGCAGGAAATCCGCATCTGTATTTTTCGCTTTTTTCACGTTTTTTGCGCTGATTTTTCAAGTTTTTTTTCTAGAGCTTCCCAATGCAATAAATAGCGGGAAATCCGCGAAAAATCCGCAAAATTAACGAACATGTTGGGTTTTTTCCACGATGCGTTTTTATCGCGGAAAAAAATGCAACATGTGCACAAAAATACTGAATGCATTAAAAATGATTGGGTGCTTAATGTATGCATTTTTAAGCGTTTTTGCAGCGGAAAACCGCTGAAAAAAACACGCGAAAAATCTGGAAAGTGTGCACATGGCCTTTCGCAGAATGGGATGGATCTAGTCAAACCAATCTAATCAGTTTTTATGAAGAGGTAAGCTATAGACTGGACCACGGTGAGTCATTGGACGTGGTATATCTCGATTTTTCCAAAGCGTTTGATACCGTGCCGCACAAGAGGTTGGTACACAAAATGAGAATGCTTGGTCTGGGGGAAAATGTGTGTAAATGGGTTAGTAACTGGCTTAGTGATAGAAAGCAGAGGGTGGTTATAAATGGTATAGTCTCTAACTGGGTCGCTGTGACCAGTGGGGTACCGCAGGGGTCAGTATTGGGACCTGTTCTCTTCAACATATTCATTAATGATCTGGTAGAAGGTTTACACAGTAAAATATCGATATTTGCAGATGATACAAAACTATGTAAAGCAGTTAATACAAGAGAAGATAGTATTCTGCTACAGATGGATCTGGATAAGTTGGAAACTTGGGCTGAAAGGTGGCAGATGAGGTTTAACAATGATAAATGTAAGGTTATACACATGGGAAGAGGGAATCAATATCACCATTACACACTGAACGGGAAACCACTGTGTAAATCTGACAGGGAGAAGGACTTGGGGATCCTAGTTAATGATAAACTTACCTGGAGCAGCCAGTGCCAGGCAGCAGCTGCCAAGGCAAACAGGATCATGGGGTGCATTAAAAGAGGTCTGGATACACATGATGAGAGCATTATACTGCCTCTGTACAAATCCCTAGTTAGACCGCACATGGAGTACTGTGTCCAGTTTTGGGCACCGGTGCTCAGGAAGGATATAATGGAACTAGAGAGAGTACAAAGGAGGGCAACAAAATTAATAAAGGGGATGGGAGAACTACAATACCCAGATAGATTAGCGAAATTAGGATTATTTAGTCTAGAAAAAAGACGACTGAGGGGCGATCTAATAACCATGTATAAGTATATAAGGGGACAATACAAATATCTCGCTGAGGATCTGTTTATACCAAGGAAGGTGACGGGCACAAGGGGGCATTCTTTGCGTCTGGAGGAGAGAAGGTTTTTCCACCAACATAGAAGAGGATTCTTTACTGTTAGGGCAGTGAGAATCTGGAATTGCTTGCCTGAGGAGGTGGTGATGGCGAACTCAGTCGAGGGGTTCAAGAGAGGCCTGGATGTCTTCCTGGAGCAGAACAATATTGTATCATACAATTATTAGGTTCTGTAGAAGGACGTAGATCTGGGTATTTATTATGATGGAATATAGGCTGAACTGCATGGACAAATGTCTTTTTTCGGCCTTACTATCTATGTTACTATGTTACTATGTTAGTAGTGTGACAGCTTGATGCTAGAAGAATTGTATTGCCAGATGTTTGCTTTCTGTATAAAGAAGTATGTACCTTGCCAGTATCTGCATTACCATATAAAAGAATATCCAAAAATGATACAAGTTATGTTAGGAATGCTAGATATAAATTGTTGATTACATTCATTGTGATTCAGAAAAGCAACAAATTTGGGTGCGGACAATATGTCCCCCAACCATACAAATAGGAGGTCGTCGACATATCGTCCGTACCATACCAGGTTATCAAAAAATGGCTTAATGGAGTTAGAGATGAATTTCTCTTCCCACCATGCCATGTATAGAATAGCTAGCAAAGGTGAAAATTTTGAACTAATTAGGGCATCTTGTATCTGTAAGAAAAACTTGGAATCAAAGGAAAAATAATTGAAACTCAAAAGATGCTGTATAGCTGTAATAATAAATTATTTTATTTCTGCAGTGTATGAACTATATTGTTCTAAGTAATGTTGAATTGCTTGAATGGCTAAATAGTGTGTGATAACCGAATACAAATTAGTTACATCACAGGTGAAAAAGAAAATTTTTATTTCCGATGAAAATCATCAAATATCTATAAAACCACTGAGCTATCTTTAAGATAGCCTGGTATATCACGCTAATTATTTTTGTTTTTGAGCTTTTTTTCCTGCGGGGTTACATAGCGTACCTACCTGGAAAAGATGTCATATGCACAATCCCTTAGTTTCCTTGGGTTAGTTTTTTTTCTCTGTGAATATAATTATAGGGTAAAGCTTGTCATGGAAATACTCTGCACTGCAGATAGTTGGTCAATGATTAGTGAACAATTGTGAGAAAGAAACCAGCAGGGGGGCATAGCAGCTTTAATGTGTGGGATGCCTAATGCTGCTACCAGCCCCCTCCTCCCAAAAACGTGAGAGCATTGCCTTGGAGTGTCCTCAAAGTTTCTCTGTGTGATTTTCTTCACTAAAAACATCCCATTATAATGTAATCTTTAAAAAACCTTACCTGCCTAGTCCAATAATGCAGTATTTGATGCATTTTGGCTTTTGCAATAACTTTTTACAGTGATTTGTATTGTATAGTGAACTGCGGAGATCAGTATGACCACCAGGGCCGTATTTAGAGTTTCTGCTGCCCTAGGCACTTTTCGTGCTGCCTCCCCCATTGGTGAGTATGACTAATGCAGACACTGTCAGCAGTGACTTGGGCTACTTTCACATCAGTGATTTTTGCCATTCATGGCAGATCCGGCAGTTTTTCTGCATCTGCGGATCACTTACGGCAACACTGCGTTCGGCCTCATTCATTCCCTATGGGACTTGCAGACATGTGCGGCACTTGCGGTTTTGCTGCGATCCGGCAAATGCGGTACTTGCAGCAGCGAAAAAAAAACGCTGATAGCAGTGTTTTTTTGTCTCATCGTAAGTGCCGCACATGTCCGCAAGTAGCCATCACTACCTGTCCCTGCACCTTGCTAGCTCATCCCTAACCATCCCTCTCTGACCTAAAATTACACTATAAAGCTTTAGAAATACAATTACTTGACATATTCCTATGATAATGAGGGCCCCAGGCCCATTTGACATGGTCATTGACCACATCTAATATTCAAATATTAGTTACTTCATTATTTTCTCCATACATGGTGAAGTTTCACATCTACACTTTCGTTTAGACAATCTATGCCATTAGTCACACGGAGGTTTTCTTCTTTATGTAAATGAAAATGTAAGCAGATAACATGAGTCATATTAGGGATGTCATATAGATCATAGTCCACTTTTATTGCTTGACTCATTTACGTATATTCTAAAGGTTCCTGATATACCTGTTTTGTAGAAAGTTATATGTGATATTTAGAACTTCATTTTTTTCAAAAAATGTTTGCATATAAAATATTTAAAGGGAACCTGTCACTAGATTTTTCCCATATAAATGTTTTAGAATGCTGTATATAAGTCCCCAATGCACTCTCCACAAATCAAAAAATAGCTTTAATTATTATTTATTTATATAGCACCATTAATTCCATGGTGCTGTACATGAGAAAGGGGTTACATACAGAGTTATAGATATCGTTTACAGTAAACGGGTTTACAGTGATGGACTGGTACAGAGGGGAGAGGACCCTGTCCTTGCGGACTTACACTCTATTACATTATACTCACTTACAGCGCGGTCCAGTCCGATGGGTGTCACTTTTCTTGATCCAGTGCCTCCTCTCTTCTTGCTTAGTTTGGATGATGCTTTCTTACATCATCCACATAGTGTCTTTGGCATTGGCATAACTCTACTGAGCTGGCTCCCTTCTCTGCCCAGCTGAGGGTAGTGGAAAGTATTTTAGTGCGCATGCACTTTGCTCTAGCCTCAGCAGGGCAGATAAGTTAAATAGGCGTACATACTCCTCCACAATATAATAGCCTCACATACACACATCAATCCATACACACACACATCCATCCATCCATACACACACATCCATCCATCTATACACACATTCATCCATCCATACACACATCCATCCATCCATACACACACATCCATCCATCCATACACAAACATCCATCCATCCATACACACATCCATCCATCCATACACACACATGAGTCGCCCCGCCAGGGCCGTGGAGTACTCGGTACCGGGTCCGGTGTTTCACAGGGGGATGTCACGGTGGCGAGCCGGCCCGTGCCCTGGGCATCAACGTTAAAGGGAAAGGTATTTAAAGGGAATAAAGTTTGTGTTCATGATGCCACCTGTGGAATTCGGTCAGTGGGGACCGACGCTGCTCAAAGGGGTACTCTGGGGTGATGTTATGGCAGCTAGATGGTATAACTTCCCACAGGTGAAGTATATCCCCAGGGCTCCCGGTGTGTAGATGGAAGATGGTGAGATGTGCAGTAAAGAATGAGGACACAGGTTTGCAGTCTCTTTACCTTGGTTTACTGAAGACTTCAGCATCCGCAGTCCAGAGCACCAGATCAGAGGGCAGGCAGGGTCTTGCCGGCTTGAAGGCAAGTTAGGAGTCCCCTTACCCTGGTGGAAATCAAAAACCTTCCTCTAGCGCCATGGTGTTGTTGTTCCTTACGGCTTAAAGCTCCACATGGGGTCCTCACAGATGTTATCTCTCTCTCTCTGTCCCCGGGGTAGGATATGACATAACCCGTATGACTGGTGGCTTCAAGCTGTTTATAGGGACTCTAGCATACCCCGGCC
This sequence comes from Ranitomeya imitator, assembly GCF_032444005.1. Lineage (NCBI taxonomy): Eukaryota > Metazoa > Chordata > Amphibia > Anura > Dendrobatidae > Ranitomeya > Ranitomeya imitator. Next base: position 399,654,281 of record NC_091284.1, read on the forward strand.
TCTGAGGGGTGCCTCCTGTGTATTAGGTCGGACAGGTAACGTAGAGTTCAGCTGTCCTGCAAGTCTCTGATGTAAGCCACCCTTACACCCTCGGTGTTCTGGCTACCGGTCTCTGCGCCTCAGAAGGAGGCAGCCTGCTCGAGGCTGGTCTCGCCCTAGTATCTTCTCCTGTGCTTTGCTCTCCTGCACGCTCTCTGCAATGTATTCGGCTTTCTCAATGTCTCTTTCCAGGAGCTGCTGCACTGTGGCGGCAAAGCTCCGTAAAACCTTCTACTGCCTCAGACTGGTCCAGTGCGTCTCCTGACTGGTCCTGCCTGAAACTGACTTTCCCTACAGACTACCAGTTATATATATATGGGGAGTCACCTAGCAAGTAGCATCAAAAGCTCCCCCTGGTGGCCTGGAGTGTGAATGTGTTGCATGTTTGTGGTACCTGGTTGCAGTTATCCCTTCTTGCCTTCAAGCGTAACATCACTCTCCCCGTGAGGAAAGCAATGCTACTGTGACGACCAGGACCCTGGGGCGCCACACACACATCTATCCATCCATACACACACATCCATCCATCCATCTATACACACACACACACACACACATCAATCCATAAACACACATCCATCCATCCACACACATCCATCCATACACACACACATCCATGCATATATACACACATCCAGCCATCCATCCATACACACACATCCATCCATACACACACATCCAACCATCCATACACACACATCCATCCATCTATACACATCCATCCATACACACATCAATCCCTCCACACACACATCAATCCCTCCACACACACATCCATACATCCATATACACACACATCCATGCATACACACACATCCATCCATCCATACACACATCCATCCATCCATACACACATCCATCCATCCATCCATACACACATCCATCCATACACACATACATCCATACACACATACATCCATCCTCACACACATCCATGCATACACACATCCATCCATCTATGCACACTTCCATCCATACATACACACACATCCATCCATCCATACACACACATCCATCCATCCATACACACATATCCATCCATCTATACACACACACATCCATCCATACACACATCAATCCCTCCACACACACATCCATACATCCATATACACACACATCCATCCATACACACACATCCATCCATCCATACACACATCCATCCATACACACACATCCATCCACACACATATCCATACACACACATCCATCCATACACACATCCATCCATCCACACACACATCCATTCATACACACACATCCATCCATCCATACACACATCCATCCATACACACACATCCATCCATCTATACACACATCCATCCATACACACATATCCATCCATACACACATCCATCCATCCATACACACACTCATCCATCCATCCATACACATCCATCCATACACAAACATCCATCCATCCATACACACATCCATCCATCCATACACACACATGAGTCGCCCCGCCAGGGCCGTGGAGTACTCGGTACCGGGTCCGGTGTTTCACAGTGGGATGTCACGGTGGCGAGCTGGCCCGTGGCCCTGGGCATCAACGTTAAAGGGAAAGGTATTTAAAGGGAATAAAGTTTGTGTTCATGACGCCACCTGTGGAATTCGGTCAGTGGGGACCGACGCTGCTCAAAGGGGTACTCTGGGGTGATGTTATGGCAGCTAGATGGTATAACTTCCCACAGGTGAAGTATATCCCCAGGGCTCCCGGAGTGTAGATGGAAGATGGTGAGATGTGCAGTAAAGAATGAGGACACAGGTTTGCAGTCTCTTTACCTTGGTTTACTGAAGACTTCAGCATCCGCAGTCCAGAGCACCAGATCAGAGGGCAGGCAGGGTCTGGCCGGCTTGAAGGCAAGTTAGGAGTCCCCTTACCCTGGTGGAAATCAAAAACCTTCCTCTAGCGCCATGGTGTTGTTGTTCCTTACGGCTTAAAGCTCCACATGGGGTCCTCACAGATGTTATCTCTCTCTCTCTGTCCCCGGGGTAGGATATGACATAACCCGTATGACTGGTGGCTTCAGGCTGTTTATAGGGACTCTAGCATACCCCGGCCTCTGAGGGGTGCCTCCTGTGTATTAGGTCGGACAGGTAACGTAGAGTTCAGCTGTCCTGCAAGTCTCTGATGTAAGCCACCCTTACACCCTCGGTGTTCTGGCTACCGGTCTCTGCGCCTCAGAAGGAGGCAGCCTGCTCGAGGCTGGTCTCGCCCTGGTATCTTCCCTTGTGCTTTGCTCTCCTGCACGCTCTCTGCAATGTATTCGGCTTTCTCAATGTCTCTTTCCAGGAGCTGCTGCACTGTGGCGGCAAAGCTCCGTAAAACCTTCTACTGCCTCAGACTGGTCCAGTGCGTCTCCTGACTGGTCCTGCCTGAAACTGACTTTCCCTACAGACTACCAGTTATATATATATGGGGAGTCACCTAGCAAGTAGCATCAAAAGCTCCCCCTGGTGGCCTGGAGTGTGAATGTGTTGCATGTTTGTGGTACCTGGTTGCAGTTATCCCATCTTGCCTTCAAGTGTAACATCACTCTCCCCGTGAGGAAAGCAATGCTACTGTGACGAACAGGACCCTGGGGCGCCACACACACATTTATCCATCCATACACACACATCCATCCATCCATCTATACACACACACACACATCAATCCATAAACACACATCCATCCATCCACACACATCCATCCATACACACACATCCATGCATATATACACACATCCATCCATCCATACATACACACACATCCATCCATACACACACATCCAACCATCCATACACACACATCCATCCATCTATACACATCCATCCATACACACATCAATCCATCCACACACACATCAATCCCTCCACACACACATCCATACATCCATATACACACACATGCATGCATACACACACATCCATCCATCCATACACACATCCATCCATCCATACACACATCCATCCATCCATCCATACACACACACATCCATCCACACACATCCATCCATACACACATCCATCCATACACACGTACATACATCCTCACACACATCCATGCATACACACACATCCATCCATCTATGCACACTTCCATCCATACATACACACACATCCATCCATCCATACACACACATCCATCCATCCATACACACACATCCATCCATCTATACACACACACATCCATCCATACACACATCAATCCCTCCACACACACATCCATACATCCATATACACACACATCCATCCATACACACACATCCATACATCCATACACACATCCATCCATACACACACATCCATCCACACACATATCCATACACACATCCATCCATACACACATCCATCCATCCACACACACATCCATTCATACACACACATCCATCCATCCATACACACATCCATCCATACACACACATCCATCCATCTATACACACATCCATCCATACACACATATCCATCCATACACACATCCATCCATACACACACTCATCCATCCATACACATCCATCCATACACAAACATCCATCCATCCATACATACACATCTATCCATCCATACACACATCCATCCATACACACATCCATCCATACACACATCACTATAGACTGAGGTTCTGTAGCAGCTGAAGTATATTATGTGGTAGATATGTATATCTACACACACATCACCACAGACTCTTCACCTCAAAGTGCTATGTCAGGGGTAATGTGGGGACATGTGACATGCTATCACCACTGTGGATATGTTGTGGGGACATGTGAAGCTCTGTCACCACTGCGGATGTGCAGAGGGCGGTACAGGACACTGAGGTCCGGTGGTGCCAGCTCTGGATGTGAGGTTAGGTAATAAAGCACAGGGAGCTGTCAAGTTTGGTAGAGATGCAGGGAAATTTGGTACAGGGAATGAAGTCAAATTCAGGAGGAAAAAAAGGCAGAAACAAAAAGCAAAATTTATAGGAATATTGTATATCACAATACAGCACAGATTAGATTTAAAAAAGAAAATTGGATTTCGGGGTTGGACAACCTCCTTAACCCCTTTAAGGCTACGTTCACATTTGCGTTGTGCGGTGCTGCGTCGGCGACGCAACGCACAACGCAAACAAGAACCCATGCAAAACGCATAGTTTTGTGACGCATGCGTCCTTTTTTTGCCGGATTTTGGACGCAAAAAAAATGCATATTGCTGCGTCCTCTGCGCCCTAACGCTTGCGCAAAAAAGACGCATGCATTGCAAAATGCATGCAAACGCATGTCCATGCGCCCCAATGTTAAATATAGGGGCGCATGGCGCATGAACGCAAATGTGAACGTAGCCTTACTCAAAGCCTGTTTTCACCTTCCTGACCAGGGCAATTTTTTCAATTGTGACCACTGTCATTTTATGAGGTCATAACTCTGGAATGCTTGAATGGATCCCACTGATTCCGAGACTGTTTTTTGTGTGACATATTGTACTTTATGATAGTGGTAAAATTTCTTTGATATGACTTGTGTTTATTTGTTTAAAATTAGAAATTTGGCAAAAATGTTAAAAAAGTTGCAATTTTCAAACGTTTAAATTTTTATGCCCTTAAATCAGAGAGTTATATCACACAAGATAGTTAATAAATAACATTTCCCACACGTCTACATCAGAACAATTTTTGAAACATTATTTTTTTTGTTAGGAAATTATAAGGATTCAAAGTTGACCAGCGATTTCTCATTTTAACAATAAAATTTACAAAAACATTTTTTTAGGGACCACATCATGTTTGAAGTGACTTTGGGGTGCCTATATGACAGAAAATACCCAAAACCCTTCAGGTGCTTCACAGTAATGAATGGAACGTGGAAGGAAAAAAATAAACAGTTATCTTTTTTTTCACACAAATTTTCCTTTAGACCTAATTTTTTTTCTTTTTATAAGGGTATCTGGAGAAATTGCACAATACAATTTGTTGTGCAGTTTCTCCTGAGCATACCGATACCCCATCAGATGATATACCACAGTTTGGGCGCATGGCAGCGCTCGGAAGGGAAGGAGCGCCATTTGACTTTTTTAATGTAAAATGTGCTGGAATAATTAGCGGATGCCATGTCGTATTTGGAGATCCCCTGATGTGCCTAAACAGTGGAATCCCCCCACAAGTGACACGATTTTGGAAATTAGATCCCTCAGGGAACTTATCTAAATGTGTATTGAGCACCTTGAAACCCCAGGTGCTTCACAGGAGTTTATAACGTTGAGCCGTAAAAAAAAAATCACATCTTTCCCGTAAAAATGATTTTTAGCTCCAAACTTTGCATTTTCATAAGGGTAACTGGAGAAATTGCACAATACAATAAAATTTGTTGTGTGATTTCTCCTGAGCATGCTGTTATCTCATATGTGGGGGAAAACTACTGTTCGGGTGCACAGCAGGGCTCGGAAGGGAAGGAGCACCATTTGACTTTTTTAATGTAAAATTTGCTGGAATAATTAGCCATGTCGCATTTGAAGAGCCTCTGATGCACCTAAACAGTGGAAACCCCCACAAGTGACGCCATTTTAGAAACTGGACCCCTCAGGGAACCCATCTAGATGTGTAGTGAGCACCTTGAAACCCCAGGTGCTTCACAGAAGTTTAGAATGTTGAGCTATAAAAATAAAAAAACAACACATTTTTCCCACAAAAACATTTTTTTAGCCCCAAATTTTGCATTTTCACAAGGGTAACAAGAGAAACTGGAGAAACTGGACCCCAAAATTTGTTGTGCAATTTCTCGTAAGTTCACCAATATCCCTTATGTGGTCAAAAACTACTTTTGAGGCATGGTGCAAAGCTCAGAAGGGAAGTAGCACCATATTACAGGGCAGATTTTGCTGCACTGATTTGAGGGTGCCATGCCACATTGGAAGAGCCCCAGAGTTGCCAGAACAACAGAACCCCCCATAAATGACTAAATTTTACTAACTTAAAGGGACACTGTCACCTGAATTTGGAGGGAACAATCTTCAGCCATGGAGGCGGGGTTTTTGGGTGTTTGATTCACCCTTTCCTTACCCGCTGGCTGCATGCTGGCTGCAATATTGGATTGAAGTTCATTCTCTGTCCTCCGTAGTACATGCCTGCGATTGCCTTGTGCAGGCATGTACTACGGAGGACAGAGAATGAACTTCAATCCAATATTGCAGCCAGCATGCAGCCAGCGGGTAAGGAAAGGGTGAATCAAACACCCAAAAAAACCCGCCTCCACGGCTGAAGATTGTTCCCTCCAAATTCAGGTGGCAGTGTCCCTTTAATCTCTCAATAAATATATGGGTGCAGTGATGATATTGGCACCACAGATGTCTCACAGAATTTTATACCATTGATCAGTGAAGAAAAATAATTACATTTTTACCACAAAAATTGTGTGTTAGCACCAAATTTTAAATTTTTATACTAGGAAAATGGGTAAAAATGGCACCAAAGTTTGTCCCACAATTTATGATGAATGTAGAAATACCGCACATAAGGCTGTACAGCAGTGCTTGGCCATATGGAGAGACTCGGTAGGGACGGAGGGCTATTTGCCTCCTGGAGTGCAAATTTTCCTCGAATAGTTTGTGGACTCCATATACAGAGTCTCTAAGTGCAAGAAAAGCTTAATTCCCCCTCAAGTGACCCCATCTTGGAAATTATGCCCCTTTGGGAATTTATCTACAGCTGTAGTAATGATTTTGACTCCATGAGTGTTTTGTAGAGACCAGTACGTTGTAGTGTCCAGTACATTATGCCCAGCTCATGCTTCTGGAGATACGCACCCGTAAATTAGGCGGGCCCTCATCATTACAGAAATGTCAGACATATGCGTGCTATATGTGGTTTAGACACACTGGGTCTCAGAAGGGAAGGGGGCATTTAGATTTGGGAGTGCAGAATTTGCTGAATTTCTTTTGAGGGACGAGGAGCCATTTTGCTTTTCCAGAGCCTTTGTGCTACCAATAACGTAAAACCCCCTAAATTTCCGTTAACAGATGACGCCCCTGAGTGGGGACTTGTTTTTTGTGGATTGATTTGAAGCTTTTATTGGGAACATTTTACATAACATTTTACATAATATTTGGGATCACATTTATCCGGCGCTCTACGCTGAGCACTTACTTTGGCGTTTCCATCTAAATTCTAAATCTCTGAGTGACATGATTCAGATGAAACTACAGAGGGATGCATTCTCTATAATGAGGCAGCAGGGTTACTCTGGTCTTTGTCTGGCCTCTGTTCAGCGGTGTCATTCTTTTCAGAAGTGCACAAAACTGTGATCGACCGCATTTTTATGCTTGCCTAAAAACATAGACACTGCTGGATCACAGGTCAGACGGCATCCAGAGTGTCTCCATCTGCATCATTTAGTCCGGTTCACTATGTATTGATTTAGGCCTTCGCCGGATTTTTTTGGAGAGTCTGAAAACTATACATTTTTGGAAAGGTTATAGTATAAGCAATACGAAAAACAATGTTTCCATTTGCCCCGAGTCCCACGTGACCGCCATATTGGATTTGACAAAATGGCTGACGTAAAACCAATTTTCGTTAATATCTCAGCTTATAAATAACATAAAAATAAAATTTGACAGCTAAACATACATTTTAGGGCTAAGAAATGCAATATTACTAGTTGCAGATGTGTTTTAGATATTTACTACAGCAGTTTTTTATAATTAATTAGTATTGACATAATAATACATAATGACAGGAATCACATGTTTTTTTTTTCTTTTATTACAGGAGTTGAACATGACAGACAAACCACAAGCTACTGAAGTCACTTGTGAAGGTGAGGCACCTATCAACTGGAAGCTATGTATGCTCTGTCAGTCTTCCAATGGCAATGAGAAGTTGGTGCAAAATCCTCGGATACAGTCTTACCAGCGCGTTTTGGACATAGTAGCAGAGAGGGCAAGTTTACAAGATGGCAACTATGTTGATATCCATCGACGGATTAGCAACAGGAAAGACACAATCGCTACACATCAGGCAGTCTACCATCGAAGTTGTTACACAAATGCAATTAACAACGACCAAATACAACGAGCCCGGGACCGTTATGCACATGCATTAGCTACTGGTAGCCACATTACCAAGAAACGAGGATTAAAAAGAGGACGTGCTGAAATGGACGAATCAGGTTCATTAACATCTGACTCTTCATCACCATTCACGAGGTCACATACATGGCCACTGGATAAGGAAAAATGTTTCTTTTGTCAGAACGATGAGAATGAGAAGCTTTATAATGTGAGGACAGTCAACGCAGGGAAATCGTTGAAACAAGCTATTGAAACATCAGATAATTTAACACTGAAAACAAGACTGAACACATGCATTGCACCAGGGGATGCACATTCTATTGACGTCCGGTACCACAAAAGCTGTTGGACAAAGCATGTTTTTCATGGACAACGAGAACGTAGTACCAACAGAACAGACCACAAAGAACCCTTATTACAACGTGCAAGTCTGCTAGAGTTGATAAACCTAGTGGATATGCAAACACAGAACCAATCATATCTATCTATACAAGATATCGAAACCACTTATTTGAACATGCTTGGTATAGAAGGCGTGGAAAATCACAAACCTACATTCACTAGAAAGTGGCTCAAAGAAATTATAATGAATGCCTTGCCACATCTGAAATCCTGTCTTTCAAAAAACAGAAGGGAATCAGCAGTTCTTTATTCACCAGAAGCCTGTGAGGAAATCATGGTTAATTCTGCAATGGAATGTCGTAGTGATGATGCAGACAACATGCAGACAATCTACAAAGCAGCACAGTTAATTAGGAAAAGCATTGCTAATTTTACAACGGAAGTCAATGATAAAAACACCATAACGGTCACTAGTGACATAAACGACGTTCCAGCAGAATTATATTCCGCTATCCGTTGGATCATAACAGGGCCGATTGACAGCCTTGAAACTCAAAGAAGGACCAAAATTGTTGACCGAGCAGCACTCACTATGAGTCAGAACATCATGTATGAATTCAAATCAAAACGCCAGGTCAACTACAAGCCAAAAACCGAATCATCAGTATTCAGACAACCCAACGCACGAGAAAACCCACAGGTCCTGGGGCTAGCTCTGACTGTTCATCACACAACTCGCGATAAGAAATTAATGAATCTTCTTAGTTCACATGGGTTTTGTGTTCCCTATGGCCGTACCCTACGAATGGAAACTGCTTTGGCTAATGCTGTTGTAGAAAACACCCGAGAGTTAAAAGGTCTTTACGTGCCACCATTCTTGAAGAAGGGTACCTTTGTGTTCTTTGCAGTTGATAACACAGACTTTGCAGAGGATACCCCTGATGGGAAAGGAACCACACATGGAACTATTACTGCTGTATATCAGCAAGTAGATGCTGTTGGAGAACCAGTTGCACCACCCTTGAAGATAACAGATGCCCACACTTTATCTGTCACTCCATACCATGTACATATGTTGCACTGTGACAAGCCAAAAGTACAACATACCCAAAGATCAGAACACTTTGTCACAAACAAGGAAATATCAGGTTCTTCCCAACTTTCACAATTTGGATGGATTGTTGCTACTGCTGTATCCAGAATGCAGCAACTAGAGAAAGCATCGAGCAAAATTCCTGGATGGTCAGGATACAACTCACTGTTGTCCGAAAGCAAGCGATTTACCAACGTTGGAGCCTTACCACTGCTACCAGAGCTAGCACACGAGTGGTCAACCTTGCTGACTGTGATCATGCAAGCAAGTGAACTGAGGAAGTTGACTGTTGGTGAAGATCATCCCACTGTTATTTCATTTGATATGGCTCTGTATGAGAAGGTTGTCCAACTTCTAGATGCAAGACCTGATCTGAAACGCACCGTTGTTCCACGACTGGGAGAGCTACATGTTGTAATGGCTGCCCTGCGCGCTCTGGGTACCTCTACGGAGAACTCGGGTATTGATGATGCATGGATAGAAGGTGATGTGTATGGGTCTGCAACAACAAGGCAAATACTGAAATGTACCCATTACAAGCGTGCTCTTCGTGCTCACACATATACATATGTTGCTCTGTATGAACTGTTGCTGGACGAGTTCTTCATTGATAATCCAGAACTAAAACAGGTGTGTTTGATGGCAACAGAGGGAATTGAAGCTGCCTGTTCTGAGGAAAACAAGAACACAAAAAGTAAGTCAGTGAAACAAGCAAGCACTACCCTACTAGAGGCCTTGACCACTGCTGACATAATCACAGTCTTTCAAACATGGGTGAAACAGAGATCCAAAAATGCAATGTTCAAGTCAATGATGAACTACCTACAGCGAGTGGAAACAATCCTTTTATTTGTTGCTGCAACCAGGAATGCAGACCTTGAGCTTCATCTTCAAGCCGGAGAGCAGCTCAGCAAGCTCTTCTTTGCATTTGACCGGATGAAATACAAGCGATTGTGGCCAAGGTATATCACGGACATGCATGACCTTAAAATAAATCACCCTCAAACATGGGAAGAAATGAAAGCGGGTAACATTTCAGTCACGAAAAGTGCTATCCCATTTGTATCCATTGGGGCGGACCATGCATGCGAGCATCTGAACAAGCTGATGAAAATCCATGCTGGCATAGTCGGCATCTCGAACAATGCCAATGCTCGTCAGAGATTCTTCATGGCCACACCTGAACTCTCCCGAGTTGTCAAAGAATATACCAGACAGTTTGATTTAGAACGTGACAAAACCAGAGAGCATCACGATCTTGGGCCAAGTGCAGTCAAGAAGTGTCATCATGTTATTGACAAGATTAAGGAAGCAATTTTGAAACATGGCAACCCATTTGCTGTTGTAGGTGACAAGTTGCACAATGTAATCACCCATGCCTACATCCCTGATGAGTATGTAAAAATGATCCTGAATGCAGATGAGACAGGTCAAAAGCTGTATGAAGACTATGTGTTGGCGCGAATCAATGGGGATGTTAGCCTATGGCCACCAGTAAAGAAGGAGAACAACAGGATGTTCATGTCGGCAAACAAGAAAACCACAGTAAAACTCCGAGACAAGACTGTTGATCTTAAGGAGACCAAGGACTTGTATGGAAGAATGATGGTTTTGGCAAGGTCCAACAGAGACATAAACCAGAAAGTGGCCATTGGGAACTACGAATTCACTCTGACCCCAAGAGCCTTTTTTGCTCCAGATGGTACAATGTTACCATGCCATGACAAATTGAAACTGATCAGTCTCCTTAACAAGTTGGTTATAGTAGAAACTCCACAGAAAGATCTGCAGCCAGAAGATAGGATGGACACAAGATCAGATGATCCAAGTCGCAAGATAGCCCTGGTAGATGGAATGGTTCTTCTGCAAAAGATGGCCAAGAAACCGGCAACACTAGTGACAGTCAAAGATCTCAGTTACTGCTTCAATGACAGGCTTATGTCTCTCACAGAAAATTACGATGAAATAATCCTTGTGTTTGATACGTATAGGGAAAATTCTCTCAAGGATGCTACCAGGGATAAAAGAAGAAAAGGAAAGGCACCAATTCAGTACCAGGTCAGAGATGAAACAAACATTAATCATATTCCAATGAACAGGTTCCTTTCACATGACAAGACAAAGGCTGACCTGACCAACTATCTTGCTGCAAAGACTCTAGAGTTCAACAGTTCATCACAAAAACTGGTCATCACTTGTTCTTCAGGGTGTACCAGGAGCAACAAAAACTTAGTTTTCGACGACAACAATCACGAAGAAGCAGACACACTGTTGATCTACCAAGCTGTCTTGGCAACACAACGAAACCCACCGGATGCAAGGATGGTTTTCTTCTCCCCTGATACCGATGTACTGGTGTTGGTCATAGCTAACTATGACCTCATGCTGAAGAATACATCGATTTCAATGGTCTCTGGGATGATCGAGATAGAGCCAATAAGGAGAGTCATAGGGGCAGACAGAGCAAAGGCTTTGACAGCCTTCCATGCATTCACTGGTGCTGACACAACTGGAAGGTTCTCTCGAATTGGCAAAGCAATCTGGCTGCAAGCTTACATGAACGCAACACCAGATGTAATCAGTTCTCTGCAGATGCTTTCGACTGAAAAAGAAGTGAGCAAAACTATGTTGTCAACTCTTGCTACCTTCGTATGTTTTGCTTACTCTCCAAAAGGCATTTTTATTAAGAATATTCCCGAACTGCGATGGCATCTATTTTGCAAGCATATGGCAGAAAGTGACAGGTTACCTCCTACACTCGGAGCTCTAAAACAACATGTCCTCAGAGTCCATATCCAAGCCAGAGTGTGGGGACAAGCTAACATTGCTTTGCAGGATTCTCAGCTGGATCCCGAGAAGAATGGCTATCACAAAGGGTTGGATGGACAGTTGAAACCAACCATGACAGATGTTCTTCCAGCTCCAAAAGCAATAATCGAGATGATTAGTTGTCAATGCAAACATGACTGTTCTTCTTCAAGGTGTTCGTGCCGAAAAAATAACTTATCCTGTACCGATCTTTGTCAGTGTGACAGCGAGTGTATGAATGACGAGGACACTCAGACCAAATATGAAACTGATGATGACAGTGATGGTGGCGATATGTAAAGACACTCTGGTTGTTCAAAAGTTAAAAACATTAACTCTCTGCTTTTCGAGTTCGAAAATTTGTTCAAATATAAACCGATACAATTTGTAGTCGTATATAGAGTATTTATTTGGATACCACTGCATTTCTTAGTACTCAAAATGTATGTTTAGCTGTCAAAATTTAAGTTTTACGTTACTTACAAGCTGAGATATTAACAAAAATCGATGTAAATCAGCCATTTTGTAAAATCCAAGATGGCGGCCACTTAGGACTCGGGGCAAATGGAAACATTGTTTTTCTTATTGCTTATACCATAGCCTTTCCAAAAATGTACATATTTGAAACTCTCCAGAAAATTCCGGCGAAATTACATAGTGAACCGGGCTAATTATAGGGAATCTTCCACTAGAATCTTACTGCGATCTTTGGGAGGCAACAGCAGGTGAACAATTGATTTTATTTATTTTTGACGCCGTTTCTCGTGCGGAATAAGTGATTAGACAACTTTATTCTTTGGGCTGGTGAGATTACAGCGATATCAGATTAATATCTTATTTTTATGTTTGGTTGTTGTCACACACTAAGGCCAGTTTCACACATCCTGATATCTCTGGTCCATGTGTATAATACTTGTGGCACAATGTGTGGCAACCGTGTACTCCATCAATACCACACGCATCGGCGCTAGGGAAGCAGTGGTACAGTTAGCATTGTTTCCTGGCAGCGGGTGCTGTTCTGAATTCTGTGGCAGAGCTCCCTCCTGTGGTTACAAGTGGTACTTCGGCTGATTCTCTCTGTGAGCTTCTGTTGGTGGAGGGAAGTGGTACTGCGGCTTCTGAGTTTCCTCCCTCAGGTGAGGTCGTTAGGTGCTTCTCTACTTAACTCCACCTAATGCTTTGATCCTGGCTTCCTGTCAATGTTCCAGTGTTGGACTTGCTTTTCCCTGGATCATTCCTGTGGCCTGCTGCTCTGCATAGCTAAGTTCATCTTTGCTATTTGTTGCTATTTTTTCTGTCCAGCTTGTCTAATTTGTTGCTGGAAGCTCTGGGACGCAAAGGGTGTACCTCCGTGCCGTTAGTTCGGTACGGAGGGTCTTTTTGCCCCCTTTGCGTGGTTTTCTTTAGGGTTTTGTGTAGACCGCAAAGTTACCTTTTCTATCCTCGATCTGTTAAGAAAGTCGGGCCTCACTTTGCTGAATCTATTTCATCTCTACGTTTGTCTTTTCATCTTAACTCACAGTCATTATATGTGGGGGGCTGCCTTTTCCTTTGGGGTATTTCTCTGAGGCAAGGTAGGCTTATTTTCTATCTTCAGGCTAGTTAGTTTCTCAGGCTGTGCCGAGTTGCATAGGCAGAGTTAGGCGCAATCCACGGCTGCCTCTAGTGTTGTTTGGAGAGGATTAGGGATTGCGGTCTGCAGAGTTCCCACGTCTCAGAGCTCGTTCTATGATTTTGGGTTATTGTCAGATCACTGTATGTGCTCTGACCGCTATGTCCATAGTAGTACTGAATTGCCTTTCATAACAGTACAGGAAGCCAAAAGTACTAATGATTCTCAATAGAGGGAAAAAAGAAGTTCTGAGACCATTTTTTTTTCTTTGCACTGTGTTTTGCCTTTTTTTTTCCCCTAGACATTTGGGTGGTTCAGTACACAGGTGTAGCGATGGACATTAGAAGTCTGTCTTCATTTGTGGATCAGCTCTCGGCAAGAGTACAAAAGATTCAAGACACTATTGATCAGAAAGCTATGTTGGAACCAAGAATTCTTATTCCTGATTTGTTTTTTGGAGATAGAACTAAGTTTCTGAGTTTCAAAAATAATTGTAAATTATTTCTGGCCTTGAAACCTCGCTCCTCTGGTGATCCAGTTCAACAGGTTTTGATTGTTATTTCTTTTTTGCGCGGCGACCCTCAGGACTGGGCATTTTCTCTTGCGCCAGGAGATCCTGCATTGAGTAATATCGATGCGTTTTTCCTGGCTCTCGGATTGCTGTACGATGAACCTAATTCAGTGGATCAGGCAGAGAAAAATTTGCTGGCTCTTTGTCAGGGTCAGGATGAGATAGAGGTATATTGTCAGAAATTTAGAAAGTGGTCCGTGCTCACTCAATGGAATGAATCTGCGCTGGCAGCTATGTTTAGAAAGGGTCTCTCTGAAGCCCTTAAGGATGTCATGGTGGGATTTCCTATGCCTGTTGGTTTGAATGAGTCTATGTCTTTGGCCATTCAGATCGGTCGACGCTTGCGTGAGCGTAAATCTGTGCACCATTTGGCGGTATTACCTGAGCTTAAACCTGAGCCTATGCAGTGCGATAGGACTTTGACCAGAGTTAGTAATGTATAATCACTGCACTCGTACTATGAAATTTGCTTGATGCAGGTGGAAAAGTTTATTGAAACAATTGTTGCAAACGGTAAAATGGTGAAGCAATAGGCATAAACGACGTTTCGGCCAACTCGTGGCCTTGATCACGTTATCGCTGGAACAAATGATAAAAAAAGAGACAGTAAATAACTATATACAAAGCAACTATGTACAAAAATATTTACATATATACAGAACTGGAAAACATGTCCCAGAACCAAGGTGGAGGTCAAACAATAGATGCCAATGCTCATATACGTAGCGCAAATCATTAACAGGACGAAAAATAGAGGCACAGGAAAACAGGAAGATACATGTGTCGTGCGCTAAAGTTGGAGAACGAGATGATAAGACCGAAGCATACCCTAGTAGGAGTTTTCCTTATGTACTGTCGTATTACAGTGTTGCAGAGGGTGTCAGCCAAACAGAAAACGGCTAAAACGTACTTATTAATTGCTGTTTAATACACGTGTAACGAACTGTTGGTCGCCGTGTAATGGAGTATGCATCTGGGTATTACTGTAGGAACAAATAATACGTTATCCGTTGAATCCGTGGTGGGTATATAATAAGTAAAAATAGACTATGGTATACTTGCCAGTATACTGTTCTTATTGCACCCAGTGGAACGTTTTAGCCGTTTTCTGTTTGACCCCTACTATTAGATAGAATCATGTCTGTATGACGATAATCGGAAATTATTGCCTTCGGTTTTTTCTAGGACTATTCAAATTCCTTTATTTTTGGCTGACACCCTCTGCAACACTGTAATACGACAGTACATAAGGAAAACTCCTACTAGGGTATGCTTCGGTCTTATCATCTTGTTCTCCAACTTTAGCGCACGACACATGTATCTTCCTGTTTTCCTGTGCCTCTATTTTTCGTCCTGTTAATGATTTGCGCTACGTATATGAGCATTGGCATCTATTGTTTGACCTCCACCTTGGTTCTGGGACATGTTTTCCAGTTCTGTATATATGTAAATATTTTTGTACATAGTTGCTTTGTATATAGTTATTTACTGTCTCTTTTTTTATCATTTTTTCCAGCGATAACGTGATCAAGGCCACGAGTTGGCCGAAACGTCGTTTATGCCTATCGCTTCACCATTTTACCGTTTGCAACAATTGTTTCAATAAACTTTTCCACCTGCATCAAGCAAATTTCATAGTACGAGTGCAGTGATTATACATTACTACGTTTGTTGGGACTATTGGTTCCGTTCACTCGCACCGTCACGTCCTAACTAGTCGAGTGCTAACCTTCGAATTCGCCACATTGTTTGACCAGAGTTAAACGGCAAGAACACAGACGTCTGAATGGGCTGTGTTTCTACTGTGGTGATTCCACTCATGCTATCTCTGATTGTCCTAAGCGCACTAAGCGGTTCGCTAGGTCTGCCACCATTGGTACGGTACAGTCAAAATTTCTTCTGTCCGTTACCTTGATCTGCTCTTTGTCATCGTATTCTGTCATGGCATTTGTGGATTCAGGCGCTGCCCTGAATTTGATGGACTTGGAGTATGCTAAGCGTTGTGGGTTTCTCTTAGAGCCCTTGCAGTGTCCTATTCCATTGAGAGGACTTGATGCCACGCCTTTGGCCAAGAATAAGCCTCAATACTGGACCCAGCTGACCATGTGCATGGCTCCTGCACATCAGGAGGTTATTCGCTTTCTGGTGTTGCATAATCTGCATGATGTGGTCGTGTTGGGGTTGCCATGGCTACAAGCCCATAATCCAGTATTAGATTGGAAATCCATGTCGGTGTCCAGCTGGGGTTGTCAGGGGGTACATGGGGATGTTCCATTTCTGTCAATTTCGTCATCCACCCCTTCTGAGGTTCCAGAGTTCTTGTCTGATTACCGGGATGTATTTGATGAGCCCAAGTCCGATGCCCTACCTCCGCATAGGGATTGTGATTGTGCTATCAATTTGATTCCTGGTAGTAAATTCCCAAAAGGTCGACTGTTTAATTTATCCGTGCCTGAGCACGCCGCTATGCGCAGTTATGTGAAGGAATCCCTGGAAAAGGGGCATATTCGCCCGTCATCGTCACCATTAGGAGCAGGGTTCTTTTTTGTAGCCAAGAAGGATGGTTCGCTGAGACCTTGTATAGATTACCGCTCTTAAATAAGATCCCGGTTAAATTTCAGTACCCCTTGCCATTGTTATCTGATTTGTTTGCTCGGATTAAGGGGGCTAGTTGGTTCACCAAGATAGATCTTCGTGGTGCGTATAATCTGGTGCGAATCAGGTGAGGAGATGAATGGAAAACTGCATTTAATACGCCCGAGGGTCATTTTGAGTATCTAGTGATGCCATTCGGACTTGCCAATGCTCCATCAGTGTTTCAGTCCTTTATGCATGACATCTTCCGAGAGTACCTGGATAAATTCCTGATTGTGTACTTGGATGACATTTTGATCTTCTCGGATGATTGGGAGTCTCATGTGAAGCAGGTCAGAACAGTTTTTCAGGTCCTGCGTGCTAATTCTTTGTTTGTGAAGGGATCAAAGTGTCTCTTTGGTGTGCAGAAGGTTTCATTTTTGGGGTTCATCTTTTCCCCTTCTACTATCGAGATGGATCCTGTTAAGGTCCAAGCCATCCTTGATTGGACTCAGCTGACATCTCTGAAAAGTCTGCAAAAGTTCCTGGGCTTTGCTAATTTTTATCGTCGCTTCATCTGCAATTTTTCTAGTATTGCCAAACCATTGACCGATTTTACCAAGAAGGGTGCTGATTTGGTCAATTGGTCTTCTGCTGCTGTGGAAGCTTTTCAAGACTTGAAGCGTCGTTTTTCTTCTGCCCCTGTGTTGTGTCAACCAGATGTTTCTCTTCCGTTCCAGGTCGAGGTTGATGCTTCTGAGATTGGAGCAGGGGCTGTTTTGTCGCAGAGAGGTTCTGATTGCTCAGTGATGAAACCATGCGCTTTTTTTTCCAGGAAGTTTTCGCCTGCTGAGCGAAATTATGATGTGGGCAACCGAGAGTTGCTGGCCATGAAGTGGGCATTCGAGGAGTGGCGTCATTGGCTTGAAGGAGCTAAGCATCGCGTGGTGGTATTGACTGATCATAAGAACTTGACTTATCTTGAGTCTGCTAAGCGGTTGAATCCTAGACAGGCTCGTTGGTCGCTGTTTTTTGCCCGTTTTGACTTTGTGATTTCGTACCTTCCGGGCTCTAAAAATGTGAAGGCGGATGCTCTGTCTAGGAGTTTTGTGCCCGACTCTCCGGGTTTGTCTGAGCCGGCGGGTATCCTCAAGGAAGGAGTAATTGTGTCTGCCATCTCCCCTGATTTGCGGCGGGTGCTGCAAAAATTTCAGGCTAATAAACCTGATCGTTGTCCAGCGGAGAGACTGTTTGTCCCTGATAGGTGGACCAATAAAGTTATCTCTGAGGTTCATTGTTCGGTGTTGGCTGGTCATCCTGGAATCTTTGGTACCAGAGAGTTGGTGGCTAGATCCTTTTGGTGGCCGTCTCTGTCGCGGGATGTGCGTGTTTTTGTGCAGTCCTGTGGGATTTGTGCTCGGGCTAAGCCCTGCTGTTCTCGTGCCAGTGGGTTGCTTTTGCCCTTGCCGGTCCCGAAGAGGCCTTGGACACATATCTCTATGGATTTTATTTCTGATCTTCCCGTTTCTCAAAAGATGTCAGTCATTTGGGTGGTCTGTGATCGCTTTTCTAAGATGGTCCATCTGGTACCCTTGTCTAAATTGCCTTCCTCCTCTGATTTGGTGCCATTGTTCTTCCAGCATGTGGTTCGTTTACATGGCATTCCAGAGAATATCGTTTCTGACAGAGGTTCCCAGTTTGTTTCAAGGTTTTGGCGAGCCTTTTGTGGTAGGATGGGCATTGACTTGTCTTTTTCCTCGGCTTTCCATCCTCAGACTAATGGCCAGACCGAACGAACCAATCAGACCTTGGAAACATATCTGAGATGCTTTGTTTCTGCCGATCAGGATGACTGGGTGTCCTTTTTGCCTTTGGCTGAGTTCGCCCTTAATAATCAGGCCAGCTCGGCTACCTTGGTTTCGCCATTTTTCTGCAATTCTGGGTTCCATCCTCGTTTCTCTTCAGGACAGGTTGAGTCTTCGGACTGTCCTGGTGTGGATACTGTGGTGGACAGGTTGCAGCAGATTTGGACTCATGTAGTGGACAATTTGACCTTGTCCCAGGAGAAGGCTCAACGTTTCGCTAATCGCAGACGCCGTGTGGGTCCCCGACTTCGTGTTGGGGATCTGGTTTGGTTATCTTCTCGTCATATTCCTATGAAGGTTTCCTCTCCTAAGTTTAAACCTCGTTTAATTGGTCCGTATAGGATTTCTGAGGTTCTTAATCCTGTGTTTTTTCGTCTGACCCTTCCAGATTCTTTTTCCATACATAACGTATTCCATAGGTCATTGTTGCGGAGATACGTGGCACCTATGGTTCCATCTGTTGATCCTCCTGCCCCGGTTTTGGTGGAGGGGGAATTGGAGTATATTGTGGAGAAGATTTTGGATTCTCGTGTTTCTAGACGGAAACTCCAGTATCTGGTTAAATGGAAGGGTTATGCTCAGGAAGATAATTCCTGGGTTTTTGCCTCTGATGTCCATGCTCCCGATCTTGTTTGTGCCTTTCATGTGGCTCATCCTGGTCGGCCTGGGGGCTCTGGTGAGGGTTCGGTGACCCCTCCTCAAGGGGGGGGTACTGTTGTGAATTCTGTGGCAGAGCTCCCTCCTGTGGTTACAAGTGGTACTTCGGCTGATTCTCTCTGTGAGCTTCTGTTGGTGGAGGGAAGTGGTACTGCGGCTTCTGAGTTTCCTCCCTCAGGTGATCTGGTGAGGTCGTTAGGTGCTTCTCTACTTAACTCCACCTAATGCTTTGATCCTGGCTTCCTGTCAATGTTCCAGTGTTGGACTTGCTTTTCCCTGGATCAGTCCTGTGGCCTGCTGCTCTGCATAGCTAAGTTCTTCTTTGCTATTTGTTGCTATTTTTTCTGTCCAGCTTGTCTAATTTGTTGCTGGAAGCTCTGGGACGCAAAGGGTGTACCTCCGTGCCGTTAGTTCGGTACGGAGGGTCTTTTTGCCCCCTTTGCGTGGTTTTCTTTAGGGTTTTGTGTAGACCGCAATGTTACCTTTTCTATCCTCGATCTGTTAAGAAAGTCGGGCCTCACTTTGCTGAAACTATTTCATCTCTACGTTTGTCTTTTCATCTTAACTCACAGTCATTATATGTGGGGGCTGCCTTTTCCTTTGGGGTATTTCTCTGAGGCAAGGTAGGCTTATTTTCTATCTTCAGGCTAGTTAGTTTCTCAGGCTGTGCCGAGTTGCATAGGCAGAGTTAGGCGCAATCCACGGCTGCCTCTAGTGTTGTTTGGAGAGGATTAGGGATTGCGGTCTGCAGAGTTCCCACGTCTCAGAGCTCGTTCTATGATTTTGGGTTATTGTCAGATCACTGTATGTGCTCTGACCGCTATGTCCATAGTAGTACTGAATTGCCTTTCATAACAGGGTGCTGAAGACTGCTCGCATCATTCTCCCCTGCTCTGCAGACAATCAGCACGAGCAGGGGAGAATGATGAGAGTTATACAACCCCTGGCAAAAATTATGGAATCACCGGCCTTGGAGGATGTTCATTCAGTCGTTTAATTTTGTAGAAAAAAGGCAGATCACAGACATGGCACAAAACTAAAGTCACTTCAAATGGCAACTTTCTGGTTTTAAGAAACACTAAAAGAAATCAAGAACAAAAATGCGGTAGTCAGTAATGGTTACTTTTTTAACCAAGCATATGGGAAAAATTATGGAATCACTCAATTCTGAGGAAAAAAATATGGAATCATGAAAAACAAGCAAACAAAAAAACACTCCAAAACATCACTAGTATTTTGGTGTACCACCTCTGGCTTTTATAACAGCTTGCAGTCTCTGAGGCATGGACTTAATGAGTGTCAAACAGTACTCTTCATCAATCTGGCTCCAACTTTCTCGCATTGCTGTTACCAGATCAGCTTTGCAGGTTGGAGCCTTGTCATGGACCATTTTCTTCAACTTCCACCAAAGATTTTCAATTGGATTGAGATCCGGACTATTTGCAGGCCATGACATTGACCTTATGTGCCTTTTTGTCAAGGAATGTTTTCCCAGTTTTTGCTCTATGGCAGGATGCATTATCATCTTGAAAAATGATTTCACCATTCCCAAACATCCTTTCAATTGATGGGATAAGAAAAGTGTCCAAAATATCAACATAAACTTGTGCATTTATTGAAGATATAATGACAGCCATCTCCCCAGTGCCTTTACCTGACATGCAGCGCCATATCATCAATGACTGTGGGAATTTGCATGTTCTCTTCAGGCAGTCATCTTTATAAATCTCATTGGAACGGCTCCAAACAAAAGTTCCAGCATGATCACCTTGCCCAATGCAGATTCGCAATTCATAACTGAATTTGACTTTCATCCACTCATGCACAGTCCACGATTGCTTTTCCTTGAGCCCATTGTAACCTTGTTTTTTTTTTGTTTAAGTGTTAATGATGGCTATCATTTAGCTTTTCTGTATGTAAATCCCATTTCCTTTAGGCGGTTTCTTACAGTTCGGTCACAGACGTTGACTCCAGTTTCCAGCCATTCGTTTCTCATTTGTTTTGTTGTGCATTTCCTGTTTTAGAGACATATTGCTTTAAGTTTCCTTGACGCTTTGATGTCTTCCTTGGTCTTCCAGTATGTTTGCCTTTAACAACCTTCCCATGTTGTTGTATTTGATCCAGATTTTAGACACAGCTGACTGTGAACAACCAACATCTTTTGCAACATTGCATTATGATTTACCCTCTTTTAAGAGTTTGATAATCCTCTCCTTTGTTTCAATTGACATCTCTCGTGTTGGAGCCATGATTCATGCCAGTCCACTTGGTGCAACAGCTCTCCAAGGTGTGATCACTCCTTTTAAGATGCAGACTAACGAGCAGATCTAATTTGATGCAGGTGTTATTTTTGGGCATGAAAATTTACAGGGTGATTCCATAATTTTTTCCTCCGAATTGAGTGATTCCATAATTTTTCCCCTATGCTTGGGTAAAAAAAGTAACCATTACTGACTACCACATTTTTTGTTCTTGATTTCTTTTAGTGTCAGAAAGTTGCCATTTGAAATGACTTTAGTTTTGTGCCATGTCTGTGATCTGCTTTTTTTCTACAAAATTACAGTAAATGACTGAATGAACATCCTCCAAGGCAGGTGATTCCATAATTTTTGCCAGGGGTTGTATTCAACCTATAACAGCGAGAGCAGGTGGCGGCTAATGGGACTACTACTCCCATCAGCCTACAGCTGCTGCCGCTAATAAGAGTGAGAGCAGGTGGCAGTTGATGGGAGTATTCATCAGACGTCGCCTGCGCTATAAATAAATTGGCATGAGTTCCCCTGTATTTTTGATAACCAGCCTTGCTAAAGCAAACAGCTTGGGGGCTGGTATTTCCAGGCTAGTAAGGGGCCTTGGATATTGACCCCCCTAGCCTAAAAATAGCAGTCCGCAGCCACCCAGAAAAGGCACATCTACTAGTTGCTCGGCTCTTCCCACTTGCCATCAAGCCAACGGATTAATAATGGAGAGGCGTCTATAAGAAAAAAAGACATAGCAAGTATAAAATCCTGTATTTTAAATCAAAACAAAACACACTTTTCCATTTTTATCTAAAAATTAGTTGAAGAGCCATGCGTTACCCGGGCATAGTAACTAACTGTGGTTAGTTATAACAAATTATAATGATTATATTGCACATAAAAACATTTCACATCATATATTCAACACTACAGATTTGCAACACAAATTAACTAAATGATTACCCAAGTATTAATAGTATTATATTTTCAACTCATTCAAGAGCCTTTTGATAAACAACATTTTAGTTTTTTCCTTCTGGTGCAAAGATGAACATATTTTTGGCAGTTCCAACTCTTGAAAAGGCCACATAAAGTTGACCATAAGAAAAGCATGGAGATTGCAAATCGATCCCTACTAATTTCAAGGACTGTCCCTGAGCCTTGTTAATTGACATTGCAAATGCCTGTCGAACTGCAAACTGGAGGCGTTTAAAATCAAAAGGCAAATCAGATGGAATGAGTGGAATTCTTGGAATGGAAATGTCCTCTCTTTTGGCTTATCCTCTCAAAATGGTTGCTTCAATTACATTGCTGAGACGTTTTAGTGGCCAGGGGATGGCTGACACTTTTCAGCCTGGGGGGCAATCACAAGTTGTGGCCCTTTTGCCCTGCTTATCTCTGTCCAGTTCATTAAAGCAGCAGAGATAACAGGCTTTAAAAACAGGCTGGTACATAGATATGGGAAATTAACGGAGCTAGCTGCATATACTGTATATGGAATCAGAACCAAGCTTGCTCCCTACATAGATACTGTAACATCAATAACATAATCAATAACATAATCTGATATGGCAGGTACCATAAAAGAAGGAAGTGAAAGATATACTCAATAAAATAAATATTTATTTATAAATAAAATTTAAAATATGCTTGTACATCTACTATATAAAGCTGAATGTGTGTATGTGTGTGTGTGTGTATGTGTGTGTGTGTATGTCCGGGATTGGCATCTGCACCGTCGCAGCTACAGCAACAAAATTTTGCACAGTCACACGTGTGGACCCCGAGAGCGTCATAGGCTATATTGTGAGGCGAAATTTTAACCCCGCGCGTTCCAATTCACCAAACAATTTTGCCCCTATCTACATAATGGGGAAAAAAGTGAAAGGAAAAGTGTTGGAAGCGTCGCAGCTACAGCAACAAAATTTTGCACAGTCACACGTCTGGACCCTGAGAGCGTCATAGGCTACGTTGTGAGGTGAAATTTTAACCCCGCACTTTCCAATTCACCAAACAATTTTGCCCCTATCTACATAATGGGGAAAAAAGTGAAATGAAAAGTGTTGGAGGCGTCGCAGCTACAGAAACAAAATTTTGCACAGTCACACGTCTGGACCCTGAGAGCATCATAGGCTATGTTGTGAGGTGAAATTTTAACCCCGCGCGTTTCAATTCACCAAACAATTTTGCCCCTATCTACATAATGGGGAAAAAAGTGAAAGGAAAAGTATTGGAGGCGTCGCAGCTACAGCCACAAAATTTTGCACAGTCACACGTCTGGACCCTGAGAGCGTCATAGACTATGTTGTGAGGTGAAATTTTAACCCCGCGCTTTCCAATTCACCAAACTATTTTTCCCCTATCTACATAATGGGGAAAAGTGAAAGGAAAAGTGTTGGAGGCAAATTGACAGCTGCCAGATGTGAACAAGGGGGACTTAAAGAATGAGAGCGATGGCGTCAAAGAGTATATACCGATCAGTTGCTAAGGTGGGGCCCCGACATGGGATACTCACCACACACGGGGATATGAACACACACACACAAAATGCGCCACACACTACCACGTGCTTGAACACATATACCACCCTCAGCACACATTTCACCACACATACACCAACCTCGCCACATAAAAGTCGAAACACAAAAGTCGCTGCTCAAAACTCACCACGCGCAAAACTCGCCACATGCAAAAACTAGGCTCACGCAAAACTCGCCACAAGTGCAAAACTCACCTCATGGAAAACTCGCCACATGCAAAACTTGCACACGCGGAAAAATTGCCACAAAATTTGCAACACATGCAAAAGTTGCCTCACACAAAACTTGCACATACTCAAAAGGCACCAGACATAAAACTCACCACGCGCAAAACTCGCCATGCGCAAAACTTGCTACACACAACTTGCTACACTAACCTGTCACATGCAACTCGACACACAAAAAGTTGCTACACGCATGTTGCCACACAAAACTCATCTCACAAAAGTCGCTACATGCATGTCACCACACACAACTCAACACACACAACTTGACAGACGAAACTCGCCCTAAAACACACACAAGTCTGGTATTAGCCTTCAAAAATGAAAATCTGATTAATAAGCAGACAAACTACAAGAGCAACAAATGTACCATATAGGAAATACAGCAGCTGTCAGTCACATGACCTGTCTATTATGTGTATGTGTGAGCTAATATATACTGCCAGGGGGATGGCTTCCTGTTGGCTGGGGATTTATCTGGCTGCCAATTTATCTTACAAATACTGAGGTAAAAATACTGAGCAAATAACGTGTTAACGAGGTCTAATACAGGAGATCACACAGGTATATACTATATACAGGGGAGATGACACACAGATATATACTATATACAGGAGGAGATGACATACAGGTATATACTATATACAGGAGGAGATGACACACAGGTATATACTATATACAGGAGCAGATTACCTACAGGTATATACTACATACAGGAGGAGATGACATACAGGTATATGCTATATATAGAAGATGACATACAGGTATATACTATATACAGGAGGAGATGACACACAGATATATACTATATACAGGGGAGATGACACACAGGTATATACTATATACAGGAGGAGATGACATACAGGTATATACTATATATAGAAGGAGATGACATACAGGTATATACTATATATAGGAGGAGATGACATACAGGTATATACTATATATAGGAGGAGATGACATACAGGTATATACTATATATAGGAGGAGATGACATACAGGTATATACTATATACAGGGGAGATGACACACAGCAGGTATATACTATATACAGGGGAGATGACATACAGGTATATACTATATACAGGAGATGACATACAGGTGTATACTATATATAAGGGAGATGACAAACATGTATATACTGAGGTGAAAATGAGAGGTGTGAGGTGAAAATGAAAAGGTGTGAGTGCAAAATGAGAGGAGTGAGGGAAAATAGTGTAGTGATCGGAAAATGACAGATGTGAGGTCGAAATGACAAGTGTTAGGCGGGAATGAGAGGAGTGAGGGAGAAAATGAGAGGTGTGAGGGAGAAAATGAGAGATGTGAGGGGGAAAATTAAAGATGTGATTGGGAAAATGAGAGGCGTGATGGGAAAAAAAGAGAAGTGACGTGCTATAACTAACCACAGATATTTACTATGCCCAGGCAACGCCGGGCTCTTCAGCTAGTATAGTAATAAAGACAAAAAGGAGGGGGGGGGATCCTCCAAATACCATCCTGCGTCCCCATCCTGTCATGTGCTGCACCCATCCTGCGCCCCCATTCTGTCATGTGCTGCACCCATCCTGCGCCCCCATCCTGTCATGTGCTGCACCCATCCTGCGCCCCCATCCTGTCATATGCTGCTCCATCCTGCGCCCCCATCCTGTCATGTGCTGCTCCCATCCTGCGCCCCCATCCTGTCATGTGCTGCTTCATCTTGCGTCCCCATCCTGTCATGTGCTGCTCCCATCCTGCACCCCCATTCTGTCATGTGCTGCACCCATCCTGCGCCCCCATCCTGTCATGTGCTGCTCCCATCCTGCGCCCCCATCCTGTCATGTGCTGCACCCATCCTGCGTCCCCATCCTGTCATGTGCTGCTCCCATCCTGCGCCTCCATTCTGACATGTGCTGCACCCATCCTGTGCCTCCATTCTGACATGTGCTGCTCCCATCCTGCGCCACCGTTCTTTAATTTGCTGCTCCCATCCATATGTCCCATACTCTGCTCCATAAAGGTTTATGGCCCCCATAAGATGCTCCATAGTATATGCCCCGTACACTGCTCCATAAAGGTTGATGGCCCCCATAGGATGCTCCACAGTATATGTCCCCGTACGCTGTTCCATAAAGGTTTATGGCCCCCATAAGATGCTCCACAGTATATGTCCCCATACGCTGTTCCATAAAGGTTTATGGCCCCCATAAGATGCTCCATGGTATATGCCCCCGTACACTGCTCCATTATGGTTTATGGCCCCCATAAGCTGCTCCATGGTATATGCCCCCGTACACTGCTCCATTATGGTTTATGACCCCCATAAGATGCTCCATTGTATATGCCCCCGTACACTGCTCCATTATGGTTTATGGCCCCATAAGATGCTCCATGGTATATGCCCCCGTACACTGCTCCATTATTGTTTATGGCCCCCATAAGCTGCTCCATGGTATATGCCCCCGTACACTGCTCCATTATGGTTTATGACCCCCATAAGATGCTCCATTGTATATGCCCCCGTACACTGCTCCATTATGGTTTATGGCCCCATAAGATGCTCCATGGTATATGCCCCCGTACACTGCTCCATTATGGTTTATGGCCCCATAAGATGCTCCATAGTGTATGCCCCCGTACACTGCTGCATTATGGTTTATGGCCCCATAAGATGCTCCATTGTATATGCCCCCGTACACTGCTCCATTATGGTTTATGGCCCCCATAAGATGCTCCATTGTATATGCCCCCGTACACTGCTCCATTATGGTTTATGGTCTTCTAGCTGAAGAGCCCGGCGTTGCCTGGGCATAGTAAATATCTGTGGTTAGTTATAGCACGTCACTTCTCTTATTTTCCCATCACGCCTCTCATTTTCCCAATCACATCTTTAATTTTCCCCCTCACATCTCTCATTTTCTCCCTCACACCTCTCATTTTCTGCCTCACTCCTCTCATTCCCGCCTAACACTTGTCATTTCGACCTCACATCTGTCATTTTCCGATCACTACACTATTTTCCCTCACTCCTCTCATTTTGCACTCACACCTTTTCATTTTCACCTCACACCTCTCATTTTCACCTCAGTATATACATGTTTGTCATCTCCCTTATATATAGTATACACCTGTATGTCATCTCCTGTATATAGTATATACCTGTATGTCATCTCCCCTGTATATAGTATATACCTGCTGTGTGTCATCTCCCCTGTATATAGTATATACCTGTATGTCATCTCCTCCTATATATAGTATATACCTGTATGTCATCTCCTCCTATATATAGTATATACCTGTATGTCATCTCCTCCTATATATAGTATATACCTGTATGTCATCTCCTTCTATATATAGTATATACCTGTATGTCATCTCCTCCTGTATATAGTATATACCTGTGTGTCATCTCCCCTGTATATGGTATATATCTGTGTGTCATCTCCTCCTGTATATAGTATATACCTGTATGTCATCTTCTATATATAGCATATACCTGTATGTCATCTCCTCCTGTATGTAGTATATACCTGTAGGTAATCTGCTCCTGTATATAGTATATACCTGTGTGTCATCTCCTCCTGTATATAGTATATACCTGTATGTCATCTCCTCCTGTATATAGTATATATCTGTGTGTCATCTCCCCTGTATATAGTATATACCTGTGTGATCTCCTGTATTAGACCTCGTTAACACGTTATTTGCTCAGTATTTTTACCTCAGTATTTGTAAGATAAATTGGCAGCCAGATAAATCCCCAGCCAACAGGAAGCCATCCCCCTGGCAGTATATATTAGCTCACACATACACATAATAGACAGGTCATGTGACTGACAGCTGCTGTATTTCCTATATGGTACATTTGTTGCTCTTGTAGTTTGTCTGCTTATTAATCAGATTTTTATTTTTGAAGGCTAATACCAGACTTGTGTGTGTTTTAGGGCGAGTTTCGTCTGTCAAGTTGTGTGTGTTGAGTTGTGTGTGGTGACATGCATGTAGCGACTTTTGTGAGATGAGTTTTGTGTGGCAACATGTGTGTAGCAACTTTTTGTGTGTCGAGTTGCATGTGACAGGTTAGTGTAGCAAGTTGTGTGCAGCAAGTTTTGCGCATGGCGAGTTTTCCATGAGGTGAGTTTTGCACTTGTGGCGAGTTTTGCGTGAGCCTAGTTTTTGCATGTGGCGAGTTTTGCGCGTGGTGAGTTTTGAGCAGCGACTTTTGTGTTTCGACTTTTATGTGGCGAGGTTGGTGTATGTGTGGTGAAATGTGTGCTGAGGGTGGTATATGTGTTCAAGCACGTGGTAGTGTGTGGCGCATCTTGTGTGTGTGTGTTCATATCCCCGTGTGTGGTGAGTATCCCATGTCGGGGCCCCACCTTAGCAACTGATCGGTATATACTCTTTGGTGCCATCGCTCTCATTCTTTAAGTCCCCCTTGTTCACATCTGGCAGCTGTCAATTTGCCTCCAACACTTTTCCTTTAACTTTTCCCCATTATGTAGATAGGGGAAAAATAGTTTGGTGAATTGGAAAGCGCGGGGTTAAAATTTCACCTCACAACATAGCCTATGACGCTCTCAGGGTCCAGACGTGTGACTGTGCAAAATTTTGTGGCTGTAGCTGCGACGCCTCCAACACTTTTCCTTTCACTTTTTTCCCCATTATGTAGATAGGGGCAAAATTGTTTGGTGAATTGGAAAGTGCGGGGTTAAAATTTCACCTCACAACGTAGCCTATGACGCTCTCAGGGTCCAGACGTGTGACTGTGCAAAATTTTGTGGCTGTAGCTGCGACGCCTCCAACACTTTTCCTTTCACTTTTTTCCCCATTATGTAGATAGGGGCAAAATTGTTTGGTGAATTGGAAAGTGCGGGGTTAAAATTTCACCTCACAACGTAGCCTATGACGCTCTCAGGGTCCAGACGTGTGACTGTGCAAAATTTTGTTGCTGTAGCTGCGACGGTGCAGATGCCAATCCCGGACATACACACACACACACATACACACACACACATACACACATTCAGCTTTATGTGTATTAATAAAGACAAAAAGGAGGGGGGGATCCTCCAAATACCAGAGGAGTTGGCCCAGCACCAGTCTATAATTGTATGTGAACCATAAATAATCAGACTGCAGTATAATTGAACATAATGATTACAATAAATAGACTGCTCAGTGACAATATATTTACACTAGCTATTGAACCCGTTCTACGCCCGGGGGGCGAGCATTTATATTGGAATATGGTCTCCATTGGTATGTGCTGCTCCATCCTGCGTCCCCATCCTGTCATGTGCTGCACCCATGCTGCGCCCTCATTCTGTCATGTGCTGCACTCATCCTGCGCCCCCATCCTGTCTTGTGCTGCACCCATCCTGCGCCCCCATCCTGTCATGTGCTGCTCCATCCTGCGCCCCCATCCTGTCATGTGCTGCTCCCATCCTGCGCCCCCATCCTATCATGTGCTGCTTCATCCTGCGTCCCCATCCTGTCATGTGCTGCTCCCATCCTGCACCCCCATTCTGTCATGTGCTGCACCCATCCTGCGCCCCCATCCTGTCATGTGCTGCTCCCATCCTGCGCCCCCATCCTGTCATGTGCTGCACCCATCCTGCGTCCCCATCCTGTCATGTGCTGCTCCCATCCTGCGCCTCCATTCTGACATGTGCTGCACCCATCCTGTGCCTCCATTCTGACATGTGCTGCTCCCATCCTGCGCCACCGTTCTTTAATTTGCTGCTCCCATCCATATGTCCCATACTCTGCTCCATAAAGGTTTATGGCCCCCATAAGATGCTCCATAGTATATGCCCCGTACACTGCTCCATAAAGGTTGATGGCCCCCATAAGATGCTCCACAGTATATGTCCCCGTACGCTGTTCCATAAAGGTTTATGGCCCCCATAAGATGCTCCACAGTATATGTCCCCGTACGCTGTTCCATAAAGGTTTATGGCCCCCATAAGATGCTCCATGGTATATGCCCCCGTACACTGCTCCATTATGGTTTATGGCCCCCATAAGCTGCTCCATGGTATATGCCCCCGTACACTGCTCCATTATGGTTTATGACCCCCATAAGATGCTCCATTGTATATGCCCCCGTACACTGCTCCATTATGGTTTATGGCCCCATAAGATGCTCCATGGTATATGCCCCCGTACACTGCTCCATTATGGTTTATGGCCCCATAAGATGCTCTATAGTGTATGCCCCCGTACACTGCTGCATTATGGTTTATGGCCCCATAAGATGCTCCATTGTATATGCCCCCGTACACTGCTCCATTATGGTTTATGGCCCCTATAAGATGCTCCATTGTATATGCCCCCGTACACTGCTCCATTATGGTTTATGGCCCCATAAGATGCTCCATTGTATATGCCCCCGTACACTGCTCCATTATGGTTTATGGCCCCCATAAGATGCTCCATTGTATTTGCCCCCTACACTGCTCCATTATGGTTTATGGTCCCATAAGATGCTTCATATTATATGCCCCCGTACACTGCTCCATAAAGGTTTATGGCCCCCATAAGATGCTTCATGGTATATGACCCCGTACACTGCTGCATTATGGTTTATGGCCCCCATAAGATGCTCCATGGTATATGCCCCCGTACACTGCTCCATTATGGTTTATGGCCCCATAAGATGCTCCATTGTATATGCCCCCGTACACTGCTCCATTATGGTTTATGGCCCCATAAGATGCTCCATGGTATATGCCCCCGTACACTGCTCCATTATGGTTTATGGCCCCATAAGATGCTCCATTGTATATGCCCCCGTACACTGCTCCATTATGGTTTATGGCCCCATAAGATGCTCCATGGTATATGCCCCCGTACACTGCTCCATTATGGTTTATGGCCCCATAAGATGCTCCATAGTGTATGCCCCAGTACACTGCTCCATTATGGTTTATGGCCCCATAAGATGCTCCATTGTATATGCCCCTGTACAATGCTCCATTATGGTTTATGGCCCCATAAGATGCTCCATGGTATATGCCCTGTATGCTGCTGCAATATATGAAAAAAAAAATACCATACTCACCTATCGTCGCTGGGCGCCGAGTGCTGGGGGGCCTGAGCAGGCGGGGACACAGGCGCGCTGTGGGGGTCAGGTGCCGGTATCGCCACTAGTTCAGGCCCGCCAGCACTTGCTATATTCACCTGGCCCCGTTCCACCGCTGCGCGCCACCATCTTCTGGCTCCTCTGGCTGTGACTGGTCAGTCAGAGGGCGGCGCGCATTAAGCGCGTCATCACACCCTCTGAACTGAATGTCACAGGCAGAGGACCCGGAAGATGGCAGCACGCAGCGGTGGAACGGGGCCAGGTGAATATAGCCGATACTTACCCTCCTGGCGGTCCCTGCTTCTCTGTTGGAGATCGCGGTGTGCGTTCAGTGTTTACGCATACCGCGATCTCCTGGGAGCGTCACTCTGTGGGGGCCAGACTGCGCCGGTGCTTGCGCTTGCGCAGTCTATAAAGGCTTCGGGCAGAGTGACGCTCCCAGCGTTATATTATAGATAGCAAACAACAGTAGTTGATATATAATTGACAAGTTTCTATATTACCCAAAAGAGAGGTAAAGGCAGGTGAAAAAATACTCAGCAATGCAAAAACCTGTTGCTAATAAATACTGAGCAGTGCTCCACGCACTAAAGCAGCCTGTGTATCCCTTTAGAAACAGAGGGGTATATGTCAAGGTGAAAAGATATATCTTCATACACTTTTTGTACTTTTATATTCCTATGCTGTGAAACAATAAGTTTTCCCCTTTGCTTGCTGATGCAAATGTAACTGTATTTAAAATGGCTGCTAGTATTCACCTATGCCTTAGTTTCGTTTCTGCTGAGAAGCTAAGTATCGTTTCTGCTGAAATCGAAACCTGAGTGACGTGGAGAGAGGAGGATCCACCAGATGACGTCAGGACTAACCAGAAAGACCGGATACTAGACACATATTGCTTAACCCCGCCTAATCCCGCCTATTGCACGCCTTCCCCTCATAGAGCATATAATGCTGTGTATCAGGAAATAAAGTTCAGTTGCTGTGACCGTTGCAAATACTTGTAGCAGCACGAGCATGCACTGAGATTGAACCAGCACTTTGTCTGACTCATTCTTACCCGGTACCAATGCTCATAGTCTAATTTGGAATGACTGGTGAATGAAGGGTATTGTCGTGACGACCCCGACAATTTGGCGCAAACAACGTGGGGCGTGGCCGGCGATCCAAGACCCCCTGGACCCATCCCTGGACGTCCGTGGACGACACCTGTTGTGGCTGACCTCGAGGACTGATCACCCTCCAAACACGGTAAGTGGAGATCATATACTCTGTATGTGTCACACTTTCTAGTGTTTCAGCCATTATTGGTTTGTCTGTGGTCTCCTTGGGTCCGAGGGGTGACCGGTCAAGTGGTGAGACCGAGCGCGATCCCGTGCCACGCTTCGAACCAGCAACTGAGAGACGTCGCATTCTGCGCGTCCTCGTGTACACCATGCCTCCTTCACCGGTCATCGTACTCCATTCAACCACCCTACCCGTGACTATTATCTAGTAGCGAAATAGAGTGAAAGATTGAGAAAGTTGTAGATTGGGGGGCGGCTTAGAGAAAGGGATAGGAGACGCAGCCTCTGTGATATTGTATAGATAGGTAACTAAGACGTCCCGAGAGGGGACCACCTGTATTTCAGTGGAGGGCTCTCATTAGGAGACCACCTCCCAACAGTTTGGAATACCGTGACAGGACAGTCTGTAATCACTGGTGTTCAGGTTAGGGACAGGGAATATCAAGCGCGAGGCTCTATATTCATAGTACGTTGAACGTGAGGTTCCGTGCTTTAGGACACAGTGTTGATTGTCGTTGTCAGCGGCCTGAGCTGTAGCAGGGCGTAGTATTCTGTGAGTCATGTTGCGTCTCTTAAAGCAGGAGAAGTCCGTGCCCCACAAGTTAGATGAGGAATGCTGTGATGTTCTTATCTGTTCTGTGTCTCTGGTATGGAGGGGGCAAGTCGCTGCGTTCTCTCGGAATTTTCTATCCTTGTGTAGTATGTGCTGGGAGATCTGTGTTTTGTTTGAAGCAATAGTACAATATTGTATTGAATTAGAAAAAAATATTGTAAGTTTAAAGTAAAATATGGTGTCTTGTTTTAGAAGGAAACTTGTAAGTGATAGTTTGGTTATCAGTGTAATTGAAAGATTGGTAAAAGATTCACCTGCTTCAAGTTGAGTGGTTGATATATAGCAAATTAAGGATTAACAGAAGAAGTGAATTCTGATTTGTTTTTGTTACGTTGAAAAAGGAAAGTTGTCCATTACTATGACAAAAACTGGATGTTTGTGGTGCAAGAAGGAACTGAGAAAGTGATTGAGGGTAATGTGTTAGAAAGACAAATAATTAAAAATAATAATCTGAAACAGGGGGGCTCCCTGTTAGGTAATATGGTCCCTCCCCAGGAAATTAAGCCTCTTCTCCCGACTGTAAGCCCTATGCCCCTTAGCCCCAAGGCACCAATATATCCTGGACTGCCGAGAAGTTCTATGGGCGTCTTATGGTAGTATTTAAAGATCTGGGGTTTTCACTGTATAATAAAGCCCATTCACACCTTTTTGTGGCAGCTTTGATGTCCGAGCCTTAAATCTGAATTGAAAAAGGCAATAATGTCAGTCAGACCCGATAGTGAGATTTCCATTCCGGACGATGCATTAAAAAAAGTAGTACAAAGTTTTCAGAAGAACTTAACCCATTCTGCATCAGCAGGGAAATTAGAGGTTAAATCAGCAGCTGCAGCGATTTTCGCTCACTCTCTAGCCCCCACCGCAGCTTCAAGGAGCCGCAGCTTCAAGGACACAGCTCTGTTCCTTATCAGTGGCCCAGACTCCAGCTCCAGCCCTCCTCCCACCTTACACAAATCCAGTCCCATACTCCAATATCCCTTTTTAACCCTATGTCTGGGAATCTCCCTCGCCATGTTAATTCTCAGACCAAGAGCTTGTTTTAACTAGAGTAGATGGCAGACCCAATAAATATACTCTCACAAAACCCATCCCTGTGGGACCCTTCCCTGAAGTTACTGCTCAGTTCGTAATCTCTCCCTCATGTCCGGTAAATTTACTG
Source organism: Ranitomeya imitator (assembly GCF_032444005.1). Classification (NCBI taxonomy): domain Eukaryota; kingdom Metazoa; phylum Chordata; class Amphibia; order Anura; family Dendrobatidae; genus Ranitomeya; species Ranitomeya imitator. Next base: position 399,688,989 of record NC_091284.1, read on the forward strand.
GGGGCAGATTTATTATCACAGTTCCGCTCCAGAATACAATTCCAAGATGATGGTCAGATGGTATTTACGTTATATAACCCCTATGCAGATGAACATCATGAGATGTGTATCTTACATGCCCTTCCCACGGTTATGATGGCCCTGATAGGCCCAGATCCACCCCCAATAATGCCTGTAGAACCAGTAAAAGTGTTTCTCAAACCTGGTGCCCCTTTCCCCAAAGTCCATCAGTACCCTTTGAAATATGATCAGGAGCGGGGCCTCAAGGGGCAAATACAAACGTTACTCGATAATGGTGCCCTGGTAACCTGTGTTTCTCCATGTAACACGCCCTTGTTTCCCGTTAAGAAAAAGACCCCACCCGGCCAACCCCCTGTGTACCGGCCGGTACAAGACCTACGGGCAGTTACATAGTAACATAGTAACATAGTTAGTAAGGCCGAAAAAAGACATTTGTCCATCCAGTTCAGCCTATATTCCATCATAATAAATCCCCAGATCTACGTCCTTCTACAGAACCTAATAATTGTATGATACAATATTGTTCTGCTCCAGGAAGACATCCAGGCCTCTCTTGAACCCCTCGACTGAGTTCGCCATCACCACCTCCTCAGGCAAGCAATTCCAGATTCTCACTGCCCTAACAGTAAAGAATCCTCTTCTATGTTGGTGGAAAAACCTTCTCTCCTCCAGACGCAAAGAATGCACCCTTGTGCCCATCACCTTCCTTGGTATAAACAGATCCTCAGCGAGATATTTGTATTGTCCCCTTATATACTTATACATGGTTATTAGATCGCCCCTCAGTCGTCTTTTTTCTAGACTAAATAATCCTAATTTCGCTAATCTATCTGGGTATTGTAGTTCTCCCATCCCCTTTATAAATTTTGTTGCCCTCCTTTGTACTCTCTCTAGTTCCATTATATCCTTCCTGAGCACCGGTGCCCAAAACTGGACACAGTACTCCATGTGCGGTCTAACTAGGGATTTGTACAGAGGCAGTATAATGCTCTCATCATGTGTATCCAGACCTCTTTTAATGCACCCCATGATCCTGTTTGCCTTGGCAGCTGCTGCCTGGCACTGGCTGCTCCAGGTAAGTTTATCATTAACTAGGATCCCCAAGTCCTTCTCCCTGTCAGATTTACCCAGTGGTTTCCCGTTCAGTGTGTAATGGTGATATTGATTCCTTCTTCCCATGTGTATAACCTTACATTTATCATTGTTAAACCTCATCTGCCACCTTTCAGCCCAAGTTTCCAACTTATCCAGATCCATCTGTAGCAGAATACTATCTTCTCCTGTATTAACTGCTTTACATAGTTTTGTATCATCTGCAAATATTGATATTTTACTGTGTAAACCTTCTACCAGATCATTAATGAATATGTTGAAGAGAACAGGTCCCAATACCGACCCCTGCGGTACCCCACTGGTCACATCGACCCAGTTAGAGACTATACCATTTATAACCACCCTCTGCTTTCTATCACTAAGCCAGTTACTAACCCATTTACACACATTTTCCCCCAGACCAAGCATTCTCATTTTGTGTACCAACCCCTTGTGCGGCACGGTATCAAACGCTTTGGAAAAATCGAGATATACCATGTCCAATGACTCACCATGGTCCAGCCTATAGCTTACCTCTTCATAAAAACTGATTAGATTGGTTTGACAGGAGCGATTTCTCATAAACCCATGCTGATATGGAGTTAAACAGTTATTCTCATTGAGATAATCTAGAATAACTGTTGTGAATTCGGTTGTCGGGCTCCCTCCTGTGGTCATGAATGGTACTTCGGCTGGTTCTGTCCATGGACTTCCTCTGGTGGGTGTTTCTGAGTTTCACAGGTGACAAGGTTAATTCGTTAGCTGCTGCGCTATTTAACTCCACTTAGATCTTTGCTCCATGCCACCTGTCAATGTTCCAGTATTGGTCTAGTTCACTCCTGGATCGTTCTTGTGACCTGTCTTCCCATCAGAAGCTAAGTTCCAGCTTGTATTTCTTTGGTTTGCTATTTTTCTGTCCAGCTTGCTATTTAATTTGTTGTCTTGCTTGCTGGAAGCTCTGGGACGCAGAGGGAGCGCCTCCGCACCGTGAGTCGGTGCGGAGGGTCTTTTTGCGCCCTCTGCGTGGTCTTTTTGTTGGTTTTTGTGCTGACCGCAAAGTAACCTTTCCTATCCTCGGTCTGTTCAGTAAGTCGGGCCTCACTTTGCTAAATCTATTTCATCTCTGTGTTTGTATTTTCATCTTTACTCACAGTCATTATATGTGGGGGGCTGCCTTTTCCTTTGTGGAATTTCTCTGAGGCAAGGTAGGCTTTATTTTTCTATCTTCAGGGCTAGCTAGTTTCTTAGGCTGTGCCGAGTTGCATAGGGAGTGTTAGGCGCAATCCACGGCTATTTCTAGTGTGTTTGATAGGTTTAGGGATTGCGGTCAGCAGAGTTCCCACGTCCCAGAGCTCGTCCTTATTATCAGTAACTATCAGGTCATTCCGTGTGCTCTTAACTACCAGGTCCATTATTGTCCTGACCACCAGGTCATAACAGTACAGGTGGCCCAAAGTACTAATGCATCTCAATAGAGGGATAAGAGAAGTTCTGAGACCATTTTTTTTTTCTTTGCAGTGTGTTTTGTCTCTCTTTTCCCCTTTACCTCTGGGTGGTTCAGGACACTGGTGTAAACATGGACATTCAAGGCCTGTCCTCTTGGATAGATAATCTCACTACAAGGATACAAAACATTCAAGATTTTGTGGTTCAGAATCCGATGTCAGAGCCTAGGATTCCAATTCCTGATTTGTTTTTTGGTGATAGATCTAAGTTCTTGAATTTCAAAAATAATTGAAAATTGTTTCTTGCATTGAAACCTCGCTCCTCAGGTGACCCTGTTCAACAAGTAAAGATCATTATTTCTTTGTTACGTGGTGACCCTCAAGACTGGGCATTTTCCCTTGCGCCAGGAGATCCGGCATTGCGTGATGTTGATGCGTTTTTCCTGGCGCTTGGATTGCTTTATGACGAACCTAATTCAGTGGATCAGGCAGAGAAAATCTTGCTGGCTCTGTGTCAGGGTCAGGATGAAGCGGAGATATATTGTCAGAAGTTTAGAAAGTGGTCTGTGCTCACTCAGTGGAATGAATGTGCCCTGGCAGCAATCTTCAGAAAGGGTCTCTCTGAAGCCCTTAAGGATGTCATGGTGGGGTTTCCCATACCTGCTGGTCTGAATGAGTCTATGTCCTTGGCCATTCAGATCGATCGACGCTTGCGTGAGCGTAAAGCTGTGCACCATTTGGCGGTACTATCTGAGCATGGGCCTGAGCCTATGCAATGTGATAGGACTTTGGCCAGAGCTGAACGGCAGGAACACAGACGTCGGAATGGGCTATGTTTTTACTGTTGTGATTCCACTCATGCTATCTCCGATTGTCCTAAGCGCACTAGGCGGTTCGCTAGGTCTGCCACCATTGGTACGGTACAGTCTAAATTTTTATTGTCTGTTACTCTGATTTGCTCTTTGTCATCCTATTCTGTTATGGCATTTGTGGATTCAGGCGCTGCCCTGAATTTGATGGACTTGGAGTATGCTAGGCGCTGTGGTTTTTTCTTGGAGCCCTTGCAGTGTCCTATTCCATTGAGAGGAATTGATGCTACGCCTTTGGCCAAGAATAAGCCTCAGTTTTGGACCCAATTGACCATGTGCATGGCTCCTGCACATCAGGAGGATATCTGCTTTCTGGTGTTGCATAATCTGCATGATGTGGTCGTTTTGGGGTTGCCATGGCTACAGGTTCATAATCCAGTATTGGACTGGAAATCTATGTCTGTGTCCAGCTGGGGTTGCCAGGGGGTACATGGTGATGTTCCATTTTTGTCTATTTCATCTTCCACTCCTTCTGAAGTTCCAGAGTTTTTGTCGGATTATCGGGATGTATTTGATGAGCCCAAAGCCAGTGCCCTACCTCCTCATAGGGATTGCGATTGTGCAATTAATTTGATTCCTGGTAGTAAGTTTCCTAAGGGCCGATTGTTCAATTTATCTGTGCCAGAACACGTCGCTATGCGGAGTTATATAAAGGAATCCTTGGAGAAGGGTCATATTCGCCCGTCGTCATCACCATTAGGAGCAGGGTTCTTTTTTGTGGCCAAGAAGGATGGTTCTTTGAGACCTTGTATTGATTACCGCCTTCTTAATAAAATTACTGTCAAATTTCAGTATCCTTTGCCGTTGCTGTCTGATTTGTTTGCTCGTATTAAAGGGGCTAGTTGGTTCACCAAGATAGATCTTCGAGGGGCGTATAATCTTGTGCGTATTAAACAAGGCGATGAATGGAAAACAGCATTTAATACGCCCGAGGGCCATTTTCAGTACCTGGTTATGCCATTCGGGCTTTCCAATGCTCCATCAGTATTTCAGTCCTTTATGCATGACATCTTCCGAGAGTACCTGGATAAATTCCTGATTGTGTATTTGGATGATATTTTGGTCTTTTCGGATGATTGGGAGTCTCATGTGAAGCAGGTCAGAATGGTGTTCCAGGTCCTTCGTGCGAATTCCTTGTTTGTGAAGGGGTCAAAGTGTCTCTTTGGAGTTCAGAAGGTTTCATTTTTGGGGTTCATTTTTTCCCCTTCTACTATCGAGATGGACCCTGTTAAAGTCCAGGCCATTTACGATTGGACTCAGCCGACATCTGTGAAGAGCCTGCAAAAGTTCCTGGGCTTTGCTAATTTTTATCGGCGCTTCATCGCTAATTTTTCTACTGTTGCTAAACCGTTGACTGATTTGACCAAGAAGGGTGCTGATGTGGTCAATTGGTCTTCTGCGGCTGTAGAGGCTTTTCAGGAGTTGAAGCGTCGTTTTTCTTCTGCCCCTGTGTTGTGCGAGCCAGATGTTTCGCTTCCGTTTCAGGTTGAGGTTGATGCTTCTGAGATTGGAGCAAAGGCTGATTTGTCGCAGAGAAGATCTGATGGCTCGGTGATGAAGCCATGTGCTTTCTTTTCTAGAAAGTTTTCGCCTGCTGAGCGTAACTATGATGTTGGTAATCGTGAATTGTTGACCATGAAGTGGGCATTCGAGGAGTGGCGTCATTGGCTGGAAGGAGCCAAGCATCGCGTGGTGGTCTTGACAGATCACAAGAATTTGACTTATCTTGAGTCTGCCAAACGGTTGAATCCGAGACAGGCTCGATGGTCGTTATTTTTCTCCCGTTTTGATTTTGTGGTTTCGTACCTTCCGGGCTCTAAGAATGTGAAGGCTGATGCCCTGTCAAGGAGTTTTGTGCCTGACTCTCCGGGTGTTCCTGAGCCGGCGGGTATTCTCAAAGAGGGGGTAATTTTGTCTGCCATCTCCCCTGATTTGCGGCGGGTGCTGCAAAAATTTCAGGCTGATAGACCTGACCGTTGCCCAGCGGAAAAACTGTTTGTCCCTGATAGATGGACTAGTAGAGTTATCTCTGAGATTCATTGTTCAGTGTTGGCTGGGCATCCTGGAATCATTGGTACCAGAGATTTGGTGGCTAGATCCTTCTGGTGGCCGTCTTTGTCGCGGGATGTGCGTTCTTTTGTGCAGTCCTGTGGGACTTGTGCTCGGGCTAAGCCCTGCTGTTCTCGTGCCAGTGGGTTGCTTTTGCCCTTGCCGGTCCCGAAGAGGCCCTGGACGCATATTTCTATGAATTTTATTTCGGATCTCCCCGTCTCTCAAAAGATGTCGGTCATTTGGGTGGTTTGTGATCGCTTTTCTAAGATGGTCCATTTGGTACCTTTGTCTAAATTGCCTTCCTCCTCTGATTTGGTGCCATTATTTTTCCAGCATGTGGTTCGTTTACATGGTATCCCGGAGAACAGCGTTTCTGACAGAGGTTCCCAGTTTGTTTCAAGGTTTTGGCGATCCTTTTGCGCTAGGAAGGGCATTGATTTGTCTTTTTCCTCGGCTTTCCATCCTCAGACAAATGGCCAAACCGAACGAACTAATCAAACTTTGGAAACATATCTGAGATGCTTTGTTTCTGCTGATCAGGATGATTGGGTGTCCTTTTTGCCGTTGGCTGAGTTCGCCCTTAATAATCGGGCCAGCTCGGCTACTTTGGTTTCGCCGTTTTTCTGCAATTCTGGTTTCCATCCTCGTTTCTCTTCAGGGCAGGTTGAGTCTTCAGTCTGTCCTGGTGTAGATACTGTGGTGGATAGGTTGCAGCAGATTTGGACTCATGTGGTGGACAATTTGACATTGTCCCAGGAGAAGGCTCAACGTTTCGCTAACCACCGGCGCTGTGTGGGTCCCGAATTCGTGTTGGGGATTTGGTTTGGTTGTCGTCTCGCTATGTTCCTATGAAGGTTTCCTCTCCTAAGTTTAAGCCTCGTTTCATTGGTCCGTATAAGATTTCTGAGGTTATCAATCCTGTGTCATTTCGTTTGGCCCTTCCTGCTTCTTTTGCCATCCATAATGTGTTCCATAGGTCGTTATTGCGGAGATACGTGGCGCCTGTGGTTCCATCCGTTGACCCTCCTGCCCCGGTGTTAGTTGAAGGGGAGTTGGAGTATGTGGTGGAGAAGATTTTGGATTCTCGTGTTTCGAGACGGAAACTCCAGTACCTGGTCAAGTGGAAGGGTTATGGTCAGGAAGATAATTCCTGGGTTTTTTCCTCTGATGTTCATGCTGCTGATCTGGTTCGTGCCTTTCATTTGGCTCATCCTGGTCGGCCTGGGGGCTCTGGTGAGGGTTCGGTGACCCCTCCTCAAGGGGGGGGGGGGTACTGTTGTGAATTCGTTGTCGGGCTCCCTCCTGTGATCATGAATGGTACTTCGGCTGGTTCTGTCCATGGACTTCCTCTGGTGGGTGTTTCTGAGTATCACAGGTGACGAGGTTAATTCGTTAGCTGCTGCGCTATTTAACTCCACTTAGATCTTTGCTTCATGCCACCTGTCAATGTTCCAGTATTGGTCTAGTTCACTCCTGGATCGTTCTTGTGACCTGTCTTCCCATCAGAAGCTAAGTTCCAGCTTGTATTTCTTTGGTTTGCTATTTTTCTGTCCAGCTTGCTATTTAATTTGTTGTCTTGCTTGCTGGAAGCTCTGGGACGCAGAGGGAGCGCCTCCGCACCGTGAGTTGGTGCGGAGGGTCTTTTTGCGCCCTCTGCGTGGTCTTTTTGTAGGTTTTTGTGCTGACCGCAAAGTAACATTTCCTATCCTCGGTCTGTTCACTTTGCTAAATCTATTTCATCTCTGTGTTTGTATTTTCATCTTTACTCACAGTCATTATATGTGGGGGGCTGCCTTTTCCTTTGTGGAATTTCTCTGAGGCAAGGTAGGCTTTATTTTTCTATCTTCAGGGCTAGCTAATTTCTTAGGCTGTGCCGAGTTGCATAGGGAGCGTTAGGCACAATCCACGGCTATTTCTAGTGTGTTTGATAGGTTTAGGGATTGCGGTCAGCAGATTTCCCACGTCCCAGAGCTCGTCCTTATTATCAGTAACTATCAGGTCATTCCGTGTGCTCTTAACCACCAGGTCCATTATTGTCCTGACCACCAGGTCATAACAAATAACATCCCTCAGAAACCCTTCAAATATTTTACCAACAATAGAGGTTAGACTTACTGGCCTATAATTTCCAGGTTCACTTTTAGAGCCCTTTTTGAATATTGGCACCATATTTGCTATGCGCCAGTCCTGCGGAACAGACCCCGTCGCTATAGAGTCCCTAAAAATAAGAAATAATGGTTTATCTATTACATAACTTAGTTCTCTTAGTACTCGTGGGAGTATGCCATCCGGACCCGGAGATTTATCTATTTTAATCTTATTTAGCCGGTTTTGCACCTCTTCTTGGGTTAGATTGGTGACCCTTAATATAGGGTTTTCATTGTTTCTTGGGATTTCACCTAGCATTTCATTTTCCACTGTGAATACCATGGAGAAGAAGGTGTTTAATATGTTAGCTTTTTCCTCGTCATCTACAACCATTCTTTCCTCACTATTTTTTAAGGGGCCTACATTTTCAGTTTTTATTCTTTTACTATTGATATAGTTGAAGAACAGTTTGGGATTAGTTTTACTCTCCTTAGCAATGTGCTTCTCTGTTTCCTTTTTGGCAGCTTTAATTAGTTTTTTAGATAAAGTATTTTTCTCCCTATAGTTTTTTAGAGCTTCAATGGTGCCATCCTGCTTTAGTAGTGCAAATGCTTTCTTTTTACTGTTAATTGCCTGTCTTACTTCTTTGTTTAGCCACATTGGGTTTTTCCTATTTCTAGTCCTTTTATTCCCACAAGGTATAAACCGCTTACAGTGCCTATTTAGGATGTTCTTAAACATTTTCCATTTATTATCTGTATTCTTATTTCTGAGGATATTGTCCCAGTCTACCAGATTAAGGGCATCTCTAAGCTGGTCAAACTTTGCCTTCCTAAAGTTCAGTGTTTTTGTGACTCCCTGACAAGTCCCCCTAGTGAAAGACAGGTGAAACTGTACAATATTGTGGTCGCTATTTCCTAGATGCCCGACCACCTGCAGATTTGTTATTCTGTCAGGTCTATTGGATAGTATTAGGTCTAAAAGTGCTGCTCCTCTGGTTGGATTCTGCACCAATTGTGAAAGATAATTTTTCTTGGTTATTAGCAGAAACCTGTTGCCTTTATGGGTTTCACAGGTTTCTGTTCCCCAGTTAATATCCGGGTAGTTAAAGTCCCCCATAACCAGGACCTCATTATGGGTTGCAGCTTCATCTATCTGCTTTAGAAGTAGACTTTCCATGATTTCTGTTATATTTGGGGGTTTATAACAGACCCCAATGAGAATTTTGTTACTATTTTTCCCTCCATGAATTTTGACCCATATGGACCCAGTTAATGCAGTTACTGTTCTAGAAACTCCGGTGGTGCCTAATCCACATACTCTTTTGTCCCAGATACCTCAGGATGCTGCTTGGTTCACAGTCATCGACCTCGCCAATGTCTTCTTCAACATTCCATTACACCCAGATTGACAGTTTCTGTTTGCATTCACTTATCAGGGATGACAATTGATGTGGACAGTTATGCCACAAGGGGCACAAAACAGTCCCAATCAGTTTGCAAAAAATATGGGCGAGTGTCTTTTACCCTGGCAGTTAGGATATCCTTATGTCACGCTGCTTCAGTATGTGGGTAATCTTTTGTTGTGTGCACAGACAGAGCAGGAAGCCATTGTTGCCACTGTTAGCCTTCTCAAGTATCTGGCAGATCTGAACTGTCGGGTTTCGGCCTCAAAAATTCGGTTCTGCCTTGGTCAAGTGATATTTTTGGGTCACTGTCTCCTTCAGGGTGCCGGACACCTCACAGAAGAAAGAAAAATAGCCGTCAGTTCCCTTACTTTCCCAAAAGATGAGACTGAACTCCAGCGTTTTCTTGGACTATGTACTTATTGTCGTCAGTGGATACCGGACGCATCCCGCATAATGCAACCTCTCTACAAATGCTCTGGAAGACGGTTCAAGATATGCTGATGAGTTTGGCAGATTCCACACCAGATACGCTGTTACTACGGAAGACACTGTAGTGCACGCAGCTGCACTCCCTTCCTCCCTCACAGCCAGCACAAGAAGCAGACCTTCAGGCTCTGTCTACTGCATGTGTTCTGGCCGAAGACAGGCGGGCTAATATATACACGGACTCACAGTATGCATTTGGTATTGCTCATGATTTCAGAGCCCTATGGGCCAATCGAGGGTTTGTTACTACTGCCGGGACTCCAGTGAAGAATGCTGAAGCTGTTAAAACCCTTATGGACTCAATCAAATTACCTACTCAGGTGGCCATTATCAAAGTTAAGGAGCATGGTCCTAGGAACAGTCCACAGACTGTTGGTAACACCTTTGCGGATATGCAAGCAAAAGCTGCTGCTCTCCTACCCGTTGAACTAACCATACCAACTATGGTGACCACACGCTCTCAGCGTAAACAGTTACAAGAAACACTGACTCTACAGGAACCTGATGATCTACGACAGACTGAGGTCTTCTGTTTGACCCCACGAGACCACTTAATGACGATGCAGAGAATGTCCCCAAAGGAAGAGGTGAAGCAGTGGAAGGCAGATGGAGCATGTATGGACAATAGTCTCTGGAAGAAGGACCAACTTGTGTGTTTTCCTAAGCGGATGTACCCTGCTATTGCCACATGGGCACATGGGCCCACACATCGAGGAAAAAAAAAAAACAGGCCCTTGCCCTGGTGCGAAAATTCTTCTGGGCTCCAGGTATTTCTACAGTCCTGACAGCACTCAACCGTGCATGTAACATCTGTCAGACCTGCAATCCCGGTCAACTTCAACGTGTACCCCCGAAGCATCTTACTAAGCCCGACTATCCTTTCCAAAGGCTCCAGGTGGACCACATCACATTGCCTAAGTCTGGAAGGTATGAATATTGTCTGGTGGTGGTCGACATGTTCTCCAGTTGGCCAGAAGCATTCCCCGTTACCAACATGACTGCAAAGACCACAGCAAAGAAACTGGTGATGGAAGTTATATGCAGATATGGTGTTCCAGAAGTTGTTGAAAGTGACCAAGGCCCGGCCTTTTCTTCTCATGTGTATCAGGAGGTTCTGACAATGCTTGGATCCACTGCAGCTCTCCATACTCTGTACCATCCACAATCTAGTGGGAAAGTTAAGAGGCTGAACGGCACACTGAAGGGACAATCGACCAAAATGATGCAGGAGACTACGGCTCCATGGCCAGGGCTCTTACACATTCATACTACCCCTATTGCAAAACATGGCCTGTCCCCATATGAGATGTTGTTTGGTGCTAGGCCCTCAGTTGCAAATTTCCAGTCTCAATAGTTATCAGAAGAAACTGACCGTGCTGTTCAATATGTTATTCAGCTTAGTAAAAATCTTGCTAACACCCATGTTTTAGTTTCTTCTTCCCTTCCAGATTCAGCAGAAACCGACACTTGTCACAATTTGAAGCCTGGTGGTTTTATGGTCGTGAAAAGCTATGTCAGAAAACACGGACTAACACGGACTAGAGCCCTTGTATGACGGTCCCTATCAAGTCCTCCTCATTACTCCTATGTCAGTAAAGCTGGAAGGAAGGCCGACGTGGATCAACGTATCGCACTGCAAGCTGGTCAAACAGACTAGTAGCAAATAAGGGAACATAATGTTTTAGTTTTTTGTATTTCCATTTAATAATATTGGTAACCGCATGGGACAGCCTAAATTCTCCAATATCCTTGAATAATAAGTTTGTACAATATCATGAAAGATTAGTAGTACAGATGGGTATAGCCAATAAAATTGTCAGTTCTATTTTCATTTACTCTATGATTACACAAATGTGGGATAAATTGCTTAGGTCCACAGATTACCCAGATGATCAAATTTGGGATATATTGGATATACTTAATACTACTGTTGCTGTCCAAAACCAACTTATCATAGTCACTAATCAATACACTGTAGTATTGGACTACTTAACAGCAGCACAGGGTGGTATGTGTCAGGTTATTGGACCCACTAGAGTATGATGGCACTGATCTAGGGGAGATCCCTAAGTACGTCCCTCTCAAGAAATTAGACAATACCCTCTATTCTCAGATGACGCTAAGAGACTTACTCTAGGGACAGCGGGAGAACTCCATGTGAAGCTAGTGAAGGGTTCAGCTGCCTGGAGGCCTCTCGCAAGGGGAGAGCTTCTGAGGTGTCTGGATGAAGAAATCCACCTCCCCTTTCCCCATCACATGGACAGTCTCGAAGGATCTTTCTTTTTAAGGGAAAAACTTAGTGTTTAAGGGGGATTGTCAAGGTGAAAAGATATATCTTCATACACTTTTTGTACTTTTATATTCTTATGCTGTGAAACAATAAGTTTTCCCCTTTGCTTGCTGATGCCAATGTAACTGTATTTAAAATGGCTGCCAGTATTCACCTGTGCCCTAGTTTCGTTTCTGCTGAGAAGCTAAGTATCGTTTCTGCTGAAATCGAAACCTGAGTGACGTGGAGAGAGGAGGATCCACCAGATGACGTCAGGACTAACCAGAAAGACCGGATACTAGACACATATTGCTTAACCACGCCTAATCCCGCCTATTGCACGCCTTCCCCTCATAGAGCATATAATGCTGTGTATCAGGAAATAAAGTTCAGTTGCTGTGACTGTTGCAAATACTTGTAGAAGCACGAGCATGCACTGAGATTGAACCAGCACTTTGTCTGACTCATTCTTACCCGGTACCAATGCTCATAGTCTAATTTGGAATGACTGGTGAATGAAGGGTATTGTTGTGACGACCCCGACATATATACTAAATCAATTACCCGCTGTAGAGCTGTAGATGTCATGGATCTGTGCACTATATAGAGAGTGCAGGGGCAACTCCAAGAACGCCCGACGTCATTGCTCTGCTGATACATGCACAGGTAGGAAAGTGATGCTCTGCAGATACACGCACAGGTAGGAAAGTGACAAGGTGAACTTAACAGTGTGGGAAAATGTTCAGAAACTTTTCCACGCTACAAAGTACATGTCCGGTCAGGCGGCGGGGGGGGGGGGGATGGGGCGGGCTGCGCAGGCAGCTTTTCATTCATCCCTCCGTGGTTTACAGCCCGGCCAATAGCATTAGCATCGCTCCGGGTTGTAAACTAATTAACCCCTTGAGATGGATTTACAGCATGGGACTTTACTGTATGGCCAACAGGTATGGGATATTGTTGCTTTTTTTTTTTACAGACGAAAAAGGGCTTTGCTTGGATTGAGCGTGCAATAAAGATGTTAAACTGTGTGTTTCATTATTTCATTAAAAGACTGTATTCTTAATGTGTGTGTGTGTGTGTGTGTGTGTGTATTTAACCCTTTCATACTATTGGATTAATAATGGAGAGGTGTCTTATTGACACCTCTCTATTATTAACCAGGCTTAATGTCACATTACAATAGCAAAGTGACATTAACTCCTTATTACCCTATATGCCACCTCTATAGGGCAGTGGGAAGAGAGAGGCTAAGTGCTGGAATAGGCGCATCTCACAGATGCACCTTTTCTGGGGTGGCTGGAGCAGATATTTTAGCCAGGGGGGGGCAATAACCATGGTCCCTTTCTGGGCTATTAATATCTGCCCTCAGTCACTGGCTTTCCTTCTCTGGCGGAGAAAATTGTATGGGAGCCCATGCCATTTTTTTCTGTGAATTAATCCTTTAACACCTACAGCTCCAAAATTTTACACACACACACTACTAACACTATTAGGGAGGGATAAAGAAAAATATAACGGACATGCAATGGTTTACTGTATGTAAACCATGTCTCATATCCTGTAATGATTTACCATATGAATTACCGGCTTTTCTGCTATCTAGTTCTGTATGAAATACAAATATATATATATATGTATATGTGTCTCACTGACATATATACAGTGCCTTGCGAAAGTATTCGGCTCCCTGGAACTTTTCAATCTTTTTCCACATATCATGCTTCAAACATAAACATACAAAATGTAAATTTTTGGTGAAGAATCAACAACACGTGGAACACAATTGTGAATTTGAACGCAATTTATTGGTTATTTTAAATTTTTGTTGAAATTCAAAAACTGAAAAGTGGGCCGTGCAATATTATTCGGCCCCTTTAACTTAATACTTTGTTGCGCCACCTTTTGCTGCGATTACAGCTGCAAGTCGCTTTGAGCATGTCTCTATCAGTTTTGTACATCGAGAGACTGAAATTCTTGCCCATTCTTCCTTGGCAAAAAGCTCGAGCTCAGTGAGGTTTGATGGAGATCGTTTGTGAACAGTAGTTTTCAGCTCTTTCCACAGATTCTCGATTGGATTGAGGTCTGGACTTTGACTTGGCCATTTTAACACCTGGATACGTTTATTTGTGAACCATTCCATTGTAGATTTTGCTTTATGTTTGGGAACATTGTCCTGTTGGAAAACAAATCTCCGTCCCAGTCTCAGGTCTTTTGCAGACTCAAATAGGTTTTCTTCAAGAATGGTCCTGTATTTGACTCCATCCATCTTCCCATCAATTTTAGCCATCTTCCCTGTCCCTGCTATAGAAAAGCAGGCCCAAACCATGTTGCTCCCACCCCCATGTTTGACAGTGGGGATGGTGTGTTCAAGGTGATGAGCTGTGTTGCCTTTACGCCAAACATATCGTTTGGCATTGTTGTCTAAATGTTCAATTTTGGTTTCATCTGACCAGGGCACTTTCTTCCACATGTTTGGTGTGTCTCCCAGGTGGCTTGTTACAAACTTTAAACAACACTTTTTATGGATATCTTTGAGAAATGGCTTTCTTCTTGCCACTCTTCCATAAAGGCCAGATTTGTTCAGTGTACGACTGATTGTTGTCCTATGGACAGACTGTCCCACCTCAGCTGTAGATCTCTGCAGATCATCCAGAGTGATCATGGACCTCTTGGCTGCATCTCTGATCAGTCTTCTCCTTGTTTGAGATGAAAGTTTAGCGGGACGGCCGGGTCTTGGTAGATTTGCAGTGGTATGATACTCCTTCCATTTCAATATGATCGCTTACACAGTGTTCCTTGGCATGTTTAAAGTTTAGGAAATCATTTTGTATCCAAATACGGCTTTAAACTTCTCCACAACGTATCACGGACCTGCCTGTTGTGTTCCTTGGTCTTCATGATGCTCTCTGTGCTTCAAACAGAACCCTGAGACTATCACAGAGCAGGTGCTTTATATGGAGACTTGATTACACACAGGTGGATTATATTGATCATCATTAGGCATTTAGGACAACATTGGATCATTCAGAGATCCACAATGAACTTCTGGAGTGAGTTTGCCGCACTGAAAATAAAGGGGCCGAATAACATTCCACGCTCCACTTTTCAGTTTTTGAATTTCCCCCCAAAATTAAAATAACCAATAAATTACGTTCAACTTCACAATTGTGTTCCACTTGTTGATTCTTCACTAAAAATTTACATTTGGTATCTTTATGTTTGAAGCATGATATGTGGGAAAAGGTTGAAAAGTTCCAGGGAGCCAAATACTTTTGCAAGGCACTTCTGCAGCACCACACTTTTCTCCTTTAGACCTCATTCACATGTTATTTGGTCAGTAATTTTACCTCAGTATTTGTAAGCTGAAACATGGAGTAAAATAATCAGAGGAAAAGTATATTAGAAACATGTCACCACTTCTGTATTTTTCTCCCACTCATGGTTTTGGCTTATAAATACTGAGGTAAAATACTGACCAAATACTGAACGTATGAATGTGGCCTTATACACAGCCTCTACCTGCAGCGCTTCACTCTTCTCTATACACAGCCTCATACTGCAGCAGCACCTCACTCAACTTGAACACGACGTCCGAGCATTCCTACATGAACAGTTTCCTAGAAAGTGGATTGGTCATCGTGGGCCAGTTGAATGGCCACCAAGGTCTCCCGATCTGACCTCCTTAGAATTTTTTATCTTTGGGGTTATCTGAAGGCAATTGTCTATGCTGTGAAGATATGAGATGTGCAGCATCTTAAACATCGGATCCTGGAAGCCTGTGCTAGCATTTCTTCTGCGGTGTGGCTATCAGGGTGTTAAGAGTGGGAGAAGAGGGTTGCATTGACAATCCAACACAACGGGCAGCACTTTGAACACATTTTATAAGTGGTCATAAACTTGTAAATAATTCATGAAAGAATAAAGTTCCGTGAAAACCGAGCACACCTTTGTTTTTTTGTGAAATTCTAAATAAGTTTGATGTGTGACGTGACCCTCTTCCCATTAGAAAAAATAAAGTTGGATCTAAAATCGACAAAATCAAAATGGCCGCCATGGTCACATGCGTCTTGAAAAGTGATCCCGATGCTGGATGGATCCTTATGGTTCAGTAATGACTTCCATTGAATGAGGTGTTGAAATTCGATCTTTATCCAATGCCCCGGGTGGACGAGCTGATCGAGCAACTGGGTGAGGCCCAGTACTTTATCACGCTCGATCTGACCAAGGGTTATTGGCAGGTACCTCTTAAGAAGCCGGCAAAAGAAAAGACCCCATTCATAACATCGGAGGGTCTGCATCACTATGTCATCTTGCCCTTTGGACTGCATGGCACACCAAGCATGTTCCAGAGGTTGATGGACATAGTGTTACAACCCCATGTAATGCGTCGGGTGCAAGTAGTAGTAGATTCGCTCTGATCCGCGGGCATGACGGCGAATCCCAAGAAATGTGCAATAGAGTTCGAGGAAGCCTGGTACTTGAGATACGTGATCGGCCGTGGGGGTCACCAAACCTCAAATTAATAAAACTGAGGCCATTCAGAACTGGCCCCAACCTGTTACCACCAAACAGGTGAGAGCATTTCTCAGGATCAGCGGGTAATACCTGAGGTTTATTCCTAATATATTGGGGAGAACAACACCCCTAACTGATCTCCTCAATGGGAAAAAGTTGGTCATGGTTTGGTGGAACTCCCAGGTGGAGGAAGCGTACCAATCCATGAAGGTGGCGCTGTGCGGACAGCCCATGCTCATTAGCCCCAACTTGCAGAAACACTTCATCGTGCAGACGGATGCCTCTAACGTGGGCCTAGGAGCAGTCCTGTTGCAGGAGGTAAATGGAGAGGAACATCCAGTCACCTACCTAAGTAGGAAATTCACCCCAGCCGAGAAAAATTATAGCGTAGTGCAGAAGGAGTGCCTCGCTATTAAGTGGGTCTTGGAATCCCTACGCTATTATTTACTCGGTCGACCATGTCGCTTGGTGATGGATCATTCACCTATGGTATGGATGAGAAAAGCCAATGAGCGGAATGCTCGGGTCACCAGATGGTTTCTCTCTCTGCAGAACCTTAACTTCACCGTGGAGCATCACGCAGGGAAATGCAGAAGCCCTGTCACTGGCCCTCTGTATGGAGACAAATGTTCAACCCCACAAGTTTGAACAGGGGGGGGATATGTGAGGCAGTGAGGGGAATCATATGCGAGGGTCGATACAGATCCCCCAGGATACGGACTGAGTCCTATTAGACCGGCTAGAGTGCCTTGTATCCACAACAGGACACCTGTGAATCACAAGGCGAAATAAAAGTAAGTGTGGACCTGGTCACACTATTTGGCCAAGGCAATGCTCAGGAAAACCCGATAAGGGCTTTTATTTTTGGAGTGAACTACAGGATGGTAGTGCGGCAGTTCACTCCCTCCAAGTCGGGTTTTGCAAGTGGCCCATGACCACAGATTTCAGTTTAAAAATGATGCAGTAAAGGGTTTGGGTGTGTCAGTGTTTGTTTGCAAGTGGCAGAGCAGGTGGCTCTGCAGCGTCCAGCCTGTGTGAGGTAACACAGAGCCAAGAGCAGCGAACGCCTAGCACCCTGCAGAGTGATTCCGTGGTGCAGTTGCCCTCGGCAACCGGTCTCGGACATGGACTGTTGTGGCACCCCAGCTGAGATCCGGTGGATACCGTGTCCTGTTAACTTTGCGAGTTGTTTGGACATTAAACACGTTTGCTGTGAACTTTCCTGTGGTCCCTGCCTATCCGTCACATTGCACCAATCGCGCTGCACTACAGCATACAAATTAAAAGTTTGAAAATTGCTACATTTTCAGAATTTATGTCTTTTATGTCACATTTCCATTGTTTTCACAAAAAAACACAAGTTATATTAAAGAAATTTTACCACTATGATGAAGTACAATATATCACGAGAAAATACTTTCAGAATCAGTGGGAGCGTTGAAGCATTCCAGAGTTATTACCTCATAAAATGACAATAGTCAGAGTTGTACAATTTGGCCTGGTCATGAAGGTGCAAATAGGCTCGGGACGTAAAGGGGTTAATAAGCTGTCTTATGTGTGTATATGAGAAATAGCATGTACATACATTTCCTAGTAAACACAGAATCAGCAGTACTGAGAAGTGTAGCTGTGATCACAACTCTGTGGTGAGGTAAAGGCTTGTTAGGAAGATCAGCATGAACGTTCTCTGTCTCCCTCTGTTTGTTTTCTCACTCTGTTTCTCACTCCTTCCTCTTTTAAAAGGTGTGCTGGCAGTCTGCCTTGGTTCACAAAAGTGTTTAGATTTTAACTATTCATAACTTTTATTTAAACAAAACTAATCATAAAATGTGTTTATTACTTTTCTCTTTTGTATCATTGTTTTTAATGTAATTTAAACTTTATTTTTAACATTGTTTTTAATCATGTTGTAAATCACTGTTGTAAAGCTATATTGACACTATATTACTGCCTGGGTATATACACAGCATCTGCTAATGCATACTAAGGACAAACAAAATCAGAAACAAAATTGGAAATACAACATGACCACAAAAATGATGAAAAAAAGCGCAAACACTGTACATGATAATGATATGGTACATAAAGTGCAATTATTATGCAGAATAGCGAGCATCAAGTAATAATCCGACAGACAGTTTAAAGAGAGATAAAAAAATTTGACAATATAAATGGAGTAAAGGTGAGTATAATATCTACTATATAATTGTCTAAGGTCCACTTCTGTCTTTTTGTCTGTCCTTCTGTCTGTCTTTCTTTCTGTCACGGAAATCCCAAGTCGCTGATTGGTCGCGGCAAAACGGCCACGACCAATCAGCGACGGGCACAGTCCGGCGGCAAAATGGCCGCTCCTTACTCCCCACAGTCAGTGCCCGCAGTCAATACTCCCCCCCCAGTCAGCGCTCACACAGCGTTAATGGCAGCATTACGGACCGCGTTATGCCGCGGTGTAGCGCAGTCCGTTAAAGCTGCTATTAACCCTGTGTGACCAACTTTTTTCTATTGATGCTGCCTATGTGGCATCAATAGTAAAGAGATCTAATGTTAAAAATAATTAAAAAAATAAAAAACCATTATATACTCACCTTCCGTGGGTCCCCGGATCCAGCCGAGTCCTTTCCCGCTCCTCGCGACGCTCCGGTGACTGGTCCATGCATTGTGGTCTCGCGAGATGATGATGTAGCAGTCTCGCGAGACCGCTACGTCATCATCTCGCGAGACCGCAATGCACTCTTGGGACCAGAAAAACAGAGCATAATGTGCACACCATGACCTGAAATGGTTAAATACATGCACCCCTTCTGAGGAAGATTGAATATCGAAACGTGTGTTAAGGGGTACACTGGTATGTGACTTCAGACAGGTTGTATCTTGATTACCTTTGATACTTTCAGTTGCTGCTACTTCGGTCTATTTAACCATTTCAGGTCATGGTGTGCACATTATGCTCTGTTTTTCCTTTGAAGGCTTTGGATCTCACTGATCCTACTACACCGCTTCAATAATTAAAATAAGAATTTTTTCTTTATATTCTTAACCTTCAGATGAAAAACTGACAGATTTGATATGCAATTAGATACTGGATTGATGTATCCCTCTCTATATATTTCATTGAAAATTGTCTGCACCATGCACTTTACCTAATCTTCACACCATATTCTTGAACGGCCATATTATTTCTATGACTAGTATTGATGATATTATACTCACCTTTACTCCATTTATATTGTCAAGTTTTTCTATCTCTCTTTAAACTGTCTGTCGGATTATTACTTTATGTTTGCTATTCTGCATAATTTGTATTGTTGCACTTTATGCATTATCATGTACAGTGTTTGCGCTTTTTCTCATCATTTTTGTGGTTGTGTTGCATTTCCAATTTTTAATGGTTTTTAATTCAAATTATGTACTTTAATAAAACTATTTTCTATGAGAATCCACTCTGGAGGATTTTGTTTGTCCCTACGTTTTCTTTGGTCTATGAGAATCCACTCTGGAGGATTTTGTTTGTCCCTACATTTTCTTGGGTTACCTTATGGTCCTCCTATCTTGGTATTTTTTGAGCAGGTCATTTTGTATCTAATGCATACTAAGGGTCTGACTGTCAAATTGTATCCTGCGGAGTAAGGCTGGAACAAGGTATTTTGGTGTTCTAGGCAGATGAAGCTGACAGCGCCCCCACCCCCGATAAACCCTCAGCACCCAATTAAAGGAATGGGTCACAAACCCCCCTTTTCATCAAAAAATACCAGCAAAAGTAAAAAAAAGTGATGTACTTTAGGGATGAGGCTTAACAGGGAGTGATTTCAATTAAAGTATCCATCATTTGTTAGATGCTCTAATGGAAACGAAACATATCCCATTATAGACAAAGGGATATGGATATATAAGATTGTTTTTAAAGAAGCACTGTTCCTCCCATCAAAAAAAAAAAATTGCTTAAAATATTGCAATCATCATATTATATAGCACTGTGTACTTACAATTGCTCATTTTGCCTTTCTACCCAGTTAATTCTTCCCTTTTTCATTAGGTCTATGAGATCACATGATTAAAAACTGACTAGCTGAATGCTTTTAAGTCAGGCCCATATATATTGGTATCTCTTGAACCTACAACTTTGGGAGTTGTTGTTATCAGTGATTACTAGACTGTGGGCCATACAGGAACCACAGTACTGATGAGACGTAGTCAGTATCAACAAGTAAACATTTACATCCAGGTACATTATGGGTTACCTCTTCTCTGATTAAGTCTTTTCTTTCTTTTCATTTCCATCTTGTTCAGACACCATGACTTTTCGCATCCAAATCTCGTCTCTCCATATTCCCTCCTCTCTCCATATTCCCTCCTATCCAGTCTTCTGCAGCATATCCTGACATGGTGCCCTTTAAAAATAACAGTGTTATGAAAATGCCTTCTGCTTAAAAATATCTGTCCATATTATGACTTAAATAAGCCTCATATAGTATACTAGATGGTGGCCCGATTCTAACGCATCGGGTATTCTAGAATATGCATGTCCACGTAGTATATTGCACAGCCCACCTAGTATATTGCTCAGTGACCCAGTATATTGCCCAGCCACGTAGTATATTGCCCAGCCACGTAGTATATTGCCCAACCACGTAGTATATTGCCCAACCACGTAGTATATTGCCCAGCCACGTAGTATATTGCCCAGTCATGTACTATATTGCCCAGCTACGTAGTATATTGCCCAGTGACATAGTATATTGCCCAGTCACGTAGTATATTGCCCAGTCACGTAGTATATTGCCCAGTGACGTAGTATATTGCCCAGTCACGTAGTATATTGCCCAGTCACATAGTATATTGCCCAGCCACGTAGTATATTGCACAGCGACGTAGTATACAGCACAGAGCCACATAGTATATTGCCCAGTCACGTAGTATATTGCCCAGTGACGTAGTATATTGCCCAGTGACGTAGTATATTGCCCAGTCACGTAGTATATTGCCCAGTCACATAGTATATTGCCCAGCCACGTAGTATATTGCACAGCGACGTAGTATACAGCACAGAGCCACATAGTATATTGCCCAGTGACGTAATATATTGCCTAGCTACGTAGTCTATTGCCCAGTGACGTAGTATATTGCCCAGTGACGTAGTATATTGCCCAGCCACATAGTATATTGCCCAGTCACGTAGTATATTGCCCAGCCACATAGTATATATTGCCCAACCACGTAGTATATTGCCCAGCCACGTAGTATATTGCCCAGTCATGTACTATATTGCCCAGCTACGCAGTATATTGCCCAGTGACGTAGTATATTGCCCAGTCACGTAGTATATTGCCCAGTCACGTAGTATATTGCCCAGTCACGTAGTATATTGCCTAGTGACGTAGTATATTGCCCAGTCACGTAGTAAATTGCCCAGTCACGCAGTTTATTGCCCAGTCACATAGTATATTGCCCAGTCACATAGTATATTGCCCAGCCACGTAGTATATTGCACAGCGACGTAGTATACAGCACAGAGACATAATATATTGTCAGTGACGTAATATATTGCGATGCCCCCGACACGCGTTTCGCTGTAGGTCCCTTTCTGGGCTATTAATATCTGCCCTCAGTCACTGGCTTTCCTTCTCTGGCGGAGAAAATTGTATGGGAGCCCATGCCATTTTTTTCTGTGAATTAATCCTTTAACACCTACAGCTCCAAAATTTTACACACACACACTACTAACACTATTAGGGAGGGATAAAGAAAAATATAACGGACATGCAATGGTTTACTGTATGTAAACCATGTCTCATATCCTGTAATGATTTACCATATGAATTACCGGCTTTTCTGCTATCTAGTTCTGTATGAAATACAAATATATATATATATGTATATGTGTCTCACTGACATATATACAGTGCCTTGCGAAAGTATTCGGCTCCCTGGAACTTTTCAACCTTTTTCCACATATCATGCTTCAAACATAAACATACAAAATGTAAATTTTTGGTGAAGAATCAACAACACGTGGAACACAATTGTGAATTTGAACGCAATTTATTGGTTATTTTAAATTTTTGTTGAAATTCAAAAACTGAAAAGTGGGCCGTGCAATATTATTCGGCCCCTTTAACTTAATACTTTGTTGCGCCACCATTTGCTGCGATTACAGCTGCAAGTCGCTTTGAGCATGTCTCTATCAGTTTTGTACATCGAGAGACTGAAATTCTTGCCCATTCTTCCTTGGCAAAAAGCTCGAGCTCAGTGAGGTTTGATGGAGATCGTTTGTGAACAGTAGCTTTCAGCTCTTTCCACAGATTCTCGATTGGATTGAGGTCTGGACTTTGACTTGGCCATTTTAACACCTGGATACGTTTATTTGTGAACCATTCCATTGTAGATTTTGCTTTATGTTTGGGAACATTGTCCTGTTGGAAAACAAATCTCCGTCCCAGTCTCAGGTCTTTTGCAGACTCAAATAGGTTTTCTTCAAGAATGGTCCTGTATTTGACTCCATCCATCTTCCCATCAATTTTAGCCATCTTCCCTGTCCCTGCTATAGAAAAGCAGGCCCAAACCATGTTGCTCCCACCCCCATGTTTGACAGTGGGGATGGTGTGTTCAAGGTGATGAGCTGTGTTGCCTTTACGCCAAACATATCGTTTGGCATTGTTGTCTAAATGTTCAATTTTGGTTTCATCTGACCAGGGCACTTTCTTCCACATGTTTGGTGTGTCTCCCAGGTGGCTTGTTACAAACTTTAAACAACACTTTTTATGGATATCTTTGAGAAATGGCTTTCTTCTTGCCACTCTTCCATAAAGGCCAGATTTGTTCAGTGTACGACTGATTGTTGTCCTATGGACAGACTGTCCCACCTCAGCTGTAGATCTCTGCAGATCATCCAGAGTGATCATGGACCTCTTGGCTGCATCTCTGATCAGTCTTCTCCTTGTTTGAGATGAAAGTTTAGCGGGACGGCCGGGTCTTGGTAGATTTGCAGTGGTATGATACTCCTTCCATTTCAATATGATCGCTTACACAGTGTTCCTTGGCATGTTTAAAGTTTAGGAAATCATTTTGTATCCAAATACGGCTTTAAACTTCTCCACAACGTATCACGGACCTGCCTGTTGTGTTCCTTGGTCTTCATGATGCTCTCTGTGCTTCAAACAGAACCCTGAGACTATCACAGAGCAGGTGCTTTATATGGAGACTTGATTACACACAGGTGGATTATATTGATCATCATTAGGCATTTAGGACAACATTGGATCATTCAGAGATCCACAATGAACTTCTGGAGTGAGTTTGCCGCACTGAAAATAAAGGGGCCGAATAACATTCCACGCTCCACTTTTCAGTTTTTGAATTTCCCCCCAAAATTAAAATAACCAATAAATTACGTTCAACTTCACAATTGTGTTCCACTTGTTGATTCTTCACTAAAAATTTACATTTGGTATCTTTATGTTTGAAGCATGATATGTGGGAAAAGGTTGAAAAGTTCCAGGGAGCCAAATACTTTTGGAAGGCACTTCTGCAGCACCACACTTTTCTCCTTTAGACCTCATTCACATGTTATTTGGTCAGTAATTTTACCTCAGTATTTGTAAGCTGAAACATGGAGTAAAATAATCAGAGGAAAAGTATATTAGAAACATGTCACCACTTCTGTATTTTTCTCCCACTCATGGTTTTGGCTTATAAATACTGAGGTAAAATACTGACCAAATACTGAACGTATGAATGTGGCCTTATACACAGCCTCTACCTGCAGCGCTTCACTCTTCTCTATACACAGCCTCATACTGCAGCAGCACCTCACTCAACTTGAACACGACGTCCGAGCATTCCTACATGAACAGTTTCCTAGAAAGTGGATTGGTCATCGTGGGCCAGTTGAATGGCCACCAAGGTCTCCCGATCTGACCTCCTTAGAATTTTTTATCTTTGGGGTTATCTGAAGGCAATTGTCTATGCTGTGAAGATATGAGATGTGCAGCATCTTAAACATCGGATCCTGGAAGCCTGTGCTAGCATTTCTTCTGCGGTGTGGCTATCAGGGTGTTAAGAGTGGGAGAAGAGGGTTGCATTGACAATCCAACACAACGGGCAGCACTTTGAACACATTTTATAAGTGGTCATAAACTTGTAAATAATTCATGAAAGAATAAAGTTCCGTGAAAACCGAGCACACCTTTGTTTTTTTGTGAAATTCTAAATAAGTTTGATGTGTGACGTGACCCTCTTCCCATTAGAAAAAATAAAGTTGGATCTAAAATCGACAAAATCAAAATGGCCGCCATGGTCACATGCGTCTTGAAAAGTGATCCCGATGCTGGATGGATCCTTATGGTTCAGTAATGACTTCCATTGAATGAGGTGTTGAAATTCGATCTTTATCCAATGCCCCGGGTGGACGAGCTGATCGAGCAACTGGGTGAGGCCCAGTACTTTATCACGCTCAATCTGACCAAGGGTTATTGGCAGGTACCTCTTAAGAAGCCGGCAAAAGAAAAGACCCCATTCATAACATCGGAGGGTCTGCATCACTATGTCATCTTGCCCTTTGGACTGCATGGCACACCAAGCATGTTCCAGAGGTTGATGGACATAGTGTTACAACCCCATGTAATGCGTCGGGTGCAAGTAGTAGTAGATTCGCTCTGATCCGCGGGCATGACGGCGAATCCCAAGAAATGTGCAATAGAGTTTGAGGAAGCCTGGTACTTGAGATACGTGATCGGCCGTGGGGGTCACCAAACCTCAAATTAATAAAACTGAGGCCATTCAGAACTGGCCCCAACCTGTTACCACCAAACAGGTGAGAGCATTTCTCAGGATCAGCGGGTAATACCTGAGGTTTATTCCTAATATATTGGGGAGAACAACACCCCTAACTGATCTCCTCAATGGGAAAAAGTTGGTCATGGTTTGGTGGAACTCCCAGGTGGAGGAAGCGTACCAATCCATGAAGGTGGCGCTGTGCGGACAGCCCATGCTCATTAGCCCCAACTTGCAGAAACACTTCATCGTGCAGACGGATGCCTCTAACGTGGGCCTAGGAGCAGTCCTGTTGCAGGAGGTAAATGGAGAGGAACATCCAGTCACCTACCTAAGTAGGAAATTCACCCCAGCCGAGAAAAATTATAGCGTAGTGCAGAAGGAGTGCCTCGCTATTAAGTGGGTCTTGGAATCCCTACGCTATTATTTACTCGGTCGACCATGTCGCTTGGTGATGGATCATTCACCTATGGTATGGATGAGAAAAGCCAATGAGCGGAATGCTCGGGTCACCAGATGGTTTCTCTCTCTGCAGAACCTTAACTTCACCGTGGAGCATCACGCAGGGAAATGCAGAAGCCCTGTCACTGGCCCTCTGTATGGAGACAAATGTTCAACCCCACAAGTTTGAACAGGGGGGGGATATGTGAGGCAGTGAGGGGAATCATATGCGAGGGTCGATACAGATCCCCCAGGATACGGACTGAGTCCTATTAGACCGGCTAGAGTGCCTTGTATCCACAACAGGACACCTGTGAATCACAAGGCGAAATAAAAGTAAGTGTGGACCTGGTCACACTATTTGGCCAAGGCAATGCTCAGGAAAACCCGATAAGGGCTTTTATTTTTGGAGTGAACTACAGGATGGTAGTGCGGCAGTTCACTCCCTCCAAGTCGGGTTTTGCAAGTGGCCCATGACCACAGATTTCAGTTTAAAAATGATGCAGTAAAGGGTTTGGGTGTGTCAGTGTTTGTTTGCAAGTGGCAGAGCAGGTGGCTCTGCAGCGTCCAGCCTGTGTGAGGTAACACAGAGCCAAGAGCAGCGAACGCCTAGCACCCTGCAGAGTGATTCCGTGGTGCAGTTGCCCTCGGCAACCGGTCTCGGACATGGACTGTTGTGGCACCCCAGCTGAGATCCGGTGGATACCGTGTCCTGTTAACTTTGCGAGTTGTTTGGACATTAAACACGTTTGCTGTGAACTTTCCTGTGGTCCCTGCCTATCCGTCACATTGCACCAATCGCGCTGCACTACAGCATACAAATTAAAAGTTTGAAAATTGCTACATTTTCAGAATTTATGTCTTTTATGTCACATTTCCATTGTTTTCACAAATAAACACAAGTTATATTAAAGAAATTTTACCACTATGATGAAGTACAATATATCACGAGAAAATACTTTCAGAATCAGTGGGAGCGTTGAAGCATTCCAGAGTTATTACCTCATAAAATGACAATAGTCAGAGTTGTACAATTTGGCCTGGTCATGAAGGTGCAAATAGGCTCGGGACGTAAAGGGGTTAATAAGCTGTCTTATGTGTGTATATGAGAAATAGCATGTACATACATTTCCTAGTAAACACAGAATCAGCAGTACTGAGAAGTGTAGCTGTGATCACAACTCTGTGGTGAGGTAAAGGCTTGTTAGGAAGATCAGCATGAACGTTCTCTGTCTCCCTCTGTTTGTTTTCTCACTCTGTTTCTCACTCCTTCCTCTTTTAAAAGGTGTGCTGGCAGTCTGCCTTGGTTCACAAAAGTGTTTAGATTTTAACTATTCATAACTTTTATTTAAACAAAACTAATCATAAAATGTGTTTATTACTTTTCTCTTTTGTATCATTGTTTTTAATGTAATTTAAACTTTATTTTTAACATTGTTTTTAATCATGTTGTAAATCACTGTTGTAAAGCTATATTGACACTATATTACTGCCTGGGTATATACACAGCATCTGCTAATGCATACTAAGGACAAACAAAATCAGAAACAAAATTGGAAATACAACATGACCACAAAAATGATGAGAAAAAGCGCAAACACTGTACATGATAATGATATGGTACATAAAGTGCAATTATTATGCAGAATAGCGAGCATCAAGTAATAATCCGACAGACAGTTTAAAGAGAGATAAAAAAATTTGACAATATAAATGGAGTAAAGGTGAGTATAATATCTACTATATAATTGTCTAAGGTCCACTTCTGTCTTTTTGTCTGTCCTTCTGTCTGTCTTTCTTTCTGTCACGGAAATCCCAAGTCGCTGATTGGTCGCGGCAAAACGGCCACGACCAATCAGCGACGGGCACAGTCCGGCGGCAAAATGGCCGCTCCTTACTCCCCACAGTCAGTGCCCGCAGTCAATACTCCCCCCCCAGTCAGCGCTCACACAGCGTTAATGGCAGCATTACGGACCGCGTTATGCCGCGGTGTAGCGCAGTCCGTTAAAGCTGCTATTAACCCTGTGTGACCAACTTTTTACTATTGATGCTGCCTATGTGGCATCAATAGTAAAGAGATCTAATGTTAAAAATAATTAAAAAAATAAAAAACCATTATATACTCACCTTCCGTGGGTCCCCGGATCCAGCCGAGTTCTTTCCCGCTCCTCGCGACGCTCCGGTGACCGGTCCATGCATTGTGGTCTCGCGAGATGATGATGTAGCAGTCTCGCGAGACCGCTACGTCATCATCTCGCGAGACCGCAATGCACTCTTGGGACCAGAAAAACAGAGCATAATGTGCACACCATGACCTGAAATGGTTAAATACATGCACCCCTTCTGAGGAAGATTGAATATCGAAACGTGTGTTAAGGGGTACACTGGTATGTGACTTCAGACAGGTTGTATCTTGATTACCTTTGATACTTTCAGTTGCTGCTACTTCGGTCTATTTAACCATTTCAGGTCATGGTGTGCACATTATGCTCTGTTTTTCCTTTGAAGGCTTTGGATCTCACTGATCCTACTACACCGCTTCAATAATTAAAATAAGAATTTTTTCTTTATATTCTTAACCTTCAGATGAAAAACTGACAGATTTGATATGCAATTAGATACTGGATTGATGTATCCCTCTCTATATATTTCATTGAAAATTGTCTGCACCATGCACTTTACCTAATCTTCACACCATATTCTTGAACGGCCATATTATTTCTATGACTAGTATTGATGATATTATACTCACCTTTACTCCATTTATATTGTCAAGTTTTTCTATCTCTCTTTAAACTGTCTGTCGGATTATTACTTTATGTTTGCTATTCTGCAAAATTTGTATTGTTGCACTTTATGCATTATCATGTACAGTGTTTGCGCTTTTTCTCATCATTTTTGTGGTTGTGTTGCATTTCCAATTTTTAATGGTTTTTAATTCAAATTATGTACTTTAATAAAACTATTTTCTATGAGAATCCACTCTGGAGGATTTTGTTTGTCCCTACGTTTTCTTTGGTCTATGACAGGGGTCGGGAACCTATGGCTCGCGAGCCAGATATGGCTCTTTTGATGGCCGTATCTGGCTCGCAGACAGGGGGCCCGGGGCCGGCAAGTCAGACGCCCCTGGTCACCGCACTATGTCCGCCTCCTGCTCCCGCACACTTCCGTCACTTACTTCCAGGGACGGATTATCAGAGGGTCAATATGGGCGGTAGCCCAGGGCCCAGTGGTCTGGGGGGGCCCTGGGCTACCGCAGATTAACCCTCTGATAATCATTTGTGAATGCCGGCCCGTGCCGGCCGCCGCCGCCGGCGTTTATGTGCCCCCCGGACCCGGTGGGCGGAGAGAGGGGGCCGCATCGGGCCCCTTCTCATCTGCTCACCGGGCCCCTTGCAGCGCTGCGGCACATCAATAGTTAACAACAACAGCCGCCAGCCAATTGGAGGCTGGCGGCTGATGTCGGCCGCAGCGCACACGTCGCCGGCGTCTGACGTCATTGTCAGTCGCCGGCGAGTGTGCGCTGCTGCAGGGAGCTCGCCGCCTGGAGCGCGGACAGGTGAGGAGACTGCTTGTTTTTTTTTTGTTTTTTTTGGATCAGTTATCGGTGGACACACTGGGGGAGTGGGGGGCAATGCTGGAGGACACACTGGGGGGCAATGCTGGAGACACTGGGGCAGATTGGAGGACACACTGGGGGCAATGATGGAGACAGTGAGGCAGATTGGAGGACACACTGGGGGGGCAATGCTGGAGGACACAGTGGGGCAGATTGCTGGAGACAGTGGGGCAGATTGCTGGAGACAGTGGGGCAGATTGCTGGAGACAGTGAGGCAGATTGGAGGACACACTGGGGGGGGCAATGCTGGAGACACTGGGGCAGATTGGAGGACACACTGGGGGCAGTGCTGGAGACAGTGGGGCAGACTGGAGGACACACTGGGGGGCAAAGCTGGAAACACTGGGGCAGATTGGAGGACACACTGGGGGCAATGATGGAGACAGTGAGGCAGATTGGAGGACACACTGGGGGGGCAATGCTGGAGGACACAGTGGGGCAGATTGCTGGAGACAGTGGGGCAGATTGCTGGAGACAGTGGGGCAGATTGCTGGAGACAGTGAGGCAGATTGGAGGACACACTGGGGGGGCAATGCTGGAGACACTGGGGCAGATTGTAGGACACACTGGGGGCAGTGCTGGAGACAGTGGGGCAGACTGGAGGACACACTGGGGGGCAAAGCTGGAAACACTGGGGCAGATTGGAGGACACACTGGGGGCAATGCTGGAGACAGTGGGGCAGATTGCTGGAGGACACACTGGGGGGCAATGCTGGGGGACACACTGGGGGCAATGCTGGAGACAGTGGGGCAGATTGCTGGAGACAGTGGGGCAGATTGCTGGAGACAGTGGGGCAGATTGCTGGAGACAGTGGGGCAGATTGCTGGAGACAGTGGGGCAGAATGCTGGAGACAGTGAGGCAGATTGGAGGACACACTGGGGGGGCAATGCTGGAGACACTGGGGCAGATTGGAGGACACACTGGGGGCAATGCTGGAGACAGTGAGGCAGATTGGAGGACACACTGGGGGCAATGCTGGAGACAGTGGGGCAGATTGGAGGACACACTGGGGGCAGATTGCTGGAGACACTGGGGGCAGATTGCTGGAGACACTGGGGGCAGAATGCTGGAGACACTGGGGCAGATTGCTGGAGACACTGGGGCAGATTGCTGGAGACACTGGGGCAGATTGCTGGAGACACTGGGGCAGATTGCTGGAGACACTGGGGCAGATGATTGCTGGACACACTGGGGCAATGCTGGATACACTGGGGCAATGCTGGAGACACTGGGCCAGATTGCTGGACACACTGGTGGTAATATGCTGGACACACTGGGGCAGATTGCTGGACACACTGTCTGGGGGCAATATGCTGGACATACTGGGGCAGATTGCTGGACACACTGGGGGTAATATGCTGGACACACTGGGGGTAATATGCTGGACACACTGGGGGCAGGACTGGAGGCATGGGCAGAATGTAGACACGGGGCATGATTGGAGACATGGGGCAGGATGGATACAATAATAAAATAGACAATTGACATAACTGACAATGCGTTGTGTGACATGTCCAACATTCCAGCTTCTTTCTTCTGCGAATGCCTCAAAGCTGGCATTCTCTCAACATCAGGTGGGAAGAATGCCAGCTTCCAGTCATGCGCAGGAAAAAGAAGAAGCCAGACTGCTGGACTGATGTCATGCATCGCAAGCTCACAATGTAAGTTATTTATTTAATTTTTTACTGCTAATTACCATTGTTTCAGTCCAGTTGTGGCTTTATACAGCAGGGAGGAGCATTCCTTGCTGTACTAAGTGAACATTGGAGCGATTGATCTGTCAATGGCCCTTTAAACATATTGTACGGCTCTCGCGGAATTATATTTCAAAATATGTGGCGTTTACGGCTCTCTTAGCCAAAAAGGTTCCTGACCCCTGGTCTATGAGAATCCACTCTGGAGGATTTTGTTTGTCCCTACATTTTCTTGGGTTACCTTATGGTCCTCCTATCTTGGTATTTTTTGAGCAGGTCATTTTGTATCTAATGCATACTAAGGGTCTGACTGTCAAATTGTATCCTGCGGAGTAAGGCTGGAACAAGGTATTTTGGTGTTCTAGGTAGATGAAGCTGACAGCGCCCCCACCCCCGATAAACCCTCAGCACCCAATTAAAGGAATGGGTCAGAAACCCCCCTTTTCATCAAAAAATACCAGCAAAAGTAAAAAAAAAGTGATGTACTTTAGGGATGAGGCTTAACAGGGAGTGATTTCAATTAAAGTATCCATCATTTGTTAGATGCTCTAATGGAAACGAAACATATCCCATTATAGACAAAGGGATATGGATATATAAGATTGTTTTTAAAGAAGCACTCTTCCTCCCATCAAAAAAAAAAAATTGCTTAAAATATTGCAATCATCATATTATATAGCACTGTGTACTTACAATTGCTCATTTTGCCTTTCTACCCAGTTAATTCTTCCCTTTTTCATTAGGTCTATGAGATCACATGATTAAAAACTGACTAGCTGAATGCTTTTAAGTCAGGCCCAAATATATTGGTATCTCTTGAACCTACAACTTTGGGAGTTGTTGTTATCAGTGATTACTAGACTGTGGGCCATACAGGAACCACAGTACTGATGAGACGTAGTCAGTATCAACAAGTAAACATTTACATCCAGGTACATTATGGGTTACCTCTTCTCTGATTAAGTCTTTTCTTTCTTTTCATTTCCATCTTGTTCAGACACCATGACTTTTCGCATCCAAATCTCGTCTCTCCATATTCCCTCCTCTCTCCATATTCCCTCCTATCCAGTCTTCTGCAGCATATCCTGACATGGTGCCCTTTAAAAATAACAGTGTTATGAAAATGCCTTCTGCTTAAAAATATCTGTCCATATTATGACTTAAATAAGCCTCATATAGTATACTAGATGGTGGCCCGATTCTAACGCATCGGGTATTCTAGAATATGCATGTCCACGTAGTATATTGAACAGCCCACCTAGTATATTGCTCAGTGACTCAGTATATTGCCCAGCCACGTAGTATATTGCCCAGCCACTTAGTATATTGCCCAACCACGTAGTATATTGCCCAACCACGTAGTATATTGCCCAGCC
The DNA here is from genome assembly GCF_032444005.1 of Ranitomeya imitator. Taxonomy (NCBI): domain Eukaryota; kingdom Metazoa; phylum Chordata; class Amphibia; order Anura; family Dendrobatidae; genus Ranitomeya; species Ranitomeya imitator. Next base: position 399,721,135 of record NC_091284.1, read on the forward strand.
ACGTAGTATATTGCCCAGTCATGTACTATATTGCCCAGCTACATAGTATATTGCCCAGTGACATAGTATATTGCCCAGTCACGTAGTATATTGCCCAGTCACGTAGTATATTGCCCAGTGACGTAGTATATTGCCCAGTCACGTAGTATATTGCCCAGTCACATAGTATATTGCCCAGCCACGTAGTATATTGCACAGCGACGTAGTATACAGCACAGAGCCACATAGTATATTGCCCAGTCACGTAGTATATTGCCCAGTCACGTAGTATATTGCCCAGTGACGTAGTATATTGCCCAGTCACGTAGTATATTGCCCAGTCACATAGTATATTGCCCAGCCACGTAGTATATTGCACAGCGACGTAGTATACAGCACAGAGCCACATAGTATATTGCCCAGTGACGTAATATATTGCCCAGCTACGTAGTCTATTGCCCAGTGACGTAGTATATTGCCCAGTGAAGTAGTATATTGCCCAGCCACATAGTATATTGCCCAGTCACGTAGTATATTGCCCAGCCACATAGTATATATTGCCCAACCACGTAGTATATTGCCCAGTCATGTACTATATTGCCCAGCTACGCAGTATATTGCCCAGTGACGTAGTATATTGCCCAGTCACGTAGTATATTGCCCAGTCACGTAGTATATTGCCCAGTCACATAGTATATTGCCTAGTGACGTAGTATATTGCCCAGTCACGTAGTAAATTGCCCAGTCACGCAGTTTATTGCCCAGTCACATAGTATATTGCCCAGTCACATAGTATATTGCCCAGCCACGTAGTATATTGCACAGCGACGTAGTATACAGCACAGAGCCACGTAGTATATTGCCCAGTGACGTAATATATTGCGATGCCCCCGACACGCGTTTCGCTGTAGGTCCCTTTCTGGGCTATTAAAGGGAACCTGTCACCCCGTATTTTAAAGATGAGATAAAAATGGCATTAACAAGGGCCAGAGCTGAGCTTTACAGTACTGTCTTCTGTGTGTTTATATTCCGCACCTATCTTGCCGAAATACCTTTTGAAAGTCGGCGTTTGGTGCTGTCACTCAGTCAGGTCTGGTCAGATGGGCGTTGATAAGTTGCGGTTCCTCCCCCCTGCTCCTCGGCGTGTATGACTTAAATGCGCTCTGTGAATCACACAGATCGCGCACTTTTTTCGCAGTTGCGCATTAAATGAGCCTCTTGCGCCTGCGCATTATGCTGTGCCCAACTGTGGGCATAGCGTACGTTACATCACTGCGCAGGCGCTTGTCGGCACTTTTACCTGTGTGCCCCGGAAGTGGTTATATGCGCATTTAATGTATAGCTGGATGCCGGTAAAACTTACGATCGCAGGTGGGGCTGAGAAACTGTTACCGGCATCCAGCTATACAGTATGCGCATATGACCACTTCCGGGGCACACAGGTAAAAGTGCCGACACGCGCATGCGCAGTAATGTCCATTATGATATGCCCACAGTTGGGAAAACCATAATACGCAGGCGCCAAATTATACGTTAGTGCGCAGGCGCTAAGCACAACGCTGACGGCGGGAATAACATTCGCAGGGAAACGCAAGAGGTGGGGGAGGAACCGCAACTTATCAACGCCCATCTGACCAGACCTGACTGAGTGACAGCACCAAACGCCGACTTTCAAAAGGTATTTCGGCAACATAGGTGCGGAATATAAACACACAGAAGACAGTACTGTAAAGCTCAGCTCTGGCCCTTGTTAATGCCATTTTTATCTCATCTTTAAAATACGGGGTGACAGGTTCCCTTTAATATCTGCCCTCAGTCACTGGCTTTCCTTCTCTGGCGGAGAAAATTGTATGGGAGCCCATGCCATTTTTTTCTGTGAATTAATCCTTTAACACCTACAGCTCCAAAATTTTACACACACACACTACTAACACTATTAGGGAGGGATAAAGAAAAATATAACGGACATGCAATGGTTTACTGTATGTAAACCATGTCTCATATCCTGTAATGATTTACCATATGAATTACCGGCTTTTCTGCTATCTAGTTCTGTATGAAATACAAATATATATATATGTATATGTGTCTCACTGACATATATACAGTGCCTTGCGAAAGTATTCGGCTCCCTGCAACTTTTCAACCTATTCCCACATATAATGCTTCAAACATAAACATACAAAATGTAAATTTTTGGTGAAGAATCAACAACACGTGGAACACAATTGTGAATTTGAACGCAATTTATTGGTTATTTTAAATTTTTGTTAAAATTCAAAAACTGAAAAGTGGGCCGTGCAATATTATTCGGCCCCTTTAACTTAATACTTTGTTGCGCCACCTTTTGCTGCGATTACAGCTGCAAGTCGCTTTGAGCATGTCTCTATCAGTTTTGTACATCGAGAGACTGAAATTCTTGCCCATTCTTCCTTGGCAAAAAGCTCGAGCTCAGTGAGGTTTGATGGAGATCGTTTGTGAACAGTAGTTTTCAGCTCTTTCCACAGATTCTCGATTGGATTGAGGTCTGGACTTTGACTTGGCCATTTTAACACCTGGATACGTTTATTTGTGAACCATTCCATTGTAGATTTTGCTTTATGTTTGGGAACATTGTCCTGTTGGAAAACAAATCTCCGTCCCAGTCTCAGGTCTTTTGCAGACTCAAATAGGTTTTCTTCAAGAATGGTCCTGTATTTGACTCCATCCATCTTCCCATCAATTTTAGCCATCTTCCCTGTCCCTGCTATAGAAAAGCAGGCCCAAACCATGTTGCTCCCACCCCCATGTTTGACAGTGGGGATGGTGTGTTCAAGGTGATGAGCTGTGTTGCCTTTACGCCAAACATATCGTTTGGCATTGTTGTCTAAATGTTCAATTTTGGTTTCATCTGACCAGGGTACTTTCTTCCACATGTTTGGTGTGTCTCCCAGGTGGCTTGTTACAAACTTTAAACAACACTTTTTATGGATATCTTTGAGAAATGGCTTTCTTCTTGCCACTCTTCCATAAAGGCCAGATTTGTTCAGTGTACGACTGATTGTTGTCCTATGGACAGACTGTCCCACCTCAGCTGTAGATCTCTGCAGATCATCCAGAGTGATCATGGACCTCTTGGCTGCATCTCTGATCAGTCTTCTCCTTGTTTGAGATGAAAGTTTAGCGGGACGGCCGGGTCTTGGTAGATTTGCAGTGGTATGATACTCCTTCCATTTCAATATGATCGCTTACACAGTGTTCCTTGGCATGTTTAAAGTTTAGGAAATCATTTTGTATCCAAATACGGCTTTAAACTTCTCCACAACGTATCACGGACCTGCCTGTTGTGTTCCTTGGTCTTCATGATGCTCTCTGTGCTTCAAACAGAACCCTGAGACTATCACAGAGCAGGTGCTTTATATGGAGACTTGATTACACACAGGTGGATTATATTGATCATCATTAGGCATTTAGGACAACATTGGATCATTCAGAGATCCACAATGAACTTCTGGAGTGAGTTTGCCGCACTGAAAATAAAGGGGCCGAATAACATTCCACGCTCCACTTTTCAGTTTTTGAATTTCCCCCCAAAATTAAAATAACCAATAAATTACGTTCAACTTCACAATTGTGTTCCACTTGTTGATTCACTAAACTTCACTAAAAATTTACATTTGGTATCTTTATGTTTGAAGCATGATATGTGGGAAAAGGTTGAAAAGTTCCAGGGAGCCAAATACTTTTGCAAGGCACTTCTGCAGCACCACGCTTTTCTCCTTTAGACCTCATTCACATGTTATTTGGTCAGTAATTTTACCTCAGTATTTGTAAGCTGAAACATGGAGTAAAATAATCAGAGGAAAAGTATATTAGAAACATGTCACCACTTCTGTATTTTTCTCCCACTCATGGTTTTGGCTTATAAATACTGAGGTAAAATACTGACCAAATACTGAACGTATGAATGTGGCCTTATACACAGCCTCTACCTGCAGCGCTTCACTCTTCTCTATACACAGCCTCATACTGCAGCAGCACCTCACTCAACTTGAACACGACGTCCGAGCATTCCTACATGAACAGTTTCCTAGAAAGTGGATTGGTCATCGTGGGCCAGTTGAATGGCCACCAAGGTCTCCCGATCTGACCTCCTTAGAATTTTTTATCTTTGGGGTTATCTGAAGGCAAATGTCTATGCTGTGAAGATATGAGATGTGCAGCATCTTAAACATCGGATCCTGGAAGCCTGTGCTAGCATTTCTTCTGCGGTGTGGCTATCAGGGTGTCAAGAGTGGGAGAAGAGGGTTGCATTGACAATCCAACACAACGGGCAGCACTTTGAACACATTTTATAAGTGGTCATAAACTTGTAAATAATTCATGAAAGAATAAAGTTCCGTGAAAACCGAGCACACCTTTGTTTTTTTGTGAAATTCTAAATAAGTTTGATGTGTGACGTGACCCTCTTCCCATTAGAAAAAATAAAGTTGGATCTAAAATCGACAAAATCAAAATGGCCGCCATGGTCACATGCGTCTTGAAAAGTGATCCCGATGCTGGATGGATCCTTATGGTTCAGTAATGACTTCCATTGAATGAGGTGTTGAAATTCGATCTTTATCCAATGCCCCGGGTGGACGAGCTGATCGAGCAACTGGGTGAGGCCCAGTACTTTATCACGCTCGATCTGACCAAGGGTTATTGGCAGGTACCTCTTAAGAAGCCGGCAAAAGAAAAGACCCCATTCATAACATCGGAGGGTCTGCATCACTATGTCATCTTGCCCTTTGGACTGCATGGCACACCAAGCATGTTCCAGAGGTTGATGGACATAGTGTTACAACCCCATGTAATGCGTCGGGTGCAAGTAGTAGTAGATTCGCTCTGATCCGCGGGCATGACGGCGAATCCCAAGAAATGTGCAATAGAGTTCGAGGAAGCCTGATACTTGAGATACGTGATCGGCCGTGGGGGTCACCAAACCTCAAATTAATAAAACTGAGGCCATTCAGAACTGGCCCCAACCTGTTACCACCAAACAGGTGAGAGCATTTCTCAGGATCAGCGGGTAATACCTGAGGTTTATTCCTAATATATTGGGGAGAACAACACCCCTAACTGATCTCCTCAATGGGAAAAAGTTGGTCATGGTTTGGTGGAACTCCCAGGTGGAGGAAGCGTACCAATCCATGAAGGTGGCGCTGTGCGGACAGCCCATGCTCATTAGCCCCAACTTGCAGAAACACTTCATCGTGCAGACGGATGCCTCTAACGTGGGCCTAGGAGCAGTCCTGTTGCAGGAGGTAAATGGAGAGGAACATCCAGTCACCTACCTAAGTAGGAAATTCACCCCAGCCGAGAAAAATTATAGCGTAGTGCAGAAGGAGTGCCTCGCTATTAAGTGGGTCTTGGAATCCCTACGCTATTATTTACTCGGTCGACCATGTCGCTTGGTGATGGATCATTCACCTATGGTATGGATGAGAAAAGCCAATGAGCGGAATGCTCGGGTCACCAGATGGTTTCTCTCTCTGCAGAACCTTAACTTCACCGTGGAGCATCACGCAGGGAAATGCAGAAGCCCTGTCACTGGCCCTCTGTATGGAGACAAATGTTCAACCCCACAAGTTTGAACAGGGGGGGGATATGTGAGGCAGTGAGGGGAATCATATGCGAGGGTCGATACAGATCCCCCAGGATACGGACTGAGTCCTATTAGACCGGCTAGAGTGCCTTGTATCCACAACAGGACACCTGTGAATCATAAGGCGAAATAAAAGTAAGTGTGGACCTGGTCACACTATTTGGCCAAGGCAATGCTCAGGAAAACCCGATAAGGGCTTTTATTTTTGGAGTGAACTACAGGATGGTAGTGCGGCAGTTCACTCCCTCCAAGTCGGGTTTTGCAAGTGGCCCATGACCACAGATTTCAGTTTAAAAATGATGCAGTAAAGGGTTTGGGTGTGTCAGTGTTTGTTTGCAAGTGGCAGAGCAGGTGGCTCTGCAGCGTCCAGCCTGTGTGAGGTAACACAGAGCCAAGAGCAGCGAACGCCTAGCACCCTGCAGAGTGATTCCGTGGTGCAGTTGCCCTCGGCAACCGGTCTCGGACATGGACTGTTGTGGCACCCCAGCTGAGATCCGGTGGATACCGTGTCCTGTTAACTTTGCGAGTTGTTTGGACATTAAACACGTTTGCTGTGAACTTTCCTGTGGTCCCTGCCTATCCGTCACATTGCACCAATCGCGCTGCACTACAGCATACAAATTAAAAGTTTGAAAATTGCTACATTTTCAGAATTTATGTCTTTTATGTCACATTTCCATTGTTTTCACAAATAAACACAAGTTATATTAAAGAAATTTTACCACTATGATGAAGTACAATATATCACGAGAAAATACTTTCAGAATCAGTGGGAGCGTTGAAGCATTCCAGAGTTATTACCTCATAAAATGACAATAGTCAGAGTTGTACAATTTGGCCTGGTCATGAAGGTGCAAATAGGCTCGGGACGTAAAGGGGTTAATAAGCTGTCTTATGTGTGTGTGGCACCCCTAGAGGTATTTGCCACAAATATAGTTACTGACACTGAATACAAATACTAAATTAGCAAGACTGCACTACCTCCTCCGGCCAGAAGGGGGAGCTCCAGAGACTCCCCTTGATCCATTCTGGTCTGAGAGAAGAACTGGCAGTTGGGCAGTTGGGCTAAGGAGCTGATAGTGAGAGGTCATACAGCTGAATTTCTAACAGCCCTATGACGGTTTCCAGGCCCAAATCACCGGCCTGAGGAGAAGAGGGATAGAGAAAAAGGACATTGTGAGAACCGGGTAGCATTAATCACTACCCAGAACAGGCGCAAAGACGGATACCGGATCCGTGGCTGTATTCATTACATATAATACAGCAACCGGAAAAACGTGAGGTGATATCAGCTTCACTAGGGTCGGACGCAGCAACAGACACAGAGTTCAGCGGTACTCCCGGAGGGGGTAAGCCGATAAAAGGACTCAGGTTGCCCGTCGAACCAGGACCCGGAGGGGACAGATTGGGCCGGCAGCCAGTTCACATACAGCAGCAGGGCCACACAGATATTGCGTACAATAAGAGGCGAAGACCCCGGCAGGGTCAAAGTAACTCAGAGTTCCCATACAGACTCCGGTGACAGGACTGGTTGTAAATCCTTTTTTGTTAAAGTAAACTGGTTAAACGTTTCAGTGCCTCAGTCTTTCATTTGGACAATAGCCATCTATCCAGGATTGGGATCATCACCGCTGGGAGAACCTGCTGCTGATCAAGTAAGTGCCTGTTCCCTCACGATACCCTTTACACTGTGCATTGCCTGAGGCCACAGCACCGGGTCAAGCCACCCGTGACATCCCCCTCAAGAGACAGACCCCATTGGTCCGGTGCTGGGTACCCCGGTCTCTCGGGCATCACATGTGTATATGAGAAATAGCATGTACATACAGAATCAGCAGTACTGAGAAGTGTAGCTGTGATCACAACTCTGTGGTGAGGTAAAGGCTTGTTAGGAAGATCAGCATGAACGTTCTCTGTCTCCCTCTGTTTGTTTTCTCACTCTGTTTCTCACTCCTTCCTCTTTTAAAAGGTGTGCTGGCAGTCTGCCTTGGTTCACAAAAGTGTTTAGATTTTAACTATTCATAACTTTTATTTAAACAAAACTAATCATAAAATGTGTTTATTACTTTTCTCTTTTGTATCATTGTTTTTAATGTAATTTAAACTTTATTTTTAACATTGTTTTTAATCATGTTGTAAATCACTGTTGTAAAGCTATATTGACACTATATTACTGCCTGGGTATATACACAGCATCTGCTAATGCATACTAAGGACAAACAAAATCAGAAACAAAATTGGAAATACAACATGACCACAAAAATGATGAGAAAAAGCGCAAACACTGTACATGATAATGATATGGTACATAAAGTGCAATTATTATGCAGAATAGCGAGCATCAAGTAATAATCCGACAGACAGTTTAAAGAGAGATAAAAAAATTTGACAATATAAATGGAGTAAAGGTGAGTATAATATCTACTATATAATTGTCTAAGGTCCACTTCTGTCTTTTTGTCTGTCCTTCTGTCTGTCTTTCTTTCTGTCACGGAAATCCCAAGTCGCTGATTGGTCGCGGCAAAACGGCCACGACCAATCAGCGACGGGCACAGTCCGGCGGCAAAATGGCCGCTCCTTACTCCCCACAGTCAGTGCCCGCAGTCAATAGTCCCCCCCCAGTCAGCGCTCACACAGCGTTAATGGCAGCATTACGGACCGCGTTATGCCGCGGTGTAGCGCAGTCCGTTAAAGCTGCTATTAACCCTGTGTGACCAACTTTTTACTATTGATGCTGCCTATGTGGCATCAATAGTAAAGAGATCTAATGTTAAAAATAATTAAAAAAATAAAAAAACATTATATACTCACCTTCCGTGGGTCCCCGGATCCAGCCGAGTCCTTTCCCGCTCCTCGCGACGCTCCGGTGACCGGTCCATGCATTGTGGTCTCGCGAGATGATGATGTAGCAGTCTCGCGAGACCGCTACGTCATCATCTCGCGAGACCGCAATGCACTCTTGGGACCAGAAAAACAGAGCATAATGTGCACACCATGACCTGAAATGGTTAAATACATGCACCCCTTCTGAGGAAGATTGAATATCGAAACGTGTGTTAAGGGGTACACTGGTATGTGACTTCAGACAGGTTGTATCTTGATTACCTTTGATACTTTCAGTTGCTGCTACTTCGGTCTATTTAACCATTTCAGGTCATGGTGTGCACATTATGCTCTGTTTTTCCTTTGAAGGCTTTGGATCTCACTGATCCTACTACACCGCTTCAATAATTAAAATAAGAATTTTTTCTTTATATTCTTAACCTTCAGATGAAAAACTGACAGATTTGATATGCAATTAGATACTGGATTGATGTATCCCTCTCTATATATTTCATTGAAAATTGTCTGCACCATGCACTTTACCTAATCTTCACACCATATTCTTGAACGGCCATATTATTTCTATGACTAGTATTGATGATATTATACTCACCTTTACTCCATTTATATTGTCAAGTTTTTCTATCTCTCTTTAAACTGTCTGTCGGATTATTACTTTATGTTTGCTATTCTGCATAATTTGTATTGTTGCACTTTATGCATTATCATGTACAGTGTTTGCGCTTTTTCTCATCATTTTTGTGGTTGTGTTGCATTTCCAATTTTTAATGGTTTTTAATTCAAATTATGTACTTTAATAAAACTATTTTCTATGAGAATCCACTCTGGAGGATTTTGTTTGTCCCTACGTTTTCTTTGGTCTATGAGAATCCACTCTGGAGGATTTTGTTTGTCCCTACATTTTCTTGGGTTACCTTATGGTCCTCCTATCTTGGTATTTTTTGAGCAGGTCATTTTGTATCTAATGCATACTAAGGGTCTGACTGTCAAATTGTATCCTGCGGAGTAAGGCTGGAACAAGGTATTTTGGTGTTCTAGGCAGATGAAGCTGACAGCGCCCCCACCCCCGATAAACCCTCAGCACCCAATTAAAGGAATGGGTCAGAAACCCCCCTTTTCATCAAAAAATACCAGCAAAAGTAAAAAAAAGTGATGTACTTTAGGGATGAGGCTTAACAGGGAGTGATTTCAATTAAAGTATCCATCATTTGTTAGATGCTCTAATGGAAACGAAACATATCCCATTATAGACAAAGGGATATGGATATATAAGATTGTTTTTAAAGAAGCACTCTTCCTCCCATCAAAAAAAAAAAATTGCTTAAAATATTGCAATCATCATATTATATAGCACTGTGTACTTACAATTGCTCATTTTGCCTTTCTACCCAGTTAATTCTTCCCTTTTTCATTAGGTCTATGAGATCACATGATTAAAAACTGACTAGCTGAATGCTTTTAAGTCAGGCCCAAATATATTGGTATCTCTTGAACCTACAACTTTGGGAGTTGTTGTTATCAGTGATTACTAGACTGTGGGCCATACAGGAACCACAGTACTGATGAGACGTAGTCAGTATCAACAAGTAAACATTTACATCCAGGTACATTATGGGTTACCTCTTCTCTGATTAAGTCTTTTCTTTCTTTTCATTTCCATCTTGTTCAGACACCATGACTTTTCGCATCCAAATCTCGTCTCTCCTTATTCCCTCCTCTCTCCATATTCCCTCCTATCCAGTCTTCTGCAGCATATCCTGACATGGTGCCCTTTAAAAATAACAGTGTTATGAAAATGCCTTCTGCTTAAAAATATCTGTCCATATTATGACTTAAATAAGCCTCATATAGTATACTAGATGGTGGCCCGATTCTAACGCATCGGGTATTCTAGAATATGCATGTCCACGTAGTATATTGCACAGCCCACCTAGTATATTGCTCAGTGACCCAGTATATTGCCCAGCCACGTAGTATATTGCCCAGCCACGTAGTATATTGCCCAACCACGTAGTATATTGCCCAACCACGTAGTATATTGCCCAGCCACGTAGTATATTGCCCAGTCATGTACTATATTGCCCAGCTACGTAGTATATTGCCCAGTGACATAGTATATTGCCCAGTCACGTAGTATATTGCCCAGTCACGTAGTATATTGCCCAGTGACGTAGTATATTGCCCAGTCACGTAGTATATTGCCCAGTCACATAGTATATTGCCCAGCCACGTAGTATATTGCACAGCGACGTAGTATACAGCACAGAGCCACATAGTATATTGCCCAGTCACGTAGTATATTGCCCAGTCACGTAGTATATTGCCCAGTGACGTAGTATATTGCCCAGTCACGTAGTATATTGCCCAGTCACATAGTATATTGCCCAGCCACGTAGTATATTGCACAGCGACGTAGTATACAGCACAGAGCCACATAGTATATTGCCCAGTGACGTAATATATTGCCCAGCTACGTAGTCTATTGCCCAGTGACGTAGTATATTGCCCAGTGACGTAGTATATTGCCCAGCCACATAGTATATTGCCCAGTCACGTAGTATATTGCCCAGCCACATAGTATATATTGCCCAACCACGTAGTATATTGCCCAGCCACGTAGTATATTGCCCAGTCATGTACTATATTGCCCAGCTACGCAGTATATTGCCCAGTGACGTAGTATATTGCCCAGTCACATAGTATATTGCCCAGTCACGTAGTATATTGCCCAGTCACGTAGTATATTGCCTAGTGACGTAGTATATTGCCCAGTCACGTAGTAAATTGCCCAGTCACGCAGTTTATTGCCCAGTCACATAGTATATTGCCCAGTCACATAGTATATTGCCCAGCCACGTAGTATATTGCACAGCGACGTAGTATACAGCACAGAGCCACGTAGTATATTGCCCAGTGACGTAATATATTGCGATGCCCCCGACACGCGTTTCGCTGTAGGTCCGCTCACTTTTTTTTTTTAAAGCGAGCTGACCTACAGCGAAACGCGCGTCGGGGGCATCAGCCGATTCAGGGGTTCCTCAGCACCTTTGGTAAGAACTGGTTGTGAACAGTGTTCTGGTGAGGCTTTCTTTAACGCTATTAGGCTCGCTACTTATGCCCCTCCGCTGACACTCCTCACATTAACCCCCATCCTGGGTTGTTCCCTAGCCTAACCTCTATGGATTATATGTCGGATAGGCATGACTGGTATATGTGAGTTATATGGGCAGGTGATACAACCTGTGACGGGGGCTCTTTTGGAGGCTACTGATCCTTCATTTGCTGAGTACATGATTATGCACTAGAAGTTGTTTTGTACTATTCCGGTCCGCTGTTTTGAGGTTCCCTCACGGTATCTGTATTTGGTGTCTTTTAAATGTATGTTCTTTAATGTATACCTGTAATAAAATTTTGTACTATTTTTAAAAACACTCCCCGTTTTCCTCCTGTTTTTGTATATGATGCATTGGGAGTTGTAGTAAGAGGGGCCGGGATTTACTCCTGGGCCACCTGTTACCATGAGTCTGCGTTTTTGTATATTGCGCCTCAGTAGGATGTTGCCGTTCTCGGGGCACGACTCCTACTGGTTCTCCTTTGTGCTTGATCTCGTTTCTCACTGTTCCACAATATCCTTCGCTTCGTGTCTCTTTCTTAGGATACCACCGCAAGGTAGTGCAGGCGCGGTTCCGTAACGTTCTGCTCTGTTTGCTAGGTACCTGCCAGGTTCCCACGCCTGACAGGGACCCCCCTGAATCTTCTCCCTACAGCACCCCCGGCTAAGGGATGCTGCCTGAATCCAACCCAGTCAGCTTCTGATCTAACTTCCTATCCAACCCATAGTTTTGCCAGTGTGAGGAGTGGCCCAATAAATAAAGCCTTTTTCTCCCCCTAGTGGCCGGAGCGACGTTACTGCAACGACCAGATCTCTGGGGCGCTGCACTCCCCCCTGGTTAAATCCAGTACTCCTGGACTGGGAAGAAGAACAACAATACATGTTAGCAAAAGATATACAAAATTTTGAAATGCTTGAAACAAGTAAATATAACAAGGCTTCCCTTTATGGGAGGTGAGGACACTTGAACGTTACAAACAAAAACAAGGTTAAGTATTTTAAATAACATTCTGACTATAAATAACTTCTGATACCCTTCCGGGTATTCTACTAAGTGCAAATTCTGAACAATAATTTTTAACTTTTCCTTTAAGGGCGTATAAGCTGAACCCACTAAAGGCTTACTACAAAGCACTATAAGACAAACAACTTTTTCTTTTCTTTCTAGCTTCACCAATGCAGGACCGCCTAGCTCCTTGGCTGGGCCTACTGTCATTGTCTTTCAATCAGCAACCAATCATCGTTCTACGGTTCTCAGGAGGACTCTCTCTCTAACCTGTTATGGCTGGCAATCAGGCAACACAGCGTGCAGTAATCAGCGCACATACAGAGATCTGGCAATAACCAAAAACAATAGGACGAGCTCTGAGACGTGGAATCTCTGTAGACTGCAGTACCTGATCTATCCTCACACAACTATAAGCAGCAGTGGATTGCGCCTAACAACTACCTATGCAACTCGGCACTGCCTGAGGAGCTGACTAGCCTGAAGATAGAAATACAAGCCTGACTTACCTCAGAGAAATACCCCAAAGGAATAGGCAGCCCCCCACATATAATGACTGTTAGCAAGATGAAAAGACAAACGTAGGAATGAAATAGATTCAGCAAAGTGAGGCCCGATATTCTAGACAGAGCGAGGATAGCAAAGAGAACTATGCAGTCTACAAAAGACCCTAAAACGAAAACCACGCAAAGGGGCAAAAAGACCCACCGTGCCGAACTAACAGCACGGCGGTGCACCCCTCTGCTTCTCAGAGCTTCCAGCAAAAGACAATAGCAAGCTGGACAGAAAAAAAACAGAAAACAAACTAGAAGCACTTATCTAGCAGAGCAGCAGGCCCAAGGAAAGATGCAGTAGCTCAGATCCAACACTGGAACATTGACAAGGAGCAAGGAAGACAGACTCAGGTGGAGCTAAATAGCAAGGCAGCCAACGAGCTCACCAAAACACCTGAGGGAGGAAGCCCAGAGACTGCAATACCACTTGTGACCACAGAAGTGAACTCAGCCACAGAATTCACAACAGTACCCCCCCCTTGAGGAGGGGTCACCGAACCCTCACCAGAACCCCCAGGCCGACCAGGATGAGCCACATGAAAGGCACGAACAAGATCTGGGGCATGGACATCAGAGGCAAAAACCCAGGAATTATCTTCCTGAGCATAACCCTTCCATTTGACCAGATACTGGAGTTTCCGTCTAGAGACACGAGAATCCAAAATCTTCTCCACAATATACTCCAATTCCCCCTCCACCAAAACAGGGGCAGGAGGCTCCACAGATGGAACCATAGGTGCCACGTATCTCCTCAACAACGACCTATGGAATACATTATGTATGGAAAAGGAGTCTGGGAGGGTCAGACGAAAAGACACCGGATTGAGAATCTCAGAAATCCTATACGGACCAATAAAACGAGGTTTAAATTTAGGAGAGGAAACCTTCATAGGAATATGACGAGAAGATAACCAAACCAAATCCCCAACACGAAGTCGGGGTCCCACACGGCGTCTGCGATTAGCGAAAAGCTGAGCCTTCTCCTGGGACAAGGTCAAATTGTCCACTACCTGAGTCCAGATCTGCTGCAACCTGTCCACCACAGAATCCACACCAGGACAGTCCGAAGACTCAACCTGTCCTGAAGAGAAATGAGGATGGAACCCAGAATTGCAGAAAAATGGAGAGACCAAGGTAGCCGAGCTGGCCCGATTATTAAGGGCGAACTCAGCCAACGGCAAAAATGACACCCAATCATCCTGGTCAGCGGAAACAAAACATCTCAGATATGTTTCCAAGGTCTGATTGGTTCGTTCGGTCTGGCCATTAGTCTGAGGATGGAAGGCCGAGGAGAAAGATAGGTCAATGCCCATCCTACCACAAAAGGCTCGCCAGAACCTCGAGACAAACTGGGAACCTCTGTCAGAAACAATATTCTCAGGAATGCCATGTAAACGAACCACATGCTGGAAGAACAAAGGCACCAAATCAGAGGAGGAAGGCAATTTAACCAAGGGCACCAGATGGACCATTTTAGAAAAGCGATCACAGACCACCCAAATGACCGACATTTTTTGAGAAACGGGAAGGTCAGAAATGAAATCCATCGAAATATGTGTCCAAGGCCTCTTCGGGACCGGCAAGGGCAAAAGCAACCCACTGGCACGTGAACAGCAGGGCTTAGCCCTAGCACAAATTCCACAGGACTGCACAAAAGCACGCACATCCCGTGACAGAGATGGCCACCAGAAGGATCTAGCAACCAACTCCCTGGTACCAAAGATTCCTGGATGACCGGCCAGCACCGAACAATGAAGTTCAGAGATAACTTTACTAGTCCACCTATCAGGGACGAACAGTTTCTCGGCCGGACAACGATCAGGTTTATTAGCCTGAAATTTCTGCAACACTCTCCGCAAATCAGGGGAGATGGCAGACACAATGACTCCTTCCTTGAGGATACTCGCCGGCTCAGATAACCCCGGAGAGTCGGGCACAAAACTCCTAGACAGAGCATCCGCCTTCACATTTTTAGAGCCCGGAAGGTATGAAATCACAAAATCAAAACGAGCAAAAAATAACGACCAACGGGCCTGTCTAGGATTCAAGCGCTTGGCAGACTCGAGATAAGTCAAGTTCTTATGATCAGTCAATACCACCACGCGATGCTTAGCACCCTCAAGCCAATGACGCCACTCCTCGAATGCCCACTTCATGGCCAGCAACTCTCGGTTGCCCACATCATAATTACGCTCAGCAGCAGAAAATTTCCTGGAAAAGAAAGCACATGGTTTGAACACTGAGCAACCAGAACCTCTCTGTGACAAAACCGCCCCTGCACCAATCTCAGAAGCATCAACCTCGACCTGGAACGGAAGAGAAACATCAGGTTGACACAACACAGGGGCACAGCAAAAACGACGCTTCAACTCCTGAAAAGCTTCCACGGCAGCAGAAGACCAATTAACCAAATCAGCACCCTTCTTGGTCAAATCGGTCAATGGTCTGGCAATGCTAGAAAAATTACAGATGAAGCGACGATAAAAATTAGCAAAGCCCAGGAATTTCTGCAGACTTTTTAGAGATGTCGGCTGAGTCCAATCCTGGATGGCCTGAACCTTAACCGGATCCATCTCGATAGTAGAAGGGGAAAAGATAAACCCCAAAAATGAAACTTTCTGCACACCGAAGAGACACTTTGATCCCTTCACGAACAAGGAATTAGCACGCAGTACCTGGAAAACCATTCTGACTTGCTTCACATGAGACTCCCAATCATCTGAGAAGATCAAAATGTCATCCAAGTAAACAATCAAGAATTTATCCAGATACTCACGGAAAATGTCATGCATAAAAGACTGAAAAACAGATGGAGCATTGGCAAGTCCGAACGGCATCACCAGATACTCAAAATGACCCTCGGGCGTATTAAATGCCGTTTTCCATTCATCTCCCTGCCTGATTCTCACCAGATTATACGCACCACGAAGATCAATCTTAGTAAACCAACTAGCCCCCTTAATCCGAGCAAACAAGTCAGAAATCAATGGCAAGGGATACTGAAACTTAACAGTGATCTTATTAAGAAGGCGGTAATCAATACACGGTCTTAGCGAACCATCCTTCTTGGCTACAAAAAAGAACCCTGCTCCCAATGGTGACGACGATGGGCGAATATGTCCCTTCTCCAGGGACTCCTTCACATAACTGCGCATAGCGGTGTGTTCAGGTACGGACAAATTAAATAAACGACCCTTAGGGAATTTACTACCAGGAATCAAATCGATAGCACAATCACAATTCCTATGCGGAGGTAGGGCATCAGACTTGGACTGTTCAAATACATCCTGAAAGTCCGACAAGAACTCTGGGATGTCAGAAGGAATGGATGACGAAATAGACAAAAATGGAACATCACCATGTACTCCCTGACAACCCCAGCTGGTTACCGACATAGAGTTCCAATCCAATACTGGATTATGGGTTTGTAGCCATGGCAACCCCAACACGACCACATCATGCAAATTATGCAGTACCAGAAAGCGAATAACTTCCTGATGTGCAGGAGCCATGCACATGGTCAGCTGGGCCCAGTACTGAGGCTTATTCTTGGCCAAAGGTGTAGCATCAATTCCTCTCAACGGAATAGGACACCGCAAAGGCTCCAAGAAAAATCCACAACGTTTAGCATAATCCAAATCCATCAGATTCAGGGCAGCACCTGAATCCACAAACGCCATGACAGAATACGATGACAAAGAGCACATTAAGGTAATGGACAAAAGGAATTTGGACTGTACAGTACCAATAACGGCAGAGCTATCGAACCGCCTAGTGCGTTTAGGACAATTAGAAATAGCATGAGTAGAATCACCACAATAGAAACACAGTCTGTTCAGACGTCTGTGTTCTTGCCGTTCTACTTTAGTCATAGTCCTGTCGCACTGCATAGGCTCAGGTTTACTCTCAGGCAGTACCGCCAGATGGTGCACAGATTTACGCTCGCGCAAGCGACGACCGATCTGAATGGCCAAGGACATAGACTCATTCAAACCAGCAGGCATAGGAAATCCCACCATTACATCCTTAAGAGCTTCAGAGAGACCCTTTCTGAACAAAGCCGCTAGTGCAGATTCATTCCACAGAGTGAGTACTGACCATTTCCTAAATTTCTGACAATATACTTCTACATCATCCTGACCCTGGCATAAAGCCAGCAGATTTTTCTCAGCCTGATCCACTGAATTAGGCTCATCGTAAAGCAATCCGAGCGCCAGGAAAAATGCATCAACATTACTCAATGCAGAATCTCCTGGTGCAAGAGAAAACGCCCAGTCCTGTGGGTCGCCGCGCAAAAAAGAAATAATAATCAAAACCTGTTGAATAGGATTACCAGAAGAATGAGGTTTCAAGGCCAAAAATAGCTTACAATTATTTCTGAAGCTCAGGAACTTAGTTCTGTCACCAAAAAACAAATCAGGAATCGGAATTCTTGGTTCTAGCATTGATTTCTGATCAATAGTATCTTGAATCTTTTGTACATTTACAACGAGATTATCCATTGAGGAGCACAGAGCCTGAATATCCATGTCCACAGCTGTGTCCTGAAGCACTCCAATGTCTAGGGGAAAAAAAAGACTGAAGACAGAGCTAAGAAAAAAAAATGATGTCAGGATTTCTTTTTTCCCTCTATTGGGAATCATTGGTGTGGCTCCTTGTACTGTTATGGCTGGCAATCAGGCAACACAGCGTGCAGTAATCAGCGCACATACAGAGATCTGGCAATAACCAAAAACAATAGGACGAGCTCTGAGACGTGGAATCTCTGTAGACTGCAGTACCTGATCTATCCTCACACAACTATAAGCAGCAGTGGATTGCGCCTAACAACTACCTATGCAACTCGGCACTGCCTGAGGAGCTGACTAGCCTGAAGATAGAAATACAAGCCTGACTTACCTCAGAGAAATACCCCAAAGGAATAGGCAGCCCCCCACATATAATGACTGTTAGCAAGATGAAAAGACAAACGTAGGAATGAAATAGATTCAGCAAAGTGAGGCCCGATATTCTAGACAGAGCGAGGATAGCAAAGAGAACTATGCAGTCTACAAAAGACCCTAAAACGAAAACCACGCAAAGGGGCAAAAAGACCCACCGTGCCGAACTAACAGCACGGCGGTGCACCCCTCTGCTTCTCAGAGCTTCCAGCAAAAGACAATAGCAAGCTGGACAGAAAAAAAACAGAAAACAAACTAGAAGCACTTATCTAGCAGAGCAGCAGGCCCAAGGAAAGATGCAGTAGCTCAGATCCAACACTGGAACATTGACAAGGAGCAAGGAAGACAGACTCAGGTGGAGCTAAATAGCAAGGCAGCCAACGAGCTCACCAAAACACCTGAGGGAGGAAGCCCAGAGACTGCAATACCACTTGTGACCACAGAAGTGAACTCAGCCACAGAATTCACAACACTAACCCCTACGGGTTCACTTTCAATCTTTCCTGTCCTCAGTCTCTAGCAACATTATCAACAGTTTCTAAATCTCAACATTATTACAATTCTAACTTTCTTAAAGCAACATTATAACTTCAGTGCAACATGTTAACATTCCCTTTAAGAGGGAACCAAGTCTCTTTGAGGTAGTGCAGATTCTCTCTGTCTGCAAGTCTGTTTGAAAGCAAGACCTTCTGTGCTGTGTTCAAAACAGTCTCTTCGCAAAGCCTTCTTTCTGTGTAAAACCAGTAGAGGGCGCCTTTAATAAGGCACAAACTATATACAACAACAGTTTTGGAATCATTCACTGTTCATGATCCGGCAGTCTTTTAGAACACTGATAAACAAACAAAAGGAAGAGGGATCCCGGGTAAACAAAGGGATCCCTAAGAGTTAACCCTGGACGGGTTTAAGTAGAAAGGAAAAAGTTAACTATTTACAGTTTCAGGTTTCCGAGGTTTATCCTTGCAACGGTAGGTCACATGGCACCAGTTGGTAGCGAACACTTCCTGGGCTGGGGAGATCTGTGTTCGACTTCTCATCCGATGCGGTATCAATGTCACTAATCGTTTTTTCAGGTATAATCTGGGTTCGAATGTCACTTTTGGTAGTAGGTTCAGTAGCGGCAGTAATGCCCACTGTGGTAGTAGTATTAGGATTTGTCAGTTCAGAGTTAGTCTTAGTCATGGCAGCAGGTGGCGCTGCTACGGGGCCTATCAGTAGGTCTTCTGTCACTGGGGCAGGGTCGTTCTTCATACCTGCTTCAGATGCGGTCCCTCCGGTGCCAGCCTGCTCCGTCTCCGCTGGGGTCTGGAACGCTGAATGCGGGGCCTTGCGCTGCGGCATTGTCATCTCTGTTTGCAGTATCTCACTTTCTGGCAGGGCCTTGCTTTCTGGCTTCGGAGAGCTGGAAATTCTTTCTTGCTCCGGGCCAGAAGAGGCTGCCGACAGATGTCTGGCGAGGCTCCCGATGAAGGTCTTCTTCCACCCAGCCACAGCTTCCAGCTCCTGGCACACGAGCTGACAGGTGCGTTCTCTCTGTTTCTGCCGCAGGAGGTCCGGATTCGTCGGTGAAGGGTGCAGTTCTTGCAGGCCCTGGCTGGGAGAGTCCTCGTGCTCCATCCCATGCTGCGGGATCCGCTCACCTCCCTCCGCCATGTTGCTTTTCGGCATCTCGTCCCCCACCGGGGCAGGGTCAGTGTACTCACCCGCCACGATGATGTCCTGGGGGTCGGCTGGCTCTGCCGACGGCGGCACCGCGACGGAGTCGGCAGGGGTTTCGGTCGCGGCACAAGGGGCGGCATCAGTGTCGATGGATCTTCCGCAGGTGCGACTTGAGATGAGGACTTGGTCTCCACCTGCAGCTGCAGGAGTTGATCAGCCCCCCCATTTCAAGCTGCAGGGAATCAGCATCAGCAGTGAAGGCTTGGCCTTGGTGCTCCTCCACATGGCTGCTGTCCTCTTTGTCCTTTTTCCGCTCTCTCCTTCGTGGGTGGTTTCATTTCTTTGGTCTCCGCCCACCATTGAGGATCAGGAGGCGGATCTCGGCTGCTGATGGACACCTCCTCAAGGTACAGCAATATTTGGACTGGGCGGCCATTGCTTTTCGCGCTTCTCAGTTCGTGTACACCCACAACTCTACGCCCTTTTTCTCCTGCGCTCCTCGTGGCGCAGTAATGGCGGCAGTCTTGGCGGGAATCTTGCGGCAATCAGCAATACACAGTCCTTGCAATAAATCACGGATCAGCACAATTCAATCACAGTTTCAAGGCACACATGACCTGATTCTTCAGGCTTAAGCACAATCCTGTTCGTGATGCCAAGTTGGAGCGCTCCCAGATGCAGGGCCGCTGGTTACTCGGTACCGGTCCTCTGCTGGCTCAGTTCTGGGGATGTCACGGTGGCTGGACCCGGTCCGCGACCCTGCTAAGGGGCGTCCAATGAAAGGTGATAGGAGTCTGTCAAGGTTTCGTGACGCCACCTGTGGTGTTCGGTCAGGGTGACCGACGCTGCTCGGGGTCCACTGGGGTGATGTGATGGCAGCTAGTTGGTGTAACTTCCCCCAGGTGAAGTATGTCCCCAGGTCTTCCCAGTAAGGTGGATGGTGATGGTGTGAGGTGCATACAATAACGAGGACACAGGGTTGCAGTCTCTTTACCTCTTTACTGAAGACTTAAGGATCCTCAATCCAGAGCACAGTTAACAGGGCTGTCTGAGACCGGCCAGTCCGGTGGCACATCCAGAGTTCCCTTTACAGGTGGAAATCATTGCCTACCAATAGCGCCTGTGTGTTGTAGTGCTACCCTGCTGAGCATTCGGAATAGTCCTCACAACTGTTGTTCTCGTTCGTTCGTTCTTTCTAGTTCTTTGTAATTCGTTCCAGATGTTTCTAGTTTCTCGTCCCCCTGGTATGTTATGGCTAGGATGCACCCGTTTGACGGGTAGGCTCGGAGCTCTTCCGGGACCCTAGAGATGCCCCTCTCCACGCGTTGCCCCCTATGTCTGCGTAGGTGATATAAGGAAGACAGCCAACCTATAATTAACTGTCCTGCGGAGTTTGAAGTAAGGCATAGAGTCAGTTACTTCCTCGGTGTTCCAGCTACCGGCTACGCGCCTCAGTGGGATGTTGCCGTTCTCGGGGCACGACCCCTACTGGTTCTCCTTTGTGCTTGATCTCGTTTCTCACTGTTCCACAATATCCTTCGCTTCGTGTCTCTTTCGTAGGATACCGCTGCAAGGTAGTGCAGGCGCGGTTCCATAACGTTCTGTTCTGTTCGCTAGGTACCTGCCAGGTTCCCACGCCTGACAGGGACCCCCCTGAATCTTCTCCCTGCAGCACCCCCGGCTAAGGGATGCTGCCTGAATCCAACCCAGTCAGCTTCTGATCTAACTTCCTATCCAACCCCTAGTTTTACCAGTGTGAGGAGTGGCCCAATAGATAAAGCCTTTTTCTCCCCCTAGTGGCCGGAGCGACGTTACTGCAACAACCAGATCTCTGGGGCGCTGCACTAGCAATTTCTCAGATGGTTTTTTTCTGTTTTCGCAGCTTAAGGATGGCTTTTTTCACCTGCATGGATAGCTCCTTTGACCGCATGTTTACTTCACAGCAAAACCTTTCAAATGCAAGCAGCACACCTCAAAACAACTCCAGGCCTTTTATCTGCTTAATTGAGAATGACATAATGAAGGGATTGCCCACACCTATCCATGAAATAGCCTTGGAGTCAATTGTCCAATTACTTTTGGTCCCTTTAAAAACAGGGTGACACATGTTAAGTAGCTGAAACTCCTAAACCCTTCATCCAATTTTAATGTGGATACCCTCAAATGAAAGCTGAAAGTCTGAACTTCAACTGCACCTGAATTGTATTGTTTAAAATTCATTATGGTAATGTCTATAAAAAAAATTAGAAAAATGTTGTCTCTGCACATTTTCTGTTAGTACAATAAACCTCATTTCAAGGCAGAAACATTACTGTGTCCAACAGTTATTAGATATATGAAATTGAAATAGCTGTTGCAAAAAACAACAACAATTTTTATAAAACATTAAACTTAAGATTAATAGGGGTGCCCAAACTTTTTCATATAACTGTATATATACAGTATATATATATATACAGTATGTATCCCAGGTAGCAAAAGTAAAAAAAAAACAAAAAAAAAACAAAAACGTTGAAGCGCAAGGACCGCGCGAAACGGCCGTCGTCTCCCCTGCTCGCACGAGCTCCTTTTCTTCTCCCCCGGCCATGAAGTTTTAATTGTGAAGACTCAATAAAATTTGCTACTTTGAAGATTGGTGAGTGCATCCTGCTTTTTTTCTTTGGCTACCTGGGACACATATGTTATTTCATGGTTTTGCACCCGATATCTTTTTTGCCATGGCTGTTGCTGACATGATATAGCTTTCTAGTACCGGCTTTCCTGAAGATTATGGATTTAGTTGGGGCAGTGCCGTCCATATGCTATTTTCTCTCTTTTATTCGTTTTTTATATATATATATATATATATATATATATATATATATATATATATATATATATATACATATATATACATATATATATATACAGTGCATACAAGTAGTATTCAACCCCCTGCAGATTTAGCAGGTTTAATAAGATGCAAATAAGTTAGAGCCTTCAAACTTCAAACAAGAGCAGGATTTATTAACAGATGCATAAATCTTACAAACCAAAAAGTTTTGTTGCTCAGTTAAATTTTTATAAATTTTAAACATAAAAGTGTGGGTCAATTATTATTCAACCCCTAGGTTTAATATTTTGTGGAATAACCTTTGTTTGCAATTACAGCTAATAATCGTCTTTTATAAGACCTGATCAGGCCGGCACAGGTCTCTGGAGTTATCTTGGCCCACTCCTCCATGCAGATCTTCTCCAAGTTATCTAGGTTCTTTGGGTGTCTCATGTGGACTTTAATCTTGAGCTCCTTCCACAAGTTTTCAATTGGGTTAAGGTCAGGAGACTGACTAGGCCACTGCAACACCTTGATTTTTTGCCTCTTGAACCAGGCCTTGGTTTTCTTGGCTGTGTGATTTGGGTCGTTGTCTTGTTGGAAGATGAAATGACGACCCATCTTAAGATCCTTGATGGAGGAGCGGAGGTTCTTGGCCAAAATCTCCAGGTAGGCCGTGCTATCCATCTTCCAATGGATGCGGACCAGATGGCCAGGCCCCTTGGCTGAGAAACAGCCCCACAGCATGATGCTCCAACCACCATGCTTGACTGTAGGGATGTATTCTTGGGGTCGTATGCAGTGCCATCCAGTCTCCAAACGTCACGTGTGTGGTTGGCACCAAAGATCTCGATCTTGGTCTCATCAGACCAGAGAACCTTGAACCAGTCAGTCTCAGAGTCCTCCAAGTGATCATGAGCAAACTGTAGACGAGCCTTGACATGACGCTTTGAAAGTAAAGGTACCTTTCGGGCTCGTCTGGAACGGAGATCATTGCGGTGGAGTACGTTACTTATGGTATTGACTGAAACCAATGTCCCCACTGCCATGAGATCTTCCCGGAGCTCCTTCCTTGTTGTCCTTGGGTTAGCCTTGTGTTATGACCTGGTGGTCAGGACAATAATGGACCTAGTGGTTAAGAGCACACAGAAAGACCTGATAGTTACTGATAATAAAGGACGAGCTCTGGGACGTGGGAACTCTGCTGACCGCAATCCCTAATCCTATCAAACACACTAGAAATAGCCGTGGATTGCGCCTAACGCTCCCTATGCAACTCGGCACAGCCTAAGGAACTAGCTAGCCCTGAAGATAGAAAAATAAAGCCTACCTTGCCTCAGAGAAATTCCCCAAAGGAAAAGGCAGCCCCACACATATAATGACTGTGAGTAAAGATGAAAATACAAACACAGAGATGAAATAGATTTAGCAAAGTGAGGCCCGACTTACTGAACAGACCGAGGATAGGAAAGGTTACTTTGCGGTCAGCACAAAAACCTACAAAAAGACCACACAGAGGGCGCAAAAAGACCCTCCGCACCGACTCACGGTGCGGAGGCGCTCCCTCTGCGTCCCAGAGCTTCCAGCAAGCAAGACAACAATAAAATAGCAAGCTGGACAGAAAAATAGTAAACCAAAGAAATACAAGCTGGAACTTAGCTTCTGCTGGGAAGACAGGTCACAAGAACGATCCAGGAGTGAACTAGACCAATACTGGAACATTGACAGGTGGCATGGAGCAAAGATTTAAGTGGAGTTAAATAGAGCAGCCAGCTAACGAATTAACCTCGTCACCTGTGGAAGGAAACTCAGAAACACCCACCAGAGGAAGTCCATGGACAGAACCAGCCGAAGTACCATTCATGACCACAGGAGGGAGCCCGACAACAGAATTCACAACAGTGCCCCCCCTTGAGGAGGGGTCACCGAACCCTCACCAGAGCCCCCAGGCCGACCAGGATGAGCCAAATGAAAGGCACGAACCAGATCGGCAGCATGAACATCAGAGGCAAAAACCCAGGAATTATCTTCCTGACCATAACCCTTCCACTTGACCAGGTACTGGAGTTTCCGTCTCGAAACACGAGAATCCAAAATCTTCTCCACCACATACTCCAACTCCCCCTCAACCAACACCGGGGCAGGAGGATCAACGGATGGAACCACAGGCGCCACGTATCTCCGCAATAACGACCTATGGAACACATTATGGATGGCAAAAGAAGCAGGAAGGGCCAAATGAAATGACACAGGATTGATAACCTCAGAAATCTTATACGGACCAATGAAACAAGGCTTAAACTTAGGAGAGGAAACCTTCATAGGAACATAACGAGACGACAACCAAACCAAATCCCCAACATGAAGTCGGGGACCCACACAGCGCCGGCGGTTAGCGAAACGTTGAGCCTTCTCCTGGGACAATGTCAAATGGTCCACCACATGAGTCCAAATCTGCTGCAACCTATCCACCACAGTATCTACACCAGGACAGTCCGAAGACTCAACCTGCACTGAAGAGAAATGAGGATGGAAACCAGAATTGCAGAAAAACAGCGAAACCAAAGTAGCCGAGCTGGCCCAATTATTAAGGGCGAACTCAGCCAACGGCAAAAAGGACACCCAATCATCCTGATCAGCAGAAACAAAGCATCTCAGATATGTTTCCAAAGTTTGATTAGTTCGTTCGGTTTGGCCATTTGTCTGAGGATGGAAAGCCGAGGAAAAAGACAAATCAATGCCCATCCTTGCACAAAAGGATCGCCAAAACCTCGAAACAAACTGGGAACCTCTGTCAGAAACGATGTTCTCCGGGATACCATGCAAACGAACCACATGCTGGAAAAATAATGGCACCAAATCAGAGGAGGAAGGCAATTTAGACAAAGGTACCAAATGGACCATCTTAGAAAAGCGATCACAAACCACCCAAATGACCGACATCTTTTGAGAGACGGGGAGATCCGAAATAAAATCCATAGAAATATGCGTCCAGGGCCTCTTCGGGACCGGCAAGGGCAAAAGCAACCCACTGGCACGAGAACAGCAGGGCTTAGCCCGAGCACAAGTCCCACAGGACTGCACAAAAGAACGCACATCCCGTGACAAAGACGGCCACCAAAAGGATCTAGCCACCAAATCTCTGGTACCAAAGATTCCAGGATGCCCAGCCAACACTGAACAATGAATCTCAGAGATAACTCTACTAGTCCATCTATCAGGGACAAACAGTTTCTCCGCTGGGCAACGGTCAGGTCTATCAGCCTGAAATTTTTGCAGCACCCGCCGCAAATCAGGGGAGATGGCAGACAAAATTACCCCCTCTTTGAGAATACCCGCCGGCTCAGGAACACCCGGAGAGTCAGGCACAAAACTCCTTGACAGGGCATCAGCCTTCACATTCTTAGAGCCCGGAAGGTACGAAACCACAAAATCAAAACGGGAGAAAAATAACGACCATCGAGCCTGTCTCGGATTCAACCGTTTGGCAGACTCAAGATAAGTCAAATTCTTGTGATCTGTCAAGACCACCACGCGATGCTTGGCTCCTTCAAACCAATGATGCCACTTCCCGAATGCCCACTTCATGGCCAACAACTCACGATTACCAACATCATAATTACGCTCAGCAGGCGAAAACTTTCTAGAAAAGAAAGCACATGGCTTCATCACCGAGCCATCAGAACTTCTTTGCGACAAAACAGTCCCTGCTCCAATCTCAGAAGCATCAACCTCCATTGAAACGGGAGCGAAACATCTGGCTGGCACAACACAGGGGCAAAAGAAAAACGACGCTTCAACTCCTGAAAAGCCTCTACAGCTGCAGAAGACCAATTGACCACATCAGCACCCTTCTTGGTCAAATCAGTCAACGGTTTAGCAACAGTAGAAAAATTAGCGATGAAGCGCCGATAAAAATTAGCAAAGCCCAGGAACTTTTGCAGGCTCTTCACAGATGTCGGCTGAGTCCAATCGTAAATGGCCTGGACTTTAACAGGGTCCATCTCGATAGTAGAAGGGGAAAAAATGAACCCCAAAAATTAAACCTTCTGAACTCCAAAGAGACACTTTGACCCCTTCACAAACAAGGAATTCGCACGAAGGACCTGGAACACCATTCTGACCTGCTTCACATGAGACTCCCAATCATCCGAAAAGACCAAAATATCATCCAAATACACAATCAGGAATTTATCCAGGTACTCTCGGAAGATGTCATGCATAAAGGACTGAAATACTGATGGAGCATTGGAAAGCCCGAATGGCATAACCAGGTACTCAAAATGGCCCTCGGGCGTATTAAATGCTGTTTTCCATTCATCGCCTTGTTTAATACGCACAAGATTATACGCCCCTCGAAGATCTATCTTGGTGAACCAACTAGCCCCTTTAATACGAGCAAACAAATAAGACAGCAACGGCAAAGGATACTGAAATTTGACTGTAATTTTATTAAGAAGGCGGTAATCAATACAAGGTCTCAAAGAACCATCCTTCTTGGCCACAAAAAAGAACCCTGCTCCTAACGGTGATGACGACGGGCGAATATGGCCTTTCTCCAAGGATTCCTTTATATAACTCCGCATAGCGGCGTGTTCTGGCACAGATAAATTGAACAATCGGCCCTTAGGAAACTTACTACCAGGAATCAAATTAATTGCACAATCGCAATCCCTATGAGGAGGTAGGGCACTGGCTTTGGGCTCATCAAATACATCCCGATAATCCGACAAAAACTCTGGAACTTCAGAAGGAGTGGAAGACGAAATAGACAAAAATGGAACATCACCATGTACCCCCTGGCAACCCCAGCTGGACACAGACATTGATTTCCAGTCAAATACTGGATTATGAACCTGTAGCCATGGCAACCCCAAAACGACCACATCATGCAGATTATGCAACACCAGAAAGCGGATATCCTCCTGATGTGCAGGAGCCATGCACATGGTCAATTGGGTCCAGTACTGAGGCTTATTCTTGGCCAAAGGTGGCAGACCTAGCGAACCGCTTAGTGCGCTTAGGACAATCGGAGATAGAATGAGTGGAATCACCACAGTAAAAACATAGCCCATTCCGACGTCTGTGTTCTTGCCGTTCAGCTCTGGTCAAAGTCCTATCACATTGCATAGGCTCAGGCCCATGCTCAGATAGTACCGCCAAATGGTGCACAGCTTTACGCTCACGCAAGTGTCGATCGATCTGAATGGCCAAGGACATAGACTCATTCAGACCAGCAGGCATGGGAAATCCCACCATGACATCCTTAAGGGCTTCAGAGAGACCCTTTCTGAAGATTGCTGCCAGGGCACATTCATTCCACTGAGTGAGCACAGACCACTTTCTAAACTTCTGACAATATATCTCCGCTTCATCCTGACCCTGACACAGAGCCAGCAAGATTTTCTCTGCCTGATCCACTGAATTAGGTTCGTCATAAAGCAATCCAAGCGCCAGGAAAAACGCATCAACATCACGCAATGCCGGATCTCCTGGCGCAAGGAAAAATGCCCAGTCTTGAGGGTCACCACGTAACAAAGAAATAATGATCTTTACTTGTTGAACAGAGTCACCTGAGGAGCGAGGTTTCAAGGCAAGAAACCATTTACAATTATTTTTGAAATTCAAGAACTTAGATCTATCACCAAAAAACAAATCAGGAATTGGAATCCTAGGCTCTGACATCGGATTCTGAACCACAAAATCTTGAATGTTTTGTACCCTTGTAGTGAGATTATCCATCCAAGAGGACAGACCTTGAATGTCCATGTTTACACCTGTGTCCTGAACCACCCAGAGGTAAAGGGGAAAAGAGAGACAAAACACACTGCAAAGAAAAACAATGGTCTCAGAACTTCTCTTATCCCTCTATTGAGATGCATTAGTACTTTGGGCCACCTGTACTGTTATGACCTGGTGGTCAGGACAATAATGGACCTGGTGGTTAAGAGCACACGGAAAGACCTGATAGTTACTGATAATAAAGGACGAGCTCTGGGACGTGGGAACTCTGCTGACCGCAATCCCTAATCCTATCAAACACACTAGAAATAGCCGTGGATTGCGCCTAACGCTCCCTATGCAACTCGGCACAGCCTAAGGAACTAGCTAGCCCTGAAGATAGAAAAATAAAGCCTACCTTGCCTCAGAGAAATTCCCCAAAGGAAAAGGCAGCCCCACACATATAATGACTGTGAGTAAAGATGAAAATACAAACACAGAGATGAAATAGATTTAGCAAAGTGAGGTCCGACTTACTGAACAGACCGAGGATAGGAAAGGTTACTTTGCGGTCAGCACAAAAACCTATAAAAAGACCACGCAGAGGGCGCAAAAAGACCCTCCGCACTGACTCACGGTGCGGAGGCGCTCCCTCTGCGTCCCAGAGCTTCCAGCAAGCAATACAAAAATAAAATAACAAGCTGGACAGAAAAATAGCAAACCAAAGAAATACAAGCTGGAACTTAGCTTCTGCTGGGAAGACAGGTCACAAGAACGATCCAGGAGTGAACTAGACCAATACTGGAACATTGACAGGTGGCATGTAGCAAAGATCTAAGTGGAGTTAAATAGAGCAGCCAGCTAACGAATTAACCTCGTCACCTGTGGAAGGAAACTCAGAAACACCCACCAGAGGAAGTCCATGGACAGAACCAGCCGAAGTACCATTCATGACCACAGGAGGGAGCCCAACAACAGAATTCACAACAGCCTTGACTCTTCGGACAAGCCTGGCCTCGGCACGGGAGGAAACTTTCAAAGGCTGTCCAGGCCGTGGAAGGCTAACAGTAGTTCCATAAGCCTTCCACTTCCGGATGATGCTCCCAACAGTGGAGACAGGTAGGCCCAACTCCTTGGAAAGGGTTTTGTACCCCTTGCCAGCCTTGTGACCCTCCACGATCTTGTCTCTGATGGCCTTGGAATGCTCCTTTGTCTTTCCCATGTTGACCATGTATGAGTGCTGTTCACAAGTTTGGGGAGGGTCTTAAATAGTCAGAAAAGGCTGGAAAAAGAGATAATTAATCCAAACATGTGAAGCTCATTGTTCTTTGTGCCTGAACTACTTCTTAATACTTTAGGGGAACCAAACAGAATTCTGGTGGGTTGAGGGGTTGAATAATAAATGACCCTCTGAAAAGACTTTTCACAATTTAAAAAAAAAAAAAATAAACAAAGAAATAACATTCTTTTTTGCTGCAGTGCATTTCACACTTCCAGGCTGATCTACAGTCCAAATGTCACAATGCCAAGTTAATTCCAAATGTGTAAACCTGCTAAATCCGCAGGGGGTTGAATACTACTTGTAGACACTGTATATATGTATATATATATATATATACTAGCTGAAGAGCCCGGCGTTGCCTGGGCATAGTAAATATCTGTGGTTAGTTATAGCACCTCACTTCTCTCATTTTCCCATCACGCCTCTCATTTCCCCCCCTCACATCTCTCATTTTCCCCCTCACTAATCTTATTTCCCCCCTCACTCCTGTCATCCCCCCCAACACTTGACACTTCATCTGTCATTTTCCGATCACTCCACTATTTTCCCTCACTCCTCTCATTTTACACTCATACCTTTTCATTTTCACCTCACACCTCTCATTTTCCCCTCAGTATATAAATGTTTGTCATCTCCCTTATATATAGTATACACCTGTACGTCATCTCCTGTATACAGTATAGTATATACCTGTATGTCATCTCCTCCTGTATATAGTATATACCTGTACGTCATCTCACGTAGTATATTGCCCAGCTACGTAGTATATTGCCCAGCCACGTATGTCACAGGATAAAAAATAAAAAATAAACATATACTCACCTTCCGAGGGAGCCCTTGTAGTCATGTCGCATGTGTGCGGTGCACTCGGCAGCTTCCAGTCCCAGGGTTGGTAGCGCAGGACCCGTGATGACGTCGCAGTCACATGACTGTGATATCATGGCAGGTCCTTCTCGCGCAGGCGCGCAGGACCTGTGATGAGGTCGCGGTCACATGACCGTGACGTCATGGCAGGTCCTTGTCGCATACCATCCTTGCCACCGGAACCTGCCGCTTGCATGGAGCGGTTACCGGAGCATCGTGAGAAGCGGGAAAGGCGGCGGAAGGTGAGTATATAATGATTTTTTATTATTTTTAACATTAGATTCTTTTACTATTGACGCTGCATAGGCAGCATCAATAGCAAAAACTTGGTCACCCGCGGCATCACGCGGTCCGTTACCGCTGGCATTAACCCTGTGTGAGTGGTGACTGCGGGGAGTATGGAGCTGGCGCCGGGCACTGACTGCAGGGGAGTAGGGAGGGACTAATCGGACTGTGGCCGTCGCTGATTGGTCGCGGTAGCCATGACTATGAAAATTGTACATTCACACTGAAGGCATCAAAACTATGGATTAACACATGTGGAATTATATACTTAACAATATTTAGAATTGAGAGTCCTCAGTGGTAACCACTGAGGACTCTCAATTCTAAATATTTTTCTATCTACTGGCTAACACGGTACCAAGATATATTTCTTTCCTGTATACTTAACAAAAAAGTGTGAAACAGCTGAAATTATGTCTTATAGTCTAGGTTCTTCAAAGTAGCCACCTTTTGCTTTGATGACTGCTTTGCACATTCTTGGCATTCTCTTGATGAGTTTCAAGAGGTAGTCACCGGGAATGGTCTTCCAACAATCTTGAAGGAGTTCCCAGAGATGCTTAGCACTTGTTGGCCCTTTTGCCTTCATTCTGCGGTCCAGCTCACCCCAAACCATCACGATTGGGTTCAGGTCTGGTGACTGTGGAGGCCAGGTCATCTGGCGTAGCACCCCATCACTCTCCATCTTGGTCAAATAGCCCTTACACAGCCTGGAGATGTGTTAGGGGTCATTGTCCTTTTGAAAAATAAATGATGGTCCAACTAAACGCAAACCGAATGGAATAGCATGCCGCTGCAAGATGCTGTGGTAGCCATACTGGTTCAGTATGCCTTCAATTTTGAATAAATCCCCAACAGTGTCACCAGCAAATCACCCCCACACCATCACACCTCCTCCTCCATGCTTCACGGTGGGAACCAGGCATGTAGAGTCCATCCGTTCACCTTTTGGAAACAAAGATCTCAAATTTGGACTCATCAGACCAAAGCACAGATTTCCACTGGTCTAATGTCCATTCCTTGTGTTCTTTAGCCCAAACAAGTCTCTTCTGCTTGTTGTCTGTCCTTAGCAGTGGTTTCCTAGCAGCTATTCCACCATGAAGGCCTGCTGCACAAAATCTCCTCTTAACTGCTGTTGTAGAGATGAGTCTGCTGCTAGAACTCTGTGTGGCATTGACCTGGTCTCTAATCTGAGCAGCTGTTAACCTGCGAGTTCTGAGGCTGGTGACTCGGATAAACTTATCCTCAGAAGCAGAGGTGACTCTTGGTCTTCCTTTCCTGGGGCAGTCCTCATGTGAGCCAGTTTCTTTGTAGCGCTTGATGGTTTTTGCAGCGCCCCAGGGTCCTGGTCGTTGAGGTAATATCATTCTCCTCTAGGGAGAGTGATGTTATGTTTGGAGGCAATAAAGGAGATCTCACTACCAGGTAACACCAACATACAACACATTTCATACTCTAGTCCACCAGGGGAGCTATGCTCCTAATTATTAGGGCACTCTTCACAATTAGGTAAAACTGGTGGTCTGGATAGGAAGTTAGGCAGATGCTAGCTGGGCTTTGGCTCAGGCAGTTGTTATCTGAGCTCCGCTCAGGTATTTGGTCCCTGACAGGGGTGGGATCCTGTCAGAGGCCTAGACAGAAGGCCACGGAGCTGCGCCTGCCCCACGTGCGGCCGTTCCCAAGAAAGATTTCAAGTTACTGATCCGCCCTATACCCAGGAGGCACGGTGGCAACTTGTGGGGGCCAGGGCGCGCTAGAGTCCCTGTAAAAGCCTCAGGCCACCAGTCACACGGGTTTGTCCTATCCATCTGAGGGACAGAGAAAGAGACACAACATTTAGAACATCTACAACAGTTGTGAGGACCTTACGAGAGGCTCAGCAGGCGCAGCACACCCAGGCGCTAGAGGAAGGCTACTGGTTTCCACCTAGATAAGGGGACTCTGGATTTGCCTTCAAACCGGACGGACTCTGCCTGCCCTGTGATCTGGTGCTCTGGCCTGTGGATGCTGAAGCCTTCAGTAAAGGTAAAGAGACTGCAAACTTGTGTCCTCGTTCTTCACTGCGCCTCTCACCATCCACCATCTACACACTGGGAAGCCCTGGGGACACACTTCACCTGTGGGAAGGTATACCATCTAGCTGCCATAACATCACCCCAGCGGACCCCTAAGCAGCGTTGGTCACCCTGACCGAATACCACAGGTGGCATCACGAACATTTCCCCTTTAAAGACCTTTCCCTTTTACATCGGACCTCCCGAGGGCCACGGACCGGGTCAGCCACCGTGACATCCCCCTTTGCGAACCGAAGGACCCGATACCGAGTATCCCGTAGCCCTTGGGGGCGCTCCATTTTTGCCACTGCACTTGGGGACACTTTCAAAGCTTGCCCAATTTTTCAGACTGACTGACCTTCATTTCTTAAAGTAATGATGGCCACTCGTTTTTCTTTATTTAGCTGCTGTTTTCTTGCCATAATACAAATTCTAAAAGTCTATTCAGTAGGACCATCAGCTGTGTATCCACCAGACTTCTGCACAACAAAACTGATGGTTTATAAGTCAAGAAATCCCACTTATTAAACATGACAGGGCACACCTGTGAAGTGAAAACCATTCCCGGTGACTACCTCTTGAAGCTCATCAAGAGAATGCCAAGAGTGTGCAAAGCAGTCATCAAAGCAATAGTTGGCTACTTTGAAGAACCTAGAATATAAGACATAATTTCAGTTGTTTCACAATATTTTTGTTAAGTATATAATTCCACATGTGTTAATTCATAGTTTTGATGCTTTCAGTGTGAATGTACAATTTTCATAGTTATGAAAATACAGAAAAATCTTTAGGAGAAGGTGTGTCCAAACTTTTCGTCTGTACTGTATATATACACAGACTGATCCACTGATAGATATAAGGGTAATTCTTGTACCTGCTCCGATCAATGGACCAGCACATTGAGGTCCCTGGGTGGACACATGACCACCCCAAAGTGCTTTTCGGTGGAGCCTTCGTCTGAATAAGATCAAAGATATAAGGGTCACTGAAATTACCTTTGTGGTGTCATTTGACGTTGTTTCATTATATACTTCCATTGAACAAGATAAGGGCCTTTGGGCTGTAAGTGTCGCGCTGTCGGGCTTGGACGTGGCCCCGAATTGTGCACAGCTGGCCCTCACACTGCTTGAGTTCATCCTCAGGAGGAATTACTTCCTCTTTGGGGATGATTACTACTTGCAGTTGCGTGGTACCGCCATGGGGTCGAATGTGGCCCACACTTACACTTACATCTATATGGTGGTATTTGAGGACCAGTATGTGTACTGTTCCAACTTCCGGTGCTATGATTGAGCCTGGTCGCACTATATTGATGATATCTTTGTTATATGGGAAGGAGAACTAGATGATCTCCATACCTTTCAGACGGAACTGAATCAGGATTTTCCTGAATTGAAATTCACTCTAACTTACTCAAGAGACCGTGTGCAATTTCTCGATAACATGGTGTATGAAAACAGCGACACCTTGAGCACTAATTTGTTTGTAAAGAAGATGGATAAAAATAGTTTACTCCACTTTAACAGCAACTATCGAAGGAGGATGATAGATTCTTTACCATGGAGTCAGATGGATCGTGTACGAAGGATTGTGCCCACTGAGGATACACTTGATATGAGACTTGGGGAAATGTGCAATAAGTTTATTATGAGGGGTTACCCTGAAAGAGAGGTGGTGCAATACAGAAATAGGGCAGCGAGATTGACAAGGGAGGAAATGCAAGTAAAGAGAAGTAGACCAGAAAATAAACAGATTTTGTTTGTTTCGACTTGTTGTCCAGTTAGTGGACAAATTGGAAACATTCTTAAAAGCATTGGCATTTGTTACACTAGGGTCTTCCCTCTATTCCTCTGCTCCTATTCTATCTTGTAGACGTGGCCGTAATTTAAAGGGACTCTGTCACCTGAATTTGGCGGGACTGGTTTTGGGTCATATGGGCGGAGTTTTCAGGTGTTTGATTCACCCTTTCCTTACCCGCTGGCTGCATGCTGGCCGCAATATTGGATTGAAGTTCATTCTCTGTCCTCCATAGTACACGCCTGCGCAAAGCAATCTTGCCTTGTGCAGGCATGTATGATGGAGGACAGAGAATGAACTTCAATCCAATATTGCAGCCAGCATGCAGCCAGCGGGTAAGGAAAGGGTGAATCAAACACCTGAAAACTCCGCCCATATGACCCAAAACCAGTCCCGCCAAATTCAGGTGACAGGTTCCCTTTAAAGGATAGATTAGTGAAATCGGATATAGGTACCTGTAAGACCACAATACAAAAAAACTCTATGCCCTGTCAGACAGAAAAATATTCCCTGCCTGGGATGTACATGTTGCGAGAGGTCAAGGCAAGAATTAGTAAACATAAAATCACCATTAGAACTAGGTTGCTTGATTTACCCATCCCTAAACATTTTTGTGAGTGTAGACATTCTGTTAATCAACTTAGATTTAGGGTCATAGATAGTATCACAATTCAAAGGAGAGATGGGGATAAATTAAAGATGTTAAAGAAAAAGGAATTAAGATGGATTTCCACACTGGGCACATTACAATCCAGGGATCTTAATATTGAATATAATATACATATGTATGCAACTTGAATCCCCACGGATCCTTTGTTATATAGTGGCTTTATGTTGGTGTAATGTTTTTATTTTCACACAACTTATCCTTTCTTTTATTTACAGGGATTTACCTTTGGGGACGACCAGAGGATATGGGGACTGAAATTTCAGAAGATCTATTTACATGATGTATATCGGTTTAAGAATATGTTTGGTATCATGCTCTTTATCACTTCCATGCCCTCTGTTCCTCCCTTTATATTGCTGCTTTATCTGTATTTATATTAAAACAATGTACTATGTACTTGTGTTGAACAATTGGTGGATCACCAAATTTATGCACTAGCGCCATTAAGTTATTTATTTCATCTTCACCGCATTGTATTCAGGTTGACATGGATATGGCTCTTTATGTGTCTGGCTGCCTCGGGGTTATGCGCCGTGTGCGCGAGCACCCCTGGTCCTGTGTCCTGTTAGTATGGCCGACTTAGTCATGTGGTCTTGCTCCTGTGATGCAGGGTAGTTACGCATGCGTGATCATGCGCTTGCGGGCTGGTGGGGACCTTTGTGTTTGCCACCGGCCACTTCCGGATACATGCCCGGCGCGCGTGTGCGCTGGGCCCTATGCCCTGGTTGTTCGGTCACATGGCACAATCATTTGGTCTTGCCCCAGGGATGCAGGGCGGCTGCGTATGCACAATCGGGTGCTTGATGGCCAGAGACAAGATGGCGTGCACTGCTGCGGTGAGCATCTCTCCCATCTGTGTGACTATTTGGGATTGGCTTAGGGGTAAGATTTGTTTTGCGCACTTTGATGAGGCTGACCCTATTGGCTTAGGATTTTATGAGTCAAAGGAACAGATGAATCCTTGGTTTCCTTGACCACGGCTATCTGCTCTGATAAGGGTATACCGTGAAGATTGGTAGAGCAGCTTAGTATACATTTTTTGCAAAAAACGTATCAACCAAATACCCTGTTTTTTACATCTTTTACTAGCACTTGCGGATTACTGCAACATTTTTTCAAACTGAGTGTTTTTGGTTTTACTATTCTCTTTTGTGTCTTTTGACCACGGCTATGCCTAACCATGATTGATCCAACATTGGTGTGGGAATTATAATATCTATATTTGCTTTGTTTGTTTTTATTTATTACATTATCTAAATTGCACTATGTTTATCTATATACAAGTCTTGGAAGGATTATGTGAGATAATGTTTTGTATGATATGTATATAATAGAAGTGGGCAGTACCTTATTGGCGATTGCTGTGCATGTACACTGCTCAAAAAAATAAAGGGAACACTTAAACAACAGAAT
The DNA here is from genome assembly GCF_032444005.1 of Ranitomeya imitator. NCBI lineage: Eukaryota > Metazoa > Chordata > Amphibia > Anura > Dendrobatidae > Ranitomeya > Ranitomeya imitator. The sequence goes on from NC_091284.1 coordinate 399,757,750, forward strand.
ATAACTCCAAGTGAATCAAACTTCTGTGAAATCAAACTTTCCATTTAGGAAGCAACACTGATTGACAATCAATTTCACATGCTGTTGTGCAAATGGAATAGATAACAGATGAAAATTATTGGCAATTATCAAGACACCCTCAATAAAGGAGTGGTTCTGCAGGTGGGGACCACAGACCACATCTCAGTACCAATGCTTTCTGTTTGATGTTTTGGTCACTTTTGAATGTTGATTGTGCTGTCACACTCATGGTAGCATGAGACAGACTCTACAACCCACACAAGTGGCTCAGGTAGGGCAGCTCATCTAGGATGGCACATCAATGCGAGCTGTGGCAAGAAGGTTTGCTGTGTCTGTCAGCGTAGTGTCCAGAGGCTGGAGGCGCTACCAGGAGACAGGCCAGTACACCAGGAGATGTGGTGGGGGCTGTAGGAGGGCAACAACACAGCAGCAGGACTGCTACCTCTGGAGGAGCACTGCCACAGCTCTGCCAAATGACCTCCAGCAAGCCACAAATGTGCATGTGTCTGCAGAAACGGTTAGAAACCGACTCCATGAGGATGGTTTGAGTGCCCGACGTCCACAGATGGGGGAGGTGCTCACAACCCAACATCGTGCAGGATGCTTGGCATTTGCCACAGAACACCAGGATTGGCAGATTTGCCACTGGCACCCTGTGCTCTTCACATATAAATGCAGGTTCACACTGAGCATGTAACAGACATGACAGAGTCTGGAGATGCCATGGAGAATGATCTGCTGACTGCAACATCCTTCAGCATGACCAGTTTGGCAGTGGGTGAGTAATGGTGTGGGGTGGCATTTCTTTGGAGGGCCACATAGCCCTCAATGTGCTCGCCAGAGGTAGTCTGACTGCCATTAGGTACCGAGATGAGTTCCTCAGACCCCTTGTGAGATCATATGCTGGTGCAGTTGGCCCTGGGTTCCTCCTAATACTTAACAATGCCAGACCTCATGTGGCTGTGGTGTGTCAGCAGTTCCTGCAAGATGAAGGCATTGAAGCTATGGAATGGCCCGCACATTCCCCAGACCTGAATCCAATTGAGCAAATCTGTGATATCATGTCTCACTCCATCCACCAACATCACGTTGCACCACAGACTGTCCAGGAGTTGGTGGATGCTTTAGTCCAGGTCTGGGAGGAGATCCCTCAGGAGACCATCACCACCTCATCAGGAGCATGCCCAAGCATTGTACAGTAGGGAGGTCATACAGGCACGTGGAGGCCACACACAATACTGAGCATCTTTTCCTTGTAATGAGGCATTTCCACTGAAGTTGGAACAGCCTGTAATTTGATTTTCCACTTTGATTTTGAGCATCATTCCAAATCTAGATCTCCATGGGATATTCATTTTGATATACATTGATAGTTGTTATGTTTTATTATTCTGAACACATTCCACTATGCACTGAATAAAAATTTGCAACTGGAATATTTCATTCAGAGAAATCCAGGATGTGGTATTTTAGTGTTCCCGTTTTTTTTTTGAGCAGTGTATCTCCACACTATATAAGGCTGTCACCTGTGACCTGTTTGCTTGTAATCAGTGTGTGTGCATAAAAGTTGACTGAGTTTCTGAGATCCAGACAGACTCTTGCATCTTTCATCCAGCCACTGACATTTCTGGATTGTGAGTCATGGGGAAAGCTAAACAATTGACAATGGATCTACGGGAAAAGGAAGTTGAATTCTATAAAACAGGAAAAGGTTAAAAAAGGTATCCAAGGTATTGATAATGCCGGTCAGCAGCATTCATTCTGTGATTAACAAATGGAAAACCGGGGCTTCTTACAAAGCAAAACCACGGTCAAGAAGACCAACAAAAATGATGACGTCCACAACTACCAGGAAAATTGTTCAAGATGCAAAGAAAAAAACACAAATAACATCAGCTGAAATACTGCACTCTCTGAAAACTAGCGGTGTGGCTGTTTCAAGATGCACAATAAGTAGGCACTTGAAAAAAAAATGGGCTGCATGGTTGACTCGCCAGAAGAAAGCCATTACTGCACAAATGCCACAAATTATCTCGCCTACAATACACAAAACAGCACAGAGACAAGCCTCAAAACTTCTGGAACAAGGTAATTTGTAGTGATGAGACCAGAATTGAACTTATTGGCCACAACCACAAATGCTACATTTGGAGAGAGGTCAACAAGGCCTATGATGAAAGGATCTCCATTCCTACTGTAAAGCACGGAGGTGGATCGCCGATGTTTTGGGGATGCGTGAGCTACAAAGGCACAGGAAACTTGGTCAAATTTGAAGAAAAATTGAATGCAGCACGTTATAAGCAAATACTGGAGGCAAATTTGCACTCATCAGCCTGTAAGTTGGGCATTGGACGTACTTGGATGTTCCAACATGACAACGATCCAAAACCCAAGGCCAAGTCGACCTGTCAAAGGCTACAGCAGAACAAAGTGAAGGTTCTGGAGTGGCCATCTCAGTCTCCTGACCTCAATATCATTGAGCCATTCTGGGGAGATATTAAGCGCGCAGTTCATGCTAGACCGCCCAAGAATTTACAGGAACTGGAGGCTTTTTGCCAAGAATTTTTGCAGATTCGTGGTTGAGGAATGAACGGATCCGTGAAATATTTTTGAGTTGGAGGCGGCAGGAAGTGGACAAGGTTTGGATATGTGGTTTGAAGGAGAGATCAGTGTCAAGGATTACCCCAAGACAGCGGGCTTGTGGGACTGGGGTGTTATGGACCTGGTGGCTAGGAGCACCCGGAACGACCTGATGGTTAAACTAACACAGGACAAGCTCTGGGAAGTGGGAGCTCTGCTGACCGCAACCCCTAATCCTATCACACACACTAGAAATAGCCGTGGAGCGTACCTAACTCTGCCTAGATGCCTCTTCACAGCCTAAGAGCTAACTAGCCCTAGAGATAGAAAATAAAGCCTACCTTGCCTATTGTGAATTCTGTGGCCAAGCTCCCTCCTGTGTTCGTGAGTGGTACTTCGGCTGGTTCTGTCTATGAGCTTCCTTTGGTGGATGAGAGTGGTACTGCGGCTTCTGAGTTTCTTTCCTCAGGTGATGAGGTTAAGTCGTTAGGTGCTGCTCTATTTAACTCCACCTGGTGCTTGATCCTGGCCTCCAGTCAATGTTCTAGTATTGGTCTTGCTTCCTCCTGGATCGTTCCTGTGGTCTGACTTTCCTGCATAAGCTAAGTTCTGCTTGTGTTATTTTTGCTTGCTATATTTTCTGTCCAGCTTGCTATATTGGTTTTTCTTGCTTGCTGGAAGCTCTGAGACGCAGAGGGAGCACCTCCGTACCATTAGTCGGTGCGGAGGGTCTTTTTGCCCCTCTGCTTGGTTGTTTGTAGGTTTTTGTGTTGACCGCAAAGCTATCTTTCCTATCCTCGGTCTATTCAGTAAGTCGGGCCTCACTTTGCTAAATCTATTTCATCTCTGTGTTTGTATTTTCATCTTTACTCACAGTCATTATATGTGGGGGGCTGCCTTTTCCTTTGGGGAATTTTTCTGAGGCAAGGTAGGCTTATTTTTCTATCTTTAGGGCTAGTTAGTTTCTCAGGCTGTGCCGAGTTGCATAGGGAGCGTTAGGCGCAATCCACGGCTACCTCTAGTGTGGTGTGATAGGATTAGGGATTGCGGTCAGCAGAGTTCCCACGTCTCAGAGCTCGTCCTATGTTTTTGGTAATTGTCAGCTCACTTTGTGTGCTCTGAACTTCAAGGTCCATTGTGGTTCTGAATTACCTGTTCACAACAGTACTGGAGGACCAAAGTACTAATGCTTCTCAATAGAGGGAAAAGAGAAGTTCTGAGACCATTTTTTTTTCTTTGCACTGTGTTCTGTCTTTCTTTTCCCCTTTACATCAGGGTGGTTCAGAACACAGGTGTGGACATGGACATTCAGGGTCTGTTCTCTTTGATGGATAATCTCGCTATAAATGTACAGAATATTCAAGATTTAGTGGTTCAGAATCCTATGTTAGAACCTAAAATTCCTATTCCTGAGTTATTTTCTGGAGATAGAACTAAGTTTTTGAATTTTAAAAATAATTGTAAACTATTTCTGGCTTTGAAACCCCGCTCCTCTGGTGACCCAGTTCAACAAGTTAAGATCATTATTTCTTTATTACGTGGTGACCCTCAAGACTGGGCATTTTCCCTTGCGCCAGGAGATCCTGCATTATGTAATATTGATGCGTTTTTCCTGGCGCTCGGATTGCTGTACGATGAACCTAATTCAGTGGATCAGGCAGAGAAAAATTTGCTGGCTCTGTGTCAGGGTCAGGATGAGATAGAGATTTATTGTCAGAAGTTTAGAAAGTGGTCCGTGCTCACTCAATGGAATGAATGTGCGCTGGCAGCTATTTTCAGAAAGGGTCTCTCTGAAGCCCTTAAGGATGTCATGGTGGGATTTCCTATGCCTGCTGGTCTGAATGAGTCTATGTCTTTGGCCATTCAGATCGGTCTACGCTTGCGTGAGCGTAAATCTGTGCACCATTTGGCGGTATTATCTGAGCATAAACCTGAGCCTATGCAGTGCGATAGGACTTTGACCAGAGCTGAAAGGCAAGAACACAGACGTCAGAATGGGCTGTGTTTCTACTGTGGTGATTCCACTCATGCTATCTCCGATTGTCCTAAGCGCACTAAGCGGTTCGCTAGGTCTGCCACCATTGGTACGGTACAGTCGAAATTTCTTTTGTCCGTTACTTTGATCTGCTCTTTGTCTTCCTATTCTGTCATGGCATTTGTGGATTCAGGCGCTGCCCTGAATTTGATGGACTTGGAGTTTGCCAGGCGCTGTGGGTTTGTCTTGGAGCCCTTGCAGTGTCCTATTCCATTGAGAGGAATTGATGCTACGCCTTTGGCCAAGAATAAGCCTCAGTATTGGACCCAGCTGACCATGTGCATGGCTCCTGTGCACCAGGAGGATATTCGCTTTCTGGTGTTGCATAATCTGCATGATGTGGTCGTGTTGGGGTTGCCATGGCTACAAGTCCATAACCCAGTATTAGATTGGAAATCAATGTCTGTGTCCAGCTGGGGTTGTCAGGGGGTACATGGTGATGTTCCATTTCTGTCTACCTCATCATCCACCCCTTCTGAGGTCCCAGAGTTCTTGTCTGATTACCGGGATGTATTCGATGAGCCCAAGTCCAATGCCCTACCTCCGCATAGGGATTGTGATTGTGCTATCGATTTGATTCCTGGTAGTAAGTTTCCTAAAGGTCGACTGTTTAATTTATCTGTACCTGAGCACGCCGCTATGCAGAGTCACGTGAAGGAGTCTTTGGAGAAGGGTCATATTCGCCCGTCATCGTCGCCATTGGGAGCGGGGTTCTTTTTTGTGGCCAAGAAGGATGGTTCGCTGAGACCTTGTATTGATTACCGCCTTCTAATTAAAATTACGGTCAAATTTCAGTACCCCTTGCCGCTGCTGTCTGATTTGTTTGCTCGGATTAAGGGGGCTAGTTGGTTCACCAAGATAGATCTTCGTGGTGCATATAATCTTGTGCGTATTAAACGGGGCGATGAATGGAAAACAGCATTTAATACGCCTGAAGGCCATTTTGAGTACCTGGTTATGCCATTCGGGCTTTCTAATGCTCCATCAGTGTTTCAGTCCTTTATGCATGACATCTTCCGAGAGTACCTGGATAAATTCCTGATTGTATACTTGGATGATATTTTGGTCTTCTCGGATGATTGGGAGTCTCATGTGAAGCAGGTCAGAATGGTGTTCCAGGTCCTGCGTGCTAATTCTTTGTTTGTGAAGGGGTCAAAGTGTCTCTTTGGTGTTCAGAAGGTTTCATTTTTGGGGTTCATTTTTTCTCCTTCTACTATCGAGATGGACCCTGTTAACGTTCAGGCCATTTATGATTGGACTCAGCCAACATCTCTGAAGAGTCTGCAGAAGTTCCTGGGCTTTGCTAATTTTTATCGTCGCTTCATCAATAATTTTTCTAGTATTACTAAATCGTTGACTGATTTAACCAAGAAGGGTGCTGATGTGGTCAATTGGTCTTCTGCTGCTGTGGAAGATTTTCAGGAGTTGAAGCGTCGTTTTTCTTCTGCCCCTGTGTTGTGCCAACCAGATGTTTCACTTCCGTTCCAGGTCGAGGTTGATGCTTCTGAAATTGGAGCAGGGGCTGTTTTGTCGCAGAGAAGTTCTGATTGCTCGGTGATGAAACCATGCGCCTTCTTTTCCAGGAAATTTTCGCCTGCTGAGCGAAATTATGATGTTGGCAATCGAGCGTTGCTGGCCATGAAGTGGGCATTCGAGGAGTGGCGTCATTGGCTTGAAGGATCTAAGCATCGCGTGGTGGTCTTGACTGATCACAAGAACTTGACTTATCTCGAGTCTGCCAAACGGTTGAATCCTAGACAGGCTCGTTGGTCGCTGTTTTTCTCCCGTTTTGACTTTGTGGTTTCGTACCTTCCGGGCTCTAAAAATGTGAAGGCGGATGCCCTGTCTAGGAGTTTTGTGCCCGACTCTCCGGGTTTGCCTGAGCCGGTGGGTGTTCTCAAAGAGGGGGTAATTTTGTCTGCCATCTCCCCTGATTTGCGGCGGGTGCTGCAAAAATTTCAGGCTAATAGACCTGACCGTTGCCCAGCGGAGAAACTGTTTGTCCCTGATAGGTGGACGAATAAAGTTATCTCTGAGGTTCATTGTTCGGTGTTGGCTGGTCATCCTGGAATCTTTGGTACCAGAGATTTGGTGGCTAGATCCTTTTGGTGGCCGTCTCTGTCGCGGGATGTGCGTTCTTTTGTGCAGTCCTGTGGGATTTGTGCTCGGGCTAAGCCCTGCTGTTCTCGTGCCAGTGGGTTGCTTTTGCCCTTGCCGGTCCCGAAGAGGCCTTGGACACATATCTCTATGGATTTTATTTCGGATCTCCCCGTCTCTCAAAGAATGTCGGTCATTTGGGTGGTTTGTGATCGCTTCTCTAAGATGGTCCATTTGGTACCCTTGTCTAAGTTGCCTTCCTCCTCTGATTTGGTGCCATTGTTTTTCCAGCATGTGTTTCGTTTACATGGCATTCCAGAGAACATCGTTTCTGACAGAGGTTCCCAGTTTGTTTCGAGGTTTTGGCGAGCCTTTTGTGCTAGGATGGGCATTGATTTGTCTTTTTCCTCGGCTTTCCATCCTCAGACAAATGGCCAGACTGAACGAACCAATCAGACCTTGGAAACATATCTGAGATGTTTTGTTTCTGCTGATCAGGATGATTGGGTGTCCTTTTTGCCTTTGGCTGAGTTCGCCCTTAATAATCGGGCCAGCTCGGCTACTTTGGTTTCGCCGTTTTTCTGCAATTCCGGGTTCCACCCTCGTTTCTCTTCAGGGCAGGTTGAGTCTTCGGACTGTCCTGGTGTGGATACTGTGGTGGATAGGTTGCAGCAGATTTGGACTCATGTAGTGGACAATTTGACTTTGTCCCAGGAGAAGGCTCAACGTTTCGCTAACCGCAGGCGCTGTGTGGGTCCCCGACTTCGTGTTGGGGATTTGGTTTGGTTGTCATCTCGTTATATTCCTATGAAAGTTTCCTCTCCTAAATTTAAGCCTCGTTTCATTGGTCCATATAGGATTTCTGAGGTTCTTAATCCTGTGTCTTTTCGTTTGACTCTTCCAGCTTCTTTTTCCATCCATAACGTGTTCCATAGGTCATTGTTGCGGAGATACATGGCACCTGTGGTTCCATCTATTGATCCTCCTGCTCCGGTTTTGGTTGAAGGGGAATTGGAGTATATAGTGGAGAAGATTTTGGATTCTCGTGTTTCGAGACGGAAACTCCAGTATCTGGTTAAGTGGAAAGGTTATGGTCAGGAAGATAATTCCTGGGTCTTTGCCTCTGATGTCCATGCTGCCGATCTGGTTCGTGCCTTTCATGTGGCTCATCCTGGTCGGCCTGGGGGCTCTGGTGAGGGTTCGGTGACCCCTCCTCAAGGGGGGGGTACTGTTGTGAATTCTGTGGCCAAGCTCCCTCCTGTGGTCGTGAGTGGTACTTCGGCTGGTTCTGTCTATGAGCTTCCTTTGGTGGATGAGAGTGGTACTGCGGCTTCTGAGTTTCCTTCCTCAGGTGATGAGGTTAAGTCGTTAGGTGCTGCTCTATTTAACTCCACCTGGTGCTTTGATCCTGGCCTCCAGTCAATGTTCTAGTATTGGTCTTGCTTCCTCCTGGATCGTTCCTGTGGCCTGACTTTCCTGCATAAGCTAAGTTCTGCTTGTGTTATTTTTGTTTGCTATATTTTCTGTCCAGCTTGCTATATTGGTTTTTCTTGCTTGCTGGAAACTCTGAGACGCAGAGGGAGCACCTCCGTACCGTTAGTCGGTGCGGAGGGTCTTTTTGCCCCTCTGCTTGGTTGTTTGTAGGTTTTTGTGTTGACCGCAAAGCTATCTTTCCTATCCTCGGTCTATTCAGTAAGTCGGGCCTCACTTTGCTAAATCTATTTCATCTCTGTGTTTGTATTTTCATCTTTACTCACAGTCATTATATGTGGGGGGCTGCCTTTTCCTTTGGGGAATTTTTCTGAGGCAAGGTAGGCTTATTTTTCTATCTTTAGGGCTAGTTAGTTTCTCAGGCTGTGCCGAGTTGCATAGGGAGCGTTAGGCGCAATCCACGGCTACCTCTAGTGTGGTGTGATAGGATTAGGGATTGCGGTCAGCAGAGTTCCCACGTCTCAGAGCTCGTCCTATGTTTTTGGTAATTGTCAGGTCACTTTGTGTGCTCTGAACTTCAAGGTCCATTGTGGTTCTGAATTACCTGTTCACAACACTTGCCTCAGAGAAATTCCGCAAAGGAAAAGGCAGCCCCCCACATATATTGACTGTGAGTTAAGATGAAAGTCACAAACACAGAAATGAAACAGGTTTCAGCAAAGGAGGCCAGACTTACTAAACAGACTGAGGATAGGAAAGGTATCTTTGCGGTCAGCACAAAAAACTACAAAAAGACCACGCAGAGTGTGCAAAAAGACCTCCGCACCGACTCACGGTGCGGAGGTGCCACTCTGCATCCCAGAGCTTCCAGCTAGCAAGGCAAAATCATGAAAGCAAGCTGGACAAGAAAACAATGAACAAATAAATAACTAGCAGGGACTTAGCTTCTGCTGGAGTAGACAGGTCACCAGAAAGATCCAAGAGCAAACTGAACGAGTACAAGAACATTGACAGCTGGCATGGAGTAACGATCTGAGTGGAGTTAAATAGAGCAGCCAGCCAAAGAATAAACTAAGTCACCTGTGGAAGGAACCTCATAAGCAGCAGCTCCACTCACAGCGACCAGAGGGAGTCCATGGACAGAACTCGCCGAAGTACCATTCATGACCACAGGAGGGAGTTCAATAACAGAATTCACAACACTGGGGAGAGTGGGCAGCCGTTTACTGTAATGGATAGGTTCGTTGGGGAGGTCGTGTGAGATGGGGAAAGATGATGAATTCTGTTTTGTCCGTGTTAAGTTTTAGAAATCTAGCGGAGAAGAAGGATGATATGGCGGATAGACATTGAGGGATTCTGGTTAGTAGGGTGGTGATATCTTGTCCAGAGATGTAGATCTGTGTGTCGTCAGCATAGAGATGATACTGAAAGCCATGAGATTCTATGAGCTGTCCCAGGCCAAAGGTGTAAATGGAGAAGAGCAGGAGCCCTAGAACTGAACCTTGCGTGACTCCGACAGATAGGGGGCGAGGTGAGGAGGTGGTGTGTGAGTGGGAGACGCTGAATGTCCGGTCAGTTAGGTATGACGAGATCCAGGATAGGGCCAAGTCTGTGATGCCAAGAGATGAGAGGGTCTGCAGCAGAAGGGAATGGTCCACTGTGTCAAAGGCAGAGGACAGGTCCAAGAGGAGGAGGATATTATACTATACATTTGTTATTATTATATCATGTATAAAATATGTACTTTTCTATCCGTTATTTATATTCCTGTACAGCAGTGGACCTGGATGGCACGATGGCGTCACAGTATCGCTCCAGCCAACATCTCGTGCATGTGCCGTCTCCAACAGGACACAGGCCGGGAGTGGCCTGCTTTCTGCTGGAGTTCCCAGCAGGGCAGGGAGCTGATCACAGCTCCTCTGTTCCTGTCTCGGGCGGCGTGGCGCTCACATAAATTATATTCGTATCTGACAGATGCGAATACAGTTGAATGCTGGAAGGGAGTGATGGCCAGGGCGCAGGCAGATTGACACCACTCACCTTCATGCCTGCGTCCAGGCCGTCACTGTCCTGAATGTCTGCAGCCGGTGGAAGACGCTGGGTGGCCACAGGCATTCAGCCATGGTACTTTGTTTTTCTCTCTAAGGTGCATTCCCCTCAGGGAGGCAGGAGGCATAGCGCAAGGGGGGGCCTATCCTGCCTACCCCTCGTCCCGGCCCTGCTGGGAAGCAAGCATACACCTCTGTCCTGTGAATAGCAGCCGTCATTAATTAAAATGCATGGCTGGGTGTATTGTTTTCATGTGTGGATTGCACATGCATGTGTAATCCCAGATTGGTGATTGAGCTGTTAGCAACAGCTTGATCATTAGAGGGACCAGAAATGAATACTGAATCATTATTTTATTAGCTATAAGTGGCACAGTGTAGTTCAGTCGTTTACTAAAAATATATTGCCATAATATAACTTGTTCTCTGTAGGGGGATATTATGGAGAGAGGCAGTGTAAGGGGACATTATTGAGAGCTGCGAGATTGGGGTAGTGAGTATAAAGAATGGAACATGAAGGACAGTATGGGGAGGTGGGAGCATGGTGGGACAATATGGAGAGGTGGGAGCTTGAGGCGGACACACAATGCAAACACGCTTTCTCCAGCGCTGCTCAAGGTGTGCAGAGTGGCAGTGTAGAAAATCTCTCTTAGCAGAAGACTTCATCCACTATAAGTTCATGCTCAAAACCTATAACTCTGCCCTTCATCTGGCCAAACAATCCTACTTCACCACCCTCATCATCTCACTATCCAACAACCCAAAACGACTTTTTGAAACCGTAAACTCCCTCCTGAAACCAATCTCCTCAGTGCCTGGATCCCCTTCCCTGCCGCACCTCAAGCTCACTAGACATCTTTGAGCCTGTTTCACAAGAAGAAGTTTCCAAGCTCCTCACTTCTGCTCGGCCTACAACCTGCAACAGTGACCCCATTCCTTCACATCTCCTGCAGTCTCTACCACCAGTGGTCACCACTCACCTGACTAAAATATTTAACCTCTCTCTTTCTTCAGGTATCTTTCCCTCCTCATTTAAACATGCCATCATAACACGTTTACTTAAAAAGCCATCCCTGGACCAGAACTGCACTGCTAACTACAGTCTCTAACCTTTCCTTCATCTCTAAACTCCTGGAACGCTTGGTCCACTCCCGTCTAATCCGCTATCTCTTGGACAACTCTCTTCTCGACCCCTTACAATCTGGTTTCCGCTCTTTACACTCCACTGAAACTGCCTTCACTAAAGTGTCTAATGATCTAATAAAAGCTAAATCCAAAGGTCATTGCTCCCTGCTGACTCTCCTGGATCTCTCTGCCGCATTTGACACTGTGGATCACCTGCTCCTCCTCACTATGCTCCGCTCTATAGGCCTCAAGGACACAGCCTTCACTGTATCTTTTGCCAGCTTCTTTTCCTCTCCTCATCCCCTTACTATCGGGGTTCCGCAGGGCTCTGTCCTAGGCCCCCTCCTCTTCTCTCTATACACTGCCCCTATTGGACAAACAATCAGCAGATTTGGGTTCCAGTATCATCTCTATGATGATGACACCCAGTTATACACTTCTTCACCTGACATCACCCCTACCCTAATTCAAAATACCAAGGATTGTCTGTCTGCTGTCTCTAACATCATGTCCTCCCTCTATCTGAAACTAAATCTCTCCAAAACTGAACGTATTGTGTTTCTCACCTCTACTAACCTCACTCTACCTAACATCGAAATTACCCTGGAGGGTTCAACCATGACTCCCAAGCAGCATGCCCACTGTCTTGGGGTCATATTCGACACCAAGCTTTCCTTTACTCCCTATATCCGATCACTCACTCGCTCTTGTCACCTGCATCTTAAAAACATCTCCAGAATCCGACCTTTTCTCACCTTTGAAACTGCTGAGACTCTTACTGTCACTCTTATTCATTCTCGTCTGGACTACTGCAACTCTCTTCTGATCGGTCTCCCTCTTATCAAACTTTCTCCTTTCCAATCCATCTTGAATGCGGCAGCCAGGGTCATATTTCTGTCCAGCCGCTTCACCGATGCCTCCATCTTGTGCCAGTCATTACACTGGCTACCCATTCGCTACAGTGTCCAGTATAAACTCATCTCTCTCACCCACAAAGCTCTCCACAGTTCTGCACCGCCTTATATCTCCTCTCTCATCTCTGTCTATCACCCTACACGTGCCCTCCGTTCTACAAATGACCTAAAGGTACCTTCACACATAACGATATTGTTAACGATATCGTTGTTATTTGTGACGTAGCAACGATATCGTTAATGAAATCGTTCTGTGTGACAGCGACCAACGATCAGGCCCCTGCTGGGAGATCGTTGGTCGCTGAATAAAGTCCAGAACTTTATTTCGTCGCTGGACTCCCTGGAGACATCGCTGGATCGGCGTGTGTGACACCGATCCAGCGATGTCTTCACTGGTAACCAGGGTAAACATCGGGTAACTAAGCGCAGGGCCGCGCTTAGTAACCCGATGTTTACCCTGGATACCATGCTAAAAGTAAAAAAAAACAAACACTAGATACTTACCTACCGCTGTCTGTCCTCCAGCGCTGTGCTCTGCACTCCTCCTGTACTGGCTGTGAGCCGGAAAGCAGAGCGGTGACGTCACCGCTCTGCTTTCCGGCTCACAGACAGTACAGGAGGAGAGCAGAGAAGCAGAGCGCAGCGCTGGAGGACAGACAGCGTTAGGTAAGTATCTAGTGTTTGTTTTTTTTTACTTTTAGCATGGTATCCAGGGTAAACATCGGGTTACTAAGCGCGGCCCTGCGCTTAGTTACCCGATATTTACCCTGGTTACCGGCATCGTTGGTCGCTGGAGAGCTGTCTGTGTGACAGCTCTCCAGCGACCAAACAGCGACGCTGCAGCGATCCGGATCGTTGTCGGTATCGCTGCAGCGTCGCTTAATGTGAAGGGGCCTTAAGACTAACATCTCCCGTAATCCCCATAGGGGACATATTTTATGCAGGGAGCACAGTGAGGGGTAATTATTCAAGGGCACATCATCGGAGATATTCCTATTCATGGAGCTTTGTATTGAAGAGGCCAATCCTGGCCACGAAGACTTGCCCACATACGTCACATAAGTAACTAGATGTAGTCAGGACAGTAGATACTGCTTGTGCCTTGCGCATAGCTTGCTTTTTTATTTGCCTCAAAGATTCTCCTGTCTTCAGCTGCACAAGCTCCTAAGGTTATCTTATATTGGGGATATTGTGCTGATATCTGATGTGGCATAGTCTGCGGAGACAGCTCAGGTGAAAGTGATTAAGCTGGGTTGGCATGCCGACTGTAGACAGTCCAGGTCTCGCAGGCACTGTAGGATTCGTGAGCTGATGGTCTGCTCCCTGACACTCTAAAGGGTTAAATATATTTGATGTTCACTCATGTTATGAAAAGGGTGACTGGGACTGCAGTTCTGCTTAGGCAAGGTGAACTGCAATGGCCGGCCCAGTTTGGTTGGAGGAACTAAGAGTAAGGCTATGTGCACACATTCAGTTTTTTTCGCGGTAAAAACGCTGTAAAAATCATTAAAAATGCATACATTATGCATCCTATCATTTAGAATGCATTCTGCATGTTTTGTGCACATGATGCGTTTTTTTCCGCAAAAAAAACGCATTGCGGTAAAAAAAGCAGCATGTTCATTAATTTTGCGGATTTTCTGCGTTTTTCCCGCTATTCTATGCATTTGGGAAAAAACGCACAAAAAATGCACCAAAAACGCATCAAAAAACGCGAAAAAAACGCATGCGGATTTCTGGCAGAAATGTCCGGTTTTTGTCAGGAAAATTTCTTCAAGAAATCTTGACGTGTGCACATACCCTTAGTGTCTGGTTCAGGAAGTGTGAGTCAATTGAGGGAAAGTAGTGTGCACTGTCAGCAGCAGTCTCAAGCATTGAGCTGCTAGGGACAATGTGAGCCTAATATTCAGGGCAGTGGATTGCCAGAGAACCCATCCGCACGAGTCCCCTTGCTGGCCTGGGAACCTCAAGATAGACGTTGGGGCCCTGCGAAGCTGCAGAAGATATTGGACTCAAGCTCAAAGAGGCGAGTGAGATGGAATCTGACTATACTGCTACAAGTAGAGAATTCCTAGTGCTAGGAAAGATAGCAGGAGGGATACCCTACTCATACCGAGAACCAGGGCTAAAAATGTGTTCAGTACCGATGGGAAAGATGACAACCCATTGGACCTTATCCTGTATGCCTGTTTGTAAAGACTGCCATTTTGTCAAGTAAACGTTTAAGTGTTTTTATGGAATCCGTTTCCCCTGGAGTTATAACTGCTGAGGTTCCAGATGAGGGAAGCCTGGAGACAATGGAGGCCTGCAGCCCTGAAGTAAGTGTGATGCACTTTGCACACATCAGTACACCAGGACAGGGAGACGTGTTGTCTGTAGGATGCTGGAGCGAGTGGAAACAGAAGCTGGCCCATGACTACCTCACTTGGGCATCTTACAGCATAGAGAAGTGTGGTAAGGACCACTGCGCATTAGACCTTCAGTTTAGTGGTAAGGCTAACGCTCTTATGCAGTCTTCCAAAGGCGGTGTTAGTTTGGCAATTCTCTTGTTGACTTCAGCGTCTATGGTCACTATGCAAGAGAGTGTGCTTCCCAAGTAGATGAAGTTCTCAATTGCTTTAACCCCTTCCCGACCTTTGGCGCACACGCTGCGTCATGAAAGTCGGTGCCATTCCGACCCATGACGCAGCATATGCGTCATGGAAAGATCGCGTCCCTGCAGATCGGGTGAAAGGGTTAACTCCCATTTCACCCGATCTGCAGGGACAGGGGGAGTGGTAGTTTAGCCCAGGGGGGGTGGCTTCACCCCCTCGTGGCTACGATCGCTCTGATTGGCTGTTGAAAGTGAAACTGCCAATCAGAGCGATTTGTAATATTTCACCTAAAAAAATGGTGAAATATTACAATCCAGCCATGGCCGATGCTGCAATATCATCGGCCATGGCTGGACACACTAATGTGCACCCACCCCACCCCTCCGATCGCCCCCCCCCCGGCCCCCCGATCTGTGGTCCGCTCCCCTCGGTCCTGTGCTCCGCTCCCCCGTCCTCCTGCCCGCTCCCCCCGTGCTCCAATCACACCCCCCGTGCTCCAATCAAACCCCCCCGCACTCCGATCCCCCCCCGCACAGCGATCCCCCCCCCCCACACAGCGATCCCCCCCGTGCTCCGATCCACCCGCCCGCACAGCGATCCCCCACTCCGTGCTCCAATCCACCCCCCCGTGTTCCGATCCACTCCCCCGTGCTCCGACGCCCCCCTCCCCCCCCGTGCCCTGATCTCCCCCCCCTTATACTTACCTGGCCTCCCGGGGCGCCCGCCGAATCTGCCGGCCGGCAGATTCGTTCCAGAGTGAATTTTGATCACTGAGATAGGTTATATCTCAGTGATCAAAATAAAAAAAAGTAAATGACCCCCCCCCCTTTGTCACCCCCATAGGTAGGGACAATAAAAAATTTTTTTTTTTTTTTTTCCACTAAGGTTGGGGTAAGAACTAGGGTTAGGGTTAGGGTTAGGGTTAGGGGTAGGGTTAGGGGTAGGGTTAGGGGTAGGGTTAGGGGTAGGGTTAGGGTTTCGGTATGTGCACACGTATTCTGGTCCTCTGCGGATTTTTCCGCCTCGGATTTGATAAATCCGCAGTGCTAAACCGCTGCGGATTTATGGCGGATTTACCGCGTTTTTTCTGCGCATTTCAATGCGGTTTTACAACAGCGATTTTCTATTTGAGCAGTTGTAAAACCGCTGCGGAATCCGCAGAAAGAAGTGACATGCTGCGGAATGTAAACCGCTGCGTTTCCGTGCAGTTTTTCTGCAGCATGTGTACAGCGATTTTTGTTTCCCATAGGTTTGCATTGAACTGTAAACTCATGGGAAACTGCTGCGGATCCGCAGCGTTTTCCGCAGCGTGTGCACATACCTTTAGAATTAGGCTATGTGCACACGGTGCGGATTGGCCGCTGCGGATTCGCAGCAGTGTTCCATCAGGTTTACAGTACCATGTAAACATATGGAAAGCCAAATCCGCTGTGCCCATGGTGCGGAAAATACTGCGCGGGAACGCTGCGTTAAATTTTCCGCAGCATGTCAATTCTTTGTGCGGATTCCGCAGCGTTTTACACCTGTTCCTCAATAGGAATCCGCAGGTGAAATCCGGACAAAAAACACTGGAAATCCGCGGTAAATCCGCAGGTAAAACGCAGTGCCTTTTACCCGTGGATTTTTCAAAAATGGTGCTGAAAAATCTCATACGAATCCGCAACGTGGGCACATAGCCTTAGGGCTATGGTTGGGTTGGAATTAGGGTTGTGGTTAGGGTTAGGGGTGTGTTGGGGTTACGGGTGTGTTGGGGTTAGGGTTGTGATTAGGGTTATGGCTACAGTTGGGATTAGAGTTAGGGGTGTGTTGGGGTTAGTGTTGGAGTTAGAATTGAGGGGTTTCCACTGTTTAGGCACATCATGGGGTCTCCAAACGCAACATGGCGCCACCATTGATTCCAGCCAATCTTGTATTCAATAAGTCAAATGGTGCTCCCTCACTTCCGAGCCCCGACGTGTGCCCAAACAGTGGTTTACCCCCACATATGGGATACCAGCATACTCAGGACAAACTGCGCAACAATTACTGGGGTCCAATTTCTCCTGTTACCCTTGAGAAAATAAAAAATTGCTTGCTAAAACATCATTTTTGAGGAAAGAAAAATGATTTTTTATTTTCACGGCTCTGCGTTGTAAACGTCTGTGAAGCACTTGGGGGTTCAAAGTGCTCACCACATATCTAGATAAGTTCCTTGGGGGGGTCTAGTTTCCAAAATGGGGTCACTTGTGGGGGGTTTCTACTGTTTAGGCACACCAGGGGCTCTGCAAACGCAACATGACGTCCGCAGACCATTCCATCAAAGTCTGCATTTCAAAAGTCACTACTTCCCTTCTGAGCCCCGACGTGTCCCAAACAGTGGTTTACCCCCACACATGGGGTATCAGCGTACTCAGGAGAAACTGGACAAAAACTTTTGGGGTCCAATTTCTCCTGTAACCCTTGGGAAAATAAAAAATTCTGGGCTAAAAAATTATTTTTGAGGAAAGAAAACGTATTTATTATTTTCACGGCTCTGTGTTATAAACTTCTGTAAAGCACTTGGGGGTTGAAAGTGCTCACCACATATCTAGATAAGTTCCTTTGGGGGTCTAGTTTCCAAAATGGGGTCACTTGTGTGGGGTTTCTACTGTTTAGGCACACCAGGGGCTCTGCAAACGCAACGTGACGCCCGCAGACCATTCCATCAAAGTCTGCATTTCAAAAGTCACTACTTCCCTTCTGAGCCCCGACGTGTCCCAAACAGTGGTTTACCCCCACACATGGGGTATCAGCGTACTCAGGAGAAACTGGACAACAACTTTTGGGGTCCAATTTCTCCTGTAACCCTTGGGAAAATAAAAAATTCTGGGCTAAAAAATTATTTTTGAGGAAAGAAAACGTATTTATTATTTTCACGGCTCTGTGTTATAAACTTCTGTAAAGCACTTGGGGGTTGAAAGTGCTCACCACATATCTAGATAAGTTCCTTTGGGGGTCTAGTTTCCAAAATGGGGTCACTTGTGTGGGGTTTCTACTGTTTAGGCACACCAGGGGCTCTGCAAACGCAACGTGACGCCCGCAGACCATTCCATCAAAGTCTGCATTTCAAAAGTCACTACTTCCCTTCTGAGCCCCGACGTGTGCCCAAACAGTGGTTTACCCCCACACATGGGGTATCAGCGTACTCAGGAGAAACTGGACAACAACTTTTGGGGTCCAATTTCTCCTGCAACCCTTGGTAAAATAAAAAATTCTGGGCTAAAAATTATTTTTGAGGAAAGAAAACCTATTTATTATTTTCACGGCTCTGTGTTATAAACTTCTGTAAAGCACTTGGGGGTTGAAAGTGCTCACCACATATCTAGATAAGTTCCTTTGGGGGTCTAGTTTCCAAAATGGGGTCACTTGTGTGGGGTTTCTACTGTTTAGGCACACCAGGGGCTCTGCAAACGCAACGTGACGCCCGCAGACCATTCCATCAAAGTCTGCATTTCAAAAGTCACTACTTCCCTTCTGAGCCCCCACGTGTGCCCAAACAGTGGTTTACCCCCACACATGGGGTATCAGCGTACTCAGGAGAAACTGGACAACAACATTTGTGGTCCAATTTCTCCTGTAACCCTTGGGAAAATAAAAAATTCTGGGCTAAAAAATTATTTTTGAGGAAAGAAAACGTATTTATTATGTTCACTGCTCTGTGTTATGAACTTCTGTGAAGCATTTGGTGGTTCAAAGTGCTCCACCAAATGTAGATAAGTTCCTTTCGGGGTCTAGTTTCCAAAATGGGGTCACTTGTGGTGGGTTTCTACTGTTTAGCCACATCAGGGGCTCTGCAAACGCAACGTGACGCCCGCAGAGCATTCCATCAAAGTCTGCATTTCAAAACGTCACTACTTCACTTCCGAGCCCCAGCATGTGCCTAAACAGTGGTTTACCCCCACATATTGGGTATCAGCGTACTCAGGAGAAACTGGACAACAACTTTTGGGGTCAAATTTCTCCTGTTACCCTTGGGAAAATAAAAAATTGCGGGCTAAAAAATCATTTTTGAGAAAAGAATTTTTTTTTATTTTCATGGCTCTGCGTTATAAACTTCTGTGAAGCACTTGAGAGTTCAAAGTGCTCACCACACATCTAGATTAGTTCCTTTGGGGGTCTAGTTTCCAAAATGGGGTCATTTGTGGGGGATCTCTAATGTTTAGGCACACAGGGGCTCTCCAAACGCGACATGGTGTCCGCTAATGATTGGAGCTAATTTTCCATTTAAAAAGCCAAATGGCGTGCCTTCCCTTCTGAGCCCTGCCGTGCGCCCAAACAGTGGTTTACCCCCACATATGGGGTATCTGCGTACTCAGGACAAACTGGACAACAACATTTGTGGTCCAATTTCTCCTATTACCATTGGCAAAATAGGAAATTCCAGGCTAAAAAATCATTTTTGAGAAAAGAAAAATTATTTTTTATTTTCATGGCCCTGCATTATAAACTTCTGTGAAGCACCTGGGGGTTTAAAGTGCTCAGTATGCATCTAGATAAGTTCCTTGGGGGTCTAGTTTCCAAAATGGGGTCACTTGTGGAGGAGCTCCATTGCATAGGCACACAGGGGCTCTCCAAATGCGACATGGTGTCCGCTAACAAATGGAGCTAATTTTCCATTCAAAAAGTCAAAAGGCGCGCCTTCCCTTCTGAGCCCTGCCGTGTGCCCAAACAGTGGTTTACCCCCACATATGAGGTATCGGCGTACTCGGGAGAAATTGCTCAACAAATTTTAGGAACCATTTTATCCTATTGCCCATGTGAAAATGAAAAAATTGAGGCGAAAAGAAATTTTTTGTGAAAAAAAAGTACTTTTTCATTTTTACGGATCAATTTGTGAAGCACCTGAGGGTTTAAAGTGCTCACTAGGCATCTAGATAAGTTCCTTGGGGGGTCCAGTTTCCAAAATGGGGTCACTTGTTGGGGAGCTCCAATGTTTAAGCACACAGGGTCTCTCCACACGCGACATGGTGTCCGCTAACGATGGAGATAATTTTTCATTCAAAAAGTCAAATGGCGCTCCTTCCCTTCCGAGCCTTACCATGTGCCCAAACAGTGGTTTACCCCCACATGTGAGGTATCGTTGTGCTCAGGAGAAATTGCCAAACAAATTTTAGGATCCATTTTATCCTGTTGTCCATGTGAAAATGAAAAAATTGAGGCTAAAAGAATTTTTTTTGTGAAAAAATAGTACTTTTTAATTTTTACGGATCAATTTGTGAAGCAGCTGGGGGTTTAAAGGGCTCACTGTGAATCTAGATAAGTTCCTTGGGGCTTCTAGTTTCCAAAATGGGGTCACTTGTGGGGGAGCTCCAATTTTTAGGCACACGGGGGCTCTCCAAACTTGACATGGTGTCCGCTAAAGAGTGCAGCCAATTTTTCATTCAAAAAGTCAAATGGCGCTCCTTCCCTTCCAAGCCCTGCCGTGCGCCCAAACAGTGGTTTACCCCCACATATGAGGTATCAGCGTACTCAGGACAAATTGGACAACAACTTTCGTGGTTCAGTTTCTCCTTTTACCATTGGGAAAATACAAAAATTGTTGCTGAAAAATCATTTTTGTGACTAAAAAGTTAAATGTTCATTTTTTCCTTCCATGTTGCTTCTGCTGCTGTGAAGCACCTGAAGGGTTAATAAACTTCTTGAATGTGGTTTTGAGTACCTTGAGGGGTGCAGTTTTTAGAATGGTGTCACTTTTGGGTATTTTCAGCCATATAGACCCCTCAAACTGACTTCAAATGTGAGGTGGTCCCTAAAAAAAATGGTTTTGTAAATTTCGTTGTAAAAATGAGAAATCGCTGGTCAAATTTTAACCCTTATAACTTCCTAGCAAAAAAAAATTTTGTTTCCAAAATTGTGCTGATGTAAAGTAGACGTGTGGAAAATGTTATTTATTAACTATTTTGTGTCACATACCTCTCTGGTTTAACAGAATAAAAATTCAAAATGTGAAAATTGCGAAATTTTCAAAATTTTCGCCAAATTTCCGTTTTTATCA
Organism: Ranitomeya imitator; assembly: GCF_032444005.1. Lineage (NCBI taxonomy): Eukaryota > Metazoa > Chordata > Amphibia > Anura > Dendrobatidae > Ranitomeya > Ranitomeya imitator. The sequence goes on from NC_091284.1 coordinate 399,778,608, forward strand.
CAAATAAACACAGAATTTATTGACCTAAATTTACCACTAACATGAAGCCCAATATGTCACGAAAAAACAATCTCAGAATCGCTAGGATCCATTGAAGCGTTCCTGAGTTATTACCTCATAAAGGGACACTGGTCAGAATTGCAAAAAACGGCAAGGTCTTTAAGGTCAAAATAGGCTGGGTCATGAAGGGGTTAAGGTAGTGCTTTCACCATAGTGCGTTGCTGCTGGTATGGTTTTCTTGGCGCAGGTTGGTACATAAAGTTGGTCTCTCTACTATTGATAACGAGACCAAAGTTGTCACAAGCGTGTGAAAAAAAGTCCATTTCATGCTACATCTGCTGCTCTGTGCTGTCATTGAGTGCTGTTATGGACCTGGTGGTTAGGAGCACCCGGCACGACCTGATAGTTAAACTCACACAGGACAAGCTCTGGGATGTGGGAGCTCTGCTGACCGCAGGCCCTAATCCTATCACAACAACTAGAAATAGCCGTGGAGCGTTCCTGACTCTCCCTAGACGCCTCTTCACAGCCTAAGAGCTAGCTAGCCCTAGAGATAGAACATAAAGCCTACCTTGCCTCAGAGAAATTCCCCAAAGAAAAAGGCAGCCCCCCACATATATTGACTGTGAGTAAAGATGAAAGTCACAAACGCAGAAATGAAACAGGTTTCAGCACAGGGAGGCCAGACTTACTAAACAGACAGAGGATAGGAAAGGTATCTTTGCGGTCAGCACAAAAAACTACAAAAGACCACGCAGAGTGTGGAAAAAGACCTCCTCACCGACTAACGGTGCGGAGATGCCACTCTGCATCCCAGAGCTTCCAGCTAGCAAGACAAAATCATGATAACCAGCTGGACAAGGAAACAATGAACAAATAATAGCTATCAGGAACTTAGCTTCTGCTGGAGAAGACAGGTCACCAGAAAGATCCAAGAGCGAACTGAACCAATGCAGGAACATTGACAGCTGGCATGGAGTAACGATCTGAGTGGAGTTAAATAAAGCAGCCGACCAAAGGATAAACCATGTCACCTGTCTAAGGAACCTCAGAAGCAGCAGCTTCACTCACAGCCACCAGAGGGAGTCCATGGACAGAACTCGCCGAAGTACCATTCACGACCACAGGAGGGAGTTCGACAACAGAATTCACAACAGTACCCCCCCCTTGAGGAGGGGTCACCGAACCCTCACCAGAGCCCCCAGGCCGATCAGGATGAGCCAAATAAAAGGCACGAACTAGATCGGCAGCATGAACATCAGAGGCAAAAACCCAGGAATTATCTTCCTGACCATAACCCTTCCACTTGACCAGGTACTGGAGTTTCCGTCTCGAAACACGAGAATCCAAAATCTTCTCCACCACATACTCCAACTCCCCCTCGACCAACACCGGGGCAGGAGGATCAACGGAGGGAACCATAGGCGCCACGTATCTCCGCAACAACGACCTATGGAACACATTATGGATGGCAAAAGAAGCTGGAAGGTCCAAACGAAATGACACAGGATTAAGAACTTCAGAAATCTTATATGGCCCAAATGAAACGAGGCTTAAACTTAGGAGAGGAAACCTTCATAGGAACATGACGAGATGACAACCAAACCAAATCCCCAACACGAAGTCGGGGACCAACACAGCGCCGGCGGTTAGCGAAACGTTGAGCCTTCTCCTGGGACAATGTCAAATTGTCCACCACATGAGTCCAAATCTGCTGCAACCTGTCCACCACCGTATCCACACCAGGACAGTCCGAAGGCTCAACCTGCCCTGAAGAGAAACGAGGATGGAAACCAGAATTACAGAAAAAAGGAGAAACTAAAGTAGCCGAGCTGGCCCAATTATTAAGGGCGAACTCAGCCAAAGGCAAGAAGGACACCCAATCATCCTGATCAGCAGAAACAAAGCATCTCAGATATGTTTCCAAAGTCTGATTAGTTCGTTCGGTTTGGCCATTAGTCTGAGGATGGAAAGCCGAAGAAAAAGACAAATCAATGCCCATCTTAGCACAAAAGGACCGCCAAAACCTCGAAACAAACTGGGAACCTCTGTCCGAGACGATGTTCTCTGGAATGCCATGCAAACGAACCACATGCTGGAAAAACAATGGCACCAAATCAGAGGAGGAAGGCAATTTAGACCTGGGTACCAAATGGACCATCATAGAGAAGCGATCACAAACCACCCAAATGACCAACATCCTTTGAGAAACAGGGAGATCAGAAATAAAATCCATGGAAATATGCGTCCAGGGCCTCTTCGGGACCGGCAAGGGCAAAAGCAACCCACTGGCACGAGAACAGCACCTTTCTTGGTCAAATCAGTCAACGGTTTAGCAATACTAGAAAAATTAGCGATGAAGCAACGGTAAAAATTAGCAAAGCCCAGGAACTTCTGCAGACTCTTCACAGATGTAGGCTGAGTCCAATCATAAATGGCCTGAACTTTAACAGGGTCCATCTCGATAGTAGAAGGGGAAAAAATTAAACCCAAAAATGAAACCTTCTGAACTCCAAAGAGACACTTTGACCCCTTCACAAACAAGGAATTCGCACGAAGGACCTGGAACACCATTCTGACCTGCTTCACATGAGACTCCCAATCATCCGAAAAGACCAAAATGTAATCCAAATATACAATCATGAATCTATCCAGGTACTCTCGGAAGATGTCATGCATAAAGGACTGAAACACAGATGGAGCATTAGAAAGCCCGAATGGCATAACCAGGTACTCAAAATGGCCCTCGGGCGTATTAAATGCTGTTTTCCGTTCATCGCCCTGTTTAATTCGCACAAGATTATACGCCCCTCGAAGATCTATCTTGGTGAACCAACTAGCCCCCGTAATCCGAGCAAACAAATCAGACAGCAGCGGCAAAGAATACTGAAATTTGACTGTGATCTTATTAAGAAGGTGGTAATCAATACAAGGTCTCAAAGAGCCATCCTTCTTGGCCACAAAAAAGAACCCTGCTCCCAATGGTGATGACGACGGGCGAATATGACCCTTCTCCAAGGATTCCTTTATATAACTCCGCATAGCGGCGTGCTCTGGCACAGATAAATTAAACAGACGGCCCTTAGGAAACTTACTACCAGGAATCAAATTAATAGCACAATCGCAATCCCTATGAGGAGGTAGGGCACCGGATTTGGGCTCTTCAAATACATCCCGGTAATCTGATAAAAACTCAGGGACTTCAGAAGGAGTGGAAGGCGAAATTGACAACAATGGAACATCACCATGTACCCCCTGACAACCCCAGCCGGACACAGACATAGATTTCCAATCCAACACTGGATTATGGACCTGTAGCCATGGCAACCCCAAAACGACCACATCATGCAGATTATGCAACACCAAAAAGCGAATATCCTCCTGATGTGCAGGAGTCATGCACATGGTCAATTGAGTCCAGTACTGAGGCTTATTCTTGGCCAAAGGCATAGGATCAATTCCTCTCAATGGAATAGGATACTACAAGGGCTCCAAGAAAAAACCACAGCGCCTGGCAAACTCCAAGTCCATCAAATTCAGGGCAGCGCCTGAATCCACAAATGCCATAACAGAATAGGATGACAGAGAGCAAATCAGAGTAACGGACAAAAGAAATTTAGACTGTACCGTACCAATGGTGGCAGACCTAGCGAACCGCTTAATGCGCTTAGGACAATCGGAGATAGCATGAGTGGATTCACCACAGTAAAAACACAGCCCATTCCGATGTCTGTGTTCTTGCCGTTCAGCTCTGGTCAAAGTCCTATCACATTGCATAGGCTCAGGCCTATGCTCAGAGAATACCGCCAGATGGTGCACAGCTTTGCGCTCACGCAAGCGCCGATCGATCTGAATGGCCAAGGACATAGACTCATTCAGACCAGCAGGCATGGGAAATCCCACCATGACATCCTTAAGGGCTTCAGAAAGACCCTTTCTGAAAATTGCCGCCAGGGCACACTCATTCCACTGAGTAAGCACAGACCACTTTCTAAACTTCTGACAGTACACCTCCGCTTCATCCTGACCCTGACACAAAGCCAGCAAGATTTTCTCTGCCTGATCCACTGAATTTGGTTCATCATAAAGCAATCCAAGCGCCAGAAAAAACGCATCAACATCACGCAATGCAGGATCTCCTGGCGCAAGGGAAAATGCCCAGTCTTGAGGGTCACCACGCAACAAAGAAATAATGATTTTACTTGTTGAACGGGGTCACCAGAGGAGCGGGGTTTCAAAGCTAGAAACAGTTTACAATTATTTTTGAAATTCAAGAACTTAGATCTATCCCCAAAAAATAAATCAGGAATAGGAATTCTAGGCTCTAACATAGGATTCTGAACCACAAAATCTAGAATGTTTTGTACCCTTGCAGTGAGATGATCCACACAAGAGGACAGACCTTGAATGTCCATATCTACACCTGTGTCCTGAACCACCCAAAGGTTTAGGGGAAAAGAAAGACAAAACACAGTGCAAAGAAAAAAAATGGTCTCAGAACTTCTCTTATCCCTCTATTGAGATGCATTAATACTTTGGGCCAGCTGTACTGTTATGGACCTGGTGGTTAGGAGCACCCGGCACAACCTGATAGTTAAACTCACACAGGACAAGCTCTGGGATGTGGGAGCTCTGCTGACCGCAGGTCCTAATCCTATCACAACAACTAGAAATAGCCGTGGAGCGTTCCTGACTGTCCCTAGACACCTCTTCACAGCCTAAGAGCTAGTTAGCCCTAGAGATAGAAAATAAAGCCTACCTTGCCTCAGAGAAATTCCCCAAAGGAAAAAGCAGCCCCCCACATATATTGACTGTGAGTAAAGATGAAAGTCACAAACGCAGAAATGAAACAGGTTTCAGCAAAGGGAGGCCAGACTTACTAAACAGACAGAGGATAGGAAAGGTATCTTTGCGGTCAGCACAAAAAACTACAAAAGACCACGCAGAGTGTGCAAAAAGACCTCCGCACCGACTAACGGTGCGGAGATGCCACTCTGCATCCCAGAGCTTCCAGCTAACAAGACAAAATCATGATAACCAGCTGGACAAGGAAACAATGAACAAATAATAACTATCAGGAACTTAGCTTCTGCTGGAGAAGACTGGTCACCAGAAAGATCCAAGAGCGAACTGAACCAATGCAGGAACATTGACAGCTGGCATGGAGTAACGATCTGAGTGGAGTTAAATAGAGCAGCCAACCAAAGGATAAACCACGTCACCTGTGTAAGGAACCTCAAAAGCAGCAGCTTCACTCACAGCCACCAGAGGGAGTCCATGGACAGAACTCGCCGAAGTACCATTCACGACCACAGGAGGGAGTTCGACAACAGAATTCACAACAGAGTGCGCAGTCATCAGCAAACAAGAAGTCACAGATGACAGCCTCATGCATCTTTGTAACAGTCTTCAGGACTCTGGGGTTGAATAGCTTGCAGTCAGTCCTGTACCTGACATGGATTGCATCTTCACAGTTGCTAAAGGCATCTTTCAATATGGCAGAAAATAGCATACTGAACAGGGTTGGGGTGGGTACACAGCTTAGTTTTACTCCGTTTGTAACTGGAAAGGCCTACAGTTAGTCTCCATCATTCAAGACCTTCACCATCGTACCATCATGGAGCTACTGGACGATTGTGATGAACTTGCTCCAGCAGCCAAACTTTGGCCTGATTTTCCACAGGCAGTCTCTGCTGACTGCATCGAAAGCCTTGGTCAAGTCAACTAAGATCGCGAAAAGGTTGCAACATTGCTCCTGGCACTTTTCCTGGAGTTGATACGCTGCTAAGACCATGTATGCCATCCCATGTTCAGCATGGAATCTGCACTGGCTTTTGGATAGTAGACCTTGGTGGAAGAGGTGGTTGAGCAACAGGCAAGCCAGAATCTTCCCTGCAGTGGACAGAAGGCAGATGCCTCAATGGCTAGTGCAAGATTGGCTGTTGCCTTTTCTCTTGTAGATATGGATTATGCTGGCAACTGGCAGTTACTGCGGAACCTGTTCCTTTTTCCACATGGATTGGAATAGTTTAGTCATCATTTGCATCGAGACACGGTCGCCTGCTTTGTGTACCTTGGTAGTTAGCATCGTTTCCTGGAGCTTTGACACAAAATTGTTTTACTGTCTTCCTGTCTTCATCGTCACTGCTAAGAACATTCAGGTCCTTGTTGATTTCTAACTGGGGCAAGTGAGCAATGGCCTCGTCGTTGATAATGGCAGAGCAATTTTGGATACTTCTAAAGTGCTCTATCCACCGTTCAAGAATCTGTTTCTTTTCTGTCAGCAGCTTAGTTCCATTCTCGTTGAGGTGTTGGATGATTGGGTTCCATATACAGCCTTTAGCGCTTCATAGAAGCACTTGAGGTCATAACTGGCTGTCTAGCCCTGAATTTCAAAATGAAGAGAATTCACCGCACACTCTATCTGTACGGTGATGCAAAAAAGGAAATTTACTTATGTGGTCAAACACAATATTCGTAGAGCAGAGAAGAGAAAAACGTATATGAGCGACTCTATTCGGCGTTTCGACCGATCTCCAGTCTTATTCAATATGCCGCCTTATGTTGAGAAATGCTTGGGCTCCAGCGCTTTGCCCCCTTGAAGAGTGTGCACGCCAGCAGCAGAGAGCAGATGCAGCCTAAGCACACTGTTCAAGGGGGCAAAGCACTGGAGCGCTGCCCATAACGTCCACTTCACAGGACCACTCAAGCATTTCTCAGCATAAGATGTCCACCCTATCTCTCTTCCTGGCAATGACATAGTCAATGAGATACCAGTGCCATCAGTATGGGTGCATCCATGATGTTGTCTGGCGAATGGGTAGGCGGAACAGATTGCTACTAGTGATGAGCGAATATACTCGTTACTCGAGATTTCCCGAGCACACTCGGGTGTCCTCCGAGTATTTGTAAGTTTAGTTTTCCTTGCAGCAGCTGAATAATTTACATCTGTTAGCCAGCTTGATTACATGTGGTATTCCCTAGCAACCAGGCAACCCCCATGTGTACTTATGCTGGCTAGTAGCTGTAAATCATTCAGCTGCGGTCATGAAAACTAAATCCCAAGCAGTCACAAATACTCGGAGGACACCCGAGCATGCTCGGGAAATCTCGAGTAACTAGTATATTCGCTCATCACTAATTGCTAGTGATGGTTATTACTGTTACACTTACCAATGCCATGTCTCCCAATGACTCCTTGCCAGTTTTGATAGTCTATTCCCACTCTGTCATTAAAGTTTCCGAGAATTATGAGACTATGTTTGAGGCAACTTTTATACCTCTTCTTCAAAGGAGGTGAGAAGAGTGATCCTAAAGAGAGCTGCTCAGACACCCGGGGGGGCTGCCTAACAGGGCTGCCAAACTCCACTGCTTCGGTCCAGTGGCGAACGACCCTGTGCCCTGGGCCGCCTGTGTGCAGGTTCGTGACTACAGCTTCCAGTGATTCCACACCTGCAGCTTCGCCTCTCCCCCCATCACCACAGGACTTTGAAGCGTGATGAATGAAGTAATGACTTGCACTTGACTTGGATTAAAATGAGGAAGCGTTGCGCAGGTCATCAGCCTCACTCTCACGTGCATATACAGTCCCAGTGACAAGAACTAGGCAAGATGACTGGAGATGGTCAAGATGCAATGGATAACCAGCAGTGTCCTATATGCGCCTTGCTTCACCCTCTCAGCGCTCTATAATGCTTTGCTGGGAATCACTTTTCTGTAATTTGAATCTTGGATAGTTTCTTCCGCACAGTCCACCGAATCCAGCCTTCACATCCAATGGTAGGCAAACCCTTAAAAGTCAACGTGGGTCTGAAAAGCGAGAGCTGTCTCATCTGGTTTAGCCCACCTGCCAAGTTATTGTTCCAGGGTGTACTCACTGCCATATGTAATCAGTTATCTGGAGGTACAGGTATGAGTTGAGAATCAGATGAGGACCAAAGATGAGCAAGCTGCCCTAAAAGAACCCGGCAAGCCTTCCACCAGAGGTGATGCCTCTATCTGAACACCCCATACACCCTAATATGTGGATGAAATGTTTATTTGTCTACATCCTATTAGTAATATGGTTCCTGTGTGGTCCACGATCTGATAGTATATGGTAATAGTAATAATGCTCAGTGTCTCCTTAGTATTGTCATGGACATACTTGGAGTTGCAGGTTCATGCAATACAATAGTATATGCAAAAGGCTAACCTAACATAACAATTGATCAATGTACTAAACTTGATGCTGCATTCATATACAGATTATGATTATGATGCAGTATTCATGTACTGATTGTGGTTCTGGTGAATGATTCATGTACCGACAATATTTCTGGTGATGTATTCATGTACTAGTGGTGGTTCTGGTGCGGCAGTCATGTACTGATGATGGCTCTGGTGCTGCATTCAAATACTGATGGGGGTTGTGGTGTGGCATTCATATACCGACTGTGGTTCTGAGGCTGCCTTCATGTACCAAAGGTGGTTCTGGTGCTGCAATCATATACTGAGTGTGGTTCTGGCGCTGCATTCATGCACCAACAGTGGTTCTGGTCCTGAATTTATGTACTGACAGTGGCTCCAGTGCTGTAGAGGAGCTGTGGTGACTGCAGGTCTCTTCTGGGTAGAAAGCAGAGTGCTAACATTTGGCCGGTTTGGGCAGATATATGCACTTCCCGGGATTTTCAGGCCCCGATGAAGTCACATTATAATCTGACATTTTGGCCTACGCACTTAAGGGATGTTCTTTCATACAACCCCTGGCAAAAATTATGGAATCACCGGCCTTGGAGGATGTTCATTCAGTTGTTTAATTTTGTAGAAAAAAAGCAGATCACTGACATGGCACAAAACTAAAGTCATTTTAAATGGCAACTTTCTGGCTTTAAGAAACACTAAAAGAAATCAAGAACAAAAAATGTGGTAGTCAGTAATGGTTTTTTTTTTAACCAAGCATAGGGGTAAAAATTATGGAATCACTCAATTCTGAGGAAAAAATTATGGAATCATGAAAAACAAACAAAAAAACACTCTAAAACATCACTAGTATTTTGGTGTACCACCTCTGGCTTTTATAACAGCTTGCAGTCTCTGGGGCATGGACTTAATGAGTGTCAAACAGTTCTCTTCATCAATCTGGCTCTAACTTTCTCTGATTACTGTTACAAAAAATATGGTAGTCAGTAATGTTTCCTTTTTTTTAACCAAGCATAGGGGAAAAAATATGGAATCACACAATTCTGAGGAAAAAATTATGGAATCACCCTGTATATTTTCATACCTAAAAATAACACCTGCATCAAATTAAATCTGCTTGTTAGTCTGCATCTAAAAAGGAGTGATCACACCTTGGAGAGCTGTTGCACCAAGTGGACTGACATCAATCATGGCTTCAACACGAGAGATGTCAATTGAAACAAAGGAGAGGATTATCAAACTCTTAAAAGAGGGTAAATCATCACGCAGTGTTGCAAAAGATGTTTGGGGCCTGCACTCGGGTTCATTCCCTACTCAACCCGAGTGCAGGCCCCAAACCACGGATCTCCATGCTGATGATCTGGCCAATTACTTCAAAGAAAAAAATAGACCATATCTGACAGGAAGTCATCTCCCAATCCCCTTATACCATGCACTGTCTTCCCTCCCCATCTGCATCTAGCTCACTCTCTGACTTTGAACCAGTCACAGAAGAAGTAATCGGGCTCCTTGCATCTTCTCGCCCGACCACTTGCACCAGTGACCCCATTCCGTCACATCTCCTCCAGTCCCTTTCCCCTGCTGTCACCTCTCACCTATCAAAAATATTCAACCTCTCTCTCTCTTCCGGTATCTTTCCCTCCTCATTTAAGCATGCCATCATACATCCATTACTTAAAAAACCTAAAAAAACATCCCTCGACCAAAACTGTGCGGCTAACTATAGACCTGTGTCTAATCTTCCCTTCATCTCTAAACTCCTTGAATGCCTGGTCCACTCCCGTCTTACCCGCTATCTCTCAGATAACTCTCTTCTAGACCCTCTTCAATCTGGTTTCAGCTCTTTACACTCTACTGAAACTGCCCTTACCATAGTCTCTAATGATCTATTAACAGCTAAATGTAATGGTCACTACTCCATGCTAATTCTCTTGGATCTCTCCGCAGCATTCGACACTGTGGATCATCAGCTCCTCCTCACTACGCTCCGCTCCATTGGCCTTAAGGACACCATTCTCTCCTGGTTCTCCTCCTATCTCTCTGACTGCTCTTTCACTGTATCTTTTGCTGGTTCCTCCTCCTCTCATCTTCCCCTTACTGTTGGGGCTCCTCAAGGATCTGTCCTAGGCCCTCTCCTCTTCTCGCTGTATACCGTCCCTATTGGACAAACAATCAGTAGATTTGGGTTCCAGTACCATCTCTATGCTGATGACACCAAATTATACACTTCTGCTCCTGATATCTTGCCTGCCTTTTTAGAAAACACCAGTCATTGTCTTACCGCTGTCTTTAACATCATGTCCTCTCTCTATCTGAAACGGAACTCCTCGTGTTTACTCCCTATACTAACCTACCTTTGCCTGACATTGCCATTTCAGTGTGTGCCATTTCAGTGTGTGGTTCCACCATTACTCTAAAGCAACATGTCCGCTGCCTTGGGGTCATACTTGATTCCGAGCTTTCATTCACCCCCCCATATCCGATCACTGGCTCGCTCTTGTTATCTGCACCTCAAAAAGATTTCTAGAATTCGACCTTTTCTTACTTTTGACTCCGCAAAAACTCTTACTGCTTCTCTTATTCATTTTCGTCTGGACTATTGCAACTCTCTACTAATCGGCCTCCCTCTTACCAAACTCGCCCTCTCCAATCTGTTTGAATGCTGCAGCCAGGATCATACTCCTCACCAACCGTTATTCCGATGCCCCTACTTTGTGCCATTCATTACACTGGTTACCCATCCACTCCAGAATCCAGTACAAAATTATTACCCTCACCCACAAAGCACTCCATGGCTCAGCTCCACCCTACATCTCCTCCCTGGTCTCAGCCTACCACCCTACCCGTGCCCTCCATTCTGCTAATGACCTGAAGTTAACATCTTCAATAATTAGAACCTCCCACTCCCGTCTCCAAGACTTTTCACGTGCTGCGCCAATTCTTTGGAATGCACTACCCAGGTCAATATGATTAATCCCTAATCCCCACAGTTTTAAGCGTGCCCTAAAAACGCATTTGTTCTGACTGGCTTACCGAATCAACGCATTAACCTAACTATCCCTGTGTTGCCCATTCAAAAAACTTAAACCATAATCAGGTTCCTCACATCATGTTTCTCATACGCTTATTTATTTAATAGCCCTCTGTGTCTGTACTGCTACATACTTAGGCTGATAACCGGTTCATGCAGCTTTACATGAACACCCGAGCCTTAAACTATGGCTGGTCCGAATAACTAAAGCAATTGTTACCATCCACCTCTTGTCTCCCCTTTCTCCTCATAGATTGTAAGCTTGCGAGCAGGGCCCTCATTCCTCTTGGTATCTGTTTTGATCTGTGATTATTGTTATGCTGTATTGTCTATTGTCTGTACAAATCCCCTCTATAATGTAAAGCGCTGCGGAATATGTTGGCACTATATAAATCAAAAAATATTATTATTATTATCATTAACACCTAAACAGAAAAAAACAAGGTTACAATGGGCTAAGGAAAAGCAATCGTGGACTGTGGATGACTGGATGAAAGTCATATTCAGTGATGAATTTGCGAATCTGCATTGGGCAAGGTGATGATGCTGGAACTTTGTTTGGTGCCGTTCCAATGAGATTTATAAAGATGACTGCTTGAATAGAACATGCAAATTTCCACAGTAATTGATATATGGGGCTGCATGTCAGGTAAAGGCACTGGGGAGAAGGCTGTCATTACATCTTCAATAAATGCACAAGTTTATGTTGATATTTTGGACACTTTTCTTATCCCATCAATTAAAAGGATGTTTGGGGATGATTAAATCATTTTTCAAGATGATAATGCATCCTGCCATAGAGCAAAAACTGTGAAAACATTCCTTGAAAAAAAGACACATGAGGTCAATGTCATGGCCTGCAAATAGTCCAGATCTCAATCCAATTGAAAATCTTTGGTGGAAGTTGAAGAAAATGGTCCCTGACAAGGCTCCAACCTGCAAAGCTGATCTGGTAACAGTAATCAGAGAAAGTTAGAGCCAGATTGATGAAGAGTACTGTTTGACACTCATTAAGTCCATGCCCCAGAGACTGCAAGCTGTTATAGAAGCCAGAGGTGGTGCAACAAAATACTAGTGATGTTTTAGAGTGTTTTTTTGTTTGTTTTTCATGATTCCATAATTTTTTCCTCAGAATTGAGTGATTCCATAATTTTTACCCCTATGCTTGGTTAAAAAAATTAACCATTACTGACTACCACATTTTTTGTTCTTGATTTCTTTTAGTGTTTCTTAAAGCCAGAATGTTGGCATTTGAAATGACTTTAGTTTTGTGCCATGTCTGTGATCTGCTTTTTTTCTACAAAATTAAACAACTGAATTAACATCCTCCAAGGCCGGTGATTCCATAATTTTTGCCAGGGGTTGTATATTATTTCTACATATCCCTGGAAGCCTTTGTTGGACCCTGGGACTGTCTATATAAAACAATCAATTTGGGGAAACAATCTTGGGTTTGGGTGGCAAGTGATAAAGTCACCCCACTCTCTGCATTTGTCAGCAACTTGATCAGCATGGAAGTGGTAAATTATAGTGATCACATGACAGAAACCAAGTCAGAAACCAAATTCAGACACCTGCGTGGTGGCTCAGTGGTTAGCACTTGCTTTGCAGCACTAGGGTCCTGGGTTCAAATCCCACCATAGACAATATCTGCAAGGAGTTTGTATGTCATGTCGAATTGGGCCTGTAAATCAGAAGAGGTAGAAGGCGGTTGGCAGGCTCTTGTTTGATACGTCAACGACCACTCTAAGCTGAATGTGCCTGCCCTCGTCAGATCGCAAATGCAAAGCAGCTTGAGGCTGGGCAAGTACCAGCATGGGAGACTGGCTGGGAATCCCTGGTACCGTTGACGCAGGTTCTGTAGAAGGACGTAGATCTGGGGATTTATTATGATGGAATATAGGCTGAACTGGATGGACAAATGTCTTTTTTCGGCCTTACTAACTATGTTACTATGGTTCTGTAGAAGGACGTAGATCTGGGGATTTATTATGATGGAATATAGGCTGAACTGGATGGACAAATGTCTTTTTTCGGCCTTACTAACTATGTTACTATGTTACTATGTAAGTCTATTCATTTTTTTATGGTTAAGGGCCAAGGCTGAAGCTTGCAGTAAAAAAACATGGAGCAGTTGAATGAGGAATATGAAGGTGATTGTGCCACTTACCAGAAGGACTGTAGTAATCAACTAGGGTGGAAATATTCATTTGGGATATGTTGTAAGTGTCTAAGCACCACTGCATAGAACAAAGAGGCTGTAGTGATAGGAAGAGTAAAGGTACCTTCACACATAACGATATTGTTAATGATATCGTTGCTATTTGTGACGTAGCAACGATATCGTTAATGAAATCGTTATGTGTGACAGCGACCAACGATCAGGCCCCTGCTGGGAGATCGTTGGTCGCTGAAGAAAGTCCAGAACTTTATTTCGTCGCTGGACTCCTGCTGACATCGCTGGATCGGCGTGTGTGACACCGATCCAGCGATGTCTTCACTGGTAACCAGGTTAAACATCGGGTAACTAAGCGCAGGGCCGCGCTTAGTAACCCGATGTTTACCCTGGTTACCATGCTAAAAGTAAAAAAAAAAAAACACTACATACTTACCTACCGCTATCTGTCCTCCAGCGCTGTGCTCTGCACTCCTCCTGTACTGGCTGTGAGCCGGAAAGCAGAGCTGTGACGTCACCGCTCTGCTTTCCGGCTCACAGCCAGTACAGGAGGAGAGCAGAGAAGCAGATCACAGCGCTGGAGGACAGACGGCTGTAGGTAAGTATGTACTGTTTGTTTTTTTTTACTTTTAGCATGGTAACCAGGGTAAACATCGGGTTACTAAGCGCGGCCCTGCGCTTAGTTACCCGATGTTTACCCTGGTTACCGGCATCGTTGGTCGCTGGAGAGCGGTCTGTGTGACAGCTCTCCAGCAACCAAACAGCGACGCTGCAGCGATCCGGATCGTTGTCGGTATCGCTGCAGCGTCGCTTAATGTGAAGGGGCCTTTAGATAAGTCATAGGTGTACTTAGGGAGGTAGGTATTATACCTGGTGTCCAATGTATAATGCTGTATGAATATAAAACATTGTAGCATTACCAAGAATAATAGGAATCACGTTTTTTTTTTAGGAAAGAATTGTAATGGTTGGCATACATAAACAGTGTCTATTACAGTTCTTGGTTAGTTTGTACAGCTCTACAGTGAAGTCGATCTGTTCTTTAAAAAAAAAATAGATTTAATTAGGAACATTGCTACAAGTGTAGATGCTCTGTAATTGATACCGGCTGTCAGCTGCCTAATAGCAGACGGCTGCCTTGACTGTGTGACAGCACATAAGCTTCCTGAAAGCAAATGCTTTTGCAAAATCTAAAAATGTAATATTGCAGACCACCTATTGTTTATATATTTGGATCAGCACAAGAAATTTTAGGGTAGATTAATCATTGCCATCATTTATTAGACAGATCAAAATCAATCATAGCTGCACACACTGTTTGACAGATGTATATTAGACACTACTTGTTTTTCTAAACCACGTGGTACATTTTAGGCCACAATGTTACTCTTAAAAAGTGGCAAACATCAGTAAAAAATTGGCATACTTTGCACACTAAGCAAAATCACATCCTCTTTTCTAGATTCTTTGGAAAAGTATCAAATGGGGAGGGCAAACGTTTGTTTTCTGTAGTGAATTTAATTAATAAATTGTCTAAAATGATTTGTGACAATTCCGAATTCTACCTCTACTACAATAGTAAAGCTTGGGAGTGGGACTGATATTTCCTCAATAGGACAAGCAAGAATGTGGATTTTGAGGCCTTAGATTTTGTTCCATCTGATTACGGTAGATGGAAAATGTAAACAAAGAGAAGGAACAGTAATGGGGTCTCCGGTAAGGCTAGGGTCACATTGCGTTAGTGCAACCCGTTTAGCGCTAGCGGGTTGCGCTAACGCAATGTTTTTAATGTGGCCGCGTCCCGGAGTCGCGGTAACATCCCCGCTCTCGCAGATCCCCGATCTGCGAGAGCGGGGAACGGACCGCGGGCGCGCCTCGGACGATGCGAGCAGCGTCCGCGGCACGCCAGGAAACACCGGCGCGTCGCTAGCGCGTGCCGAACATGGCACGCGCTAGTGCTGCGAGTTCCTATTGCCGTGAATGGGCGCGCTGGACAGCGGTCAGGTCTGTCAGCCTGAAATTCCTGAAGAACCCGTCGTAAATCAGGGAGAATGGCAGAAAGGACCACCCCTTCTTTCAGAATGCCGACCGGTTCAAGGACCTCAGGAGAATCAGGCAAAAAACTCCTAGAGAGGGCATCAGCCTTAATATTCTTAGAACCCGGAAGATACGAAACTACGAACTCAAAACGGGAAAAAAACAAGGACCATCGAGCATGTCTAGGATTCAGCCGTTTGGCAGACTCGAGGTAAATCAGATTCTTATGATCGGTCAAGACCACAATACGGTGCTTAGCTCCCTCAAGCCAATGTCGCCACTCCTCAAACGCCCACTTCATAGCCAACAACTCTCGATTGCCGACATCATAATTGCGTTCAGCAGGCGAAAACTTACGGGAAAAGAAGGCACACGGTTTCATCAAGGAACCAACAGAATCCCTCTGAGACAAAACGGCCCCTGCCCCAATCTCAGAAGCGTCAATCTCAACCTGAAACGGAAGAGAAACATCCGGTTGGCGCAACACCGGAGCAGAAGTAAATCGGCGTTTAAGCTCCTGAAAGGCAGAGACAGCCGCAGAGGACCAATTCGCCACATCAGCGCCTTTCTTCGTCAAATCGGTCAAAGGTTTAACCACGCTAGAGAAGTTAGCAATGAAACGGCGATAAAAATTTGCAAAACCCAAAAATTTCTGAAGGCTCTTCATGGATGTGGGTTGAATCCAATCATGAATGGCCTGAACCTTAGCCAGATCCATCTCCATAGATGAAGGAGAAAAAATGAAGCCCAAAAAAGAAACCTTCTGCACCCCAAAGAGACACTTAGACCCCTTCACAAACAAAGCATTGTCACGAAGGATCTGAAATACCATCCTGACCTGTTGCACATGAGACTCCCAATCATCGGAAAAAATCAAAATATCGTCCAAATATACAGTCAAGAATTTATCAAGATAAGTCCAGAAGATATCATGCATGAAGGACTGAAAAACAGATTGAGCATTAGTGAGCCCGAATGGCATCACAAGATATTCAAAATGACCTTCGGGCGTATTAAACGCAGTTTTCCATTCATCACCCTGCTTAATACGAACAAGATTATATGCCCCCCGAAGGTCAATCTTAGTAAACCAACTAGCCCCCTTAATCCTAGCAAACAAATCAGAAAGCAAAGGTAAAGGGTATTGAAACTTGACCGTGATCTTATTCAAGAGGCGATAATCAATACAGGGTCTCAAGGAGCCATCCTTCTTAGCAACAAAAAAAAATCCCGCTCCCAACGGTGAAGAAGATGGCCGAATATGCCCTTTCGCCAAAGACTCCTTAATATAATTCCGCATGGCGGTATGTTCAGGCACAGACAGGTTGAAAAGTCGGCCTTTAGGAAACTTACAGCCTGGAATCAAGTCAATAGCACAATCACAGTCCCTGTGCGGTGGAAGGGAACTGGACTTGGGCTCATCGAATACATCCTGAAAATCAGACAAAAACTTAGGAATTTCAGAAGAGGAAGAAGAGGAGATTGACATCAAAGGAATATCATTATGAATCCCCTGACAACCCCAACTAGTCACAGACATAGACTTCCAGTCCAACACAGGATTATGTACCTGCAACCACGGAAAACCCAGCACGATAGCATCATGCAAATTATGCAACACCAGAAATCGACAATCTTCCTGATGGGCTGGCGCCATGCGCATGGTCACCTGTGTCCAAAACTGGGGCTTATTTTTAGCCAAAGGTGTAGCATCAATGCCCCTTAAAGGAATAGGGTTCTGCAAAGGCTGCAAGGAAAAACCACAACGCCTGGCAAATTCAAAGTCCATTAAGTTCAAGGCGTCGCCTGAATCCACAAACGCCATGACAGAAAATGATGACAATGAGCAGATCAAGGACACAGATAACAGAAATTTAGGTTGTACAGTACTGATGGTAAATGAACTGGCGATCCTCTTTGTCCGCTTAGGGCAGACAGAAATGACATGAGAAGCGTCACCGCAATAATAACACAACCTATTTTGACGTCTGAAACCTTGTCGTTCCGTTCTAGACAGAATCCTATCACACTGCATTGGCTCAGGAATTTGCTCTGAGGACAACGCCACAGCGCGCACAGTTCTGCGCTCCCGCAAGCGCCGGTCAATCTGAATGGCCAGAGAGATAGAATCACTCAGACCGAAAGGCGTGGGAAACCCCACCATAACATCTTTAACGGATTCAGAAAGACCCTTTCTGAAAATTGGCGCCAAAGCATCATCATTCCATTTAGTCAACACAGACCATTTTCTAAATTTCTGACAATACAATTCTGCCGCCTCTTGACCCTGAGACAGGGCCAACAAGGTCTTCTCCGCTTGATCCAGAGAATTAGGTTCATCAAATAATAATCCAAAAGCCTGAAAAAAGGAGTCTACATTAAGCAAAGCCGGATTCCCAGATTCCAGGGAATATGCCCAATCCTGTGGATCACCACGCAGCAGGGAGATGATGATTTTAACCTGCTGAATGGAATCACCCGAGGATCGAGGTCTCAAAGCAAAAAACAGTTTACAGTTGTTTTTAAAACTAAAAAATTTGGACCTGTCACCAAAAAACAAATCAGGAATAGGAATCTTCGACTCTAAAACAGGAGTCTGAACAATATAATCAGAAATACCCTGTACCCTAGCAGCAAGCTGGTCCACACGAGAAGCTAATTCCTGAATATCCATGCTAGCACAAGACTCCTCAGCCACCCAGAGAAAAAGAGGGAAGAGAAGAGAAAGCAGAGTGCAAAAAAAAATGGCTCAACACCTTTCTTCCCTTCTTCTGAGATGCATTTAACTCATTATTGGCCAGTTGTACTGTTATGATCCGGTGACCTTGGAGCCGCATGGAACTTTCTCTGAGTTGGTGGAAACTGTACTGACCGCAAATCAAGAACTTAACACCGCAACTAGAAGTAGCCGTGGGGTGTGCCTAACAAATCTTAGACACCTCGACACAGCCGGAGGACTAAATACCCCTATAGATGGAAATAGGAATTCTACCTTGCCTCAGAGCAGAACCCCAAAGGATAGGCAGCCCCCCACAAATATTGACTGTGAGTAGTAGAGGAAAAGACACACGCAGGCAGGAAACAGGATTTAGCAAAAGAGGCCACTCTAGCTAAAATAGGAAAGGATAGGACAGAATACTAAGCGGTCGGTATTAAAACCCTTCCAAAAATATCCACAGCAGAAAATACAAAAAATTCCACATCTAACTAAAGATGTGGAGCGTATATCTGCAACTCCAGAGAATCCAACAAGACTGAGAAAACACTGACACAATCTAAGCTGGACAAGAGAAAACAAATGAATAGCACAGAATTATTAAGCACACCGCATGTATGCCACAGAAACAAAAACCAGACACTTATCTTTGCTGAATTGGCAGCAAGGCAGGAGGAACCAGACAAAGATCGAAAACCTCCCAGAACCATGGACAACTGGCAAGGACTAATGAATCCTGCACACCTAAATACCCCAGTCAGAACTGCAATCAGCAGATACACCTGGCCAGGACTGCAACTCAGGGACAACTGCATTACCACCTACAACCACTGGAGGGAACCCAAAAGCAGAATTCACAACAAAGACCCCTGTGCCCGTCATTGTAAATCTCTTATGAAACACCGGCCTTATCTTTGCTGAATTAGCAGCAAGGCAGGAGGAACCAGACAAAGATCCAAAACCTCCCTGGCCAGGACTGCAACTCAGGGACAACTGCATTACCACCTACAACCACTGGAGGGAACCCAAAAGCAGAATTCACAACAGTACCCCCCCCCCTGTGCCCGTCATTGTAAATCTCTTATGAAACACCGGCCTGTGACCAGCGTTCATAGGAGAACATGATTTAACGAAAATATATGAATACAGATGGGCACCATCAAAAATCATGATTTTTGCCACACATAGCGCTATGTGTAGCACAAGCGATTGGATGATCGTAACTTCAAGTCTCCTAAGGGAACAAGTGAAACCAGTAAAAAGTACATAAGTTCAAGTCACTCCCCCTTTTGCCTCATTCAAAATAAAAACAATACACATATTTGGTATTGCTGCCTTCAAAAATGTATGATCTATCAAAACAAATTTAATTAATCCGATTGTTAAAAGACGTAAGGAGGATTCAAAAAGACCTAAACAGAACTATGGGCAGCAACTAAAAGAATTGTTTTTAACAGGGAGAAATACAAAGTCCTACATCTGGGTAAGACAAATGAAAAAAAAACATGTACAGAATAGGAGGAATAGGGCTAAGCAACAGCACTTGTGAAAAAGACGGGTGTTCTAATAGATCACAGACTGCACGTGAGTCAGCAGTGTGACGCAGCAGCAAAAAAGGCAGACAATACTGGGTTGCATTAACAGGAGCATAAAGATTAGATCACATTAAGTAATTATCTCCCACTACTGTTCTTTGGTTAGACCTCATCTGGAATACTTTGTCCAGTTCTGGGCACCACATTTTAAAAAAAGACATGCACAAACTGGAGCAAGTTCAAAGAGCAACCAGAATGGTGACCGGTCTGCAAACCATGTCCTATGAACAACAGATGTTTTGGGAATGTGTAGCTTGCAAAAGAGATGACTGAGAGGAGACTTAATAGCTGTCTACAAATATCTCAAGGGCTGTCACATTGTAGAGGGATCAGCTTTACTTGCATTTGAACAAGGAAAGACTAGAAGCAATGGGATGAAACGGAATGGGAGGAGACACAGATATTAGAAAAAACTTTGACGGTGATCAATGAGTGGAACAGGCTGCCACAAGAGATGGCTTAGTGAATCCTGGATTGAGTAGGGGGTTGGATATGATGATCCAGGAGATCCCTTCCAACTGTACCATTCTATGTACATATCTTGTAGGCATGGTCCCCCTTATCCCTAGCCTGGTAGGCTTGGTCCCCATCAGAAAAACATTAAAAAACAAAAACATTCTCCATGCCGGGACTATGTGCATGGAGGGCAGTGAATATTCACTGCTCTTTAATAGCAGACACGGTGTCAGTCTCAGCCGCCAGCTTCAAGCACCTGCAGGGCATTCGCTTGTGCGCGCTAGTAAAGGAGGGAATATTGACTGCATTCCACGCCTATGGGAGTGGAGAGCAGTGAATATTCATTGCCTTAAGTAGCGGCACACGTGAACATGGGGCAGCTGCAGGAATCCGGTTGCTGTGGCTAACAGCGTGTCCATTGTTAAAGAGAAATGAACACTCACTGTTCGCAACACCTATGGGCGTGGAATGCAGTGAATAGTCATTTTTCTTTAACATCATGCACAGAAGTTAGGAGCCGGCAGCTTTGGCTCTCCCTGTGACCCACTGCCCCGCTGCTGCCCCAACTGCCCACCACAGCAGGTATGTCCGGATTATAAGACCCCTCCCTCCCTATTTTCCGCCACATTTTGAAAAGTGTATGTCTTATAGTCCAAAAAAATACAGTAGGCACACCTGGTTGGATGGCTTTTACGCTCTTTGATAAGAAGAAACTATTAACTTCCAGTTTAAATATTTACAGCAATAGTGGAGTTCATCAATCGCTGTATACTGTGGCATAATGTAGATCTCCTTTTAAAGCTTATGTCAGAACACAAAAATAAGCTTCATGTTTATTTGGCCACATTTCACATGTGTACAGTTTCTATTTGTGTATAGAAAGCAACTAATATACTCTATAACCATGTTCACTAGTCATATTTTTGCAGACCAATTGTCTGGTTTTTTTTTTAAACAAATATGGATTTTTCTTGTGCGCAAAAGAAAAAAAATCAAACTGATGTGTGAACGAACCCTAACATTTCTACAGGTATAGAAAGGACTGCGCAGCATAAATTACTTCTGTCCAAAGGTCCTCCCCAGTTTCACCCAACAGTATAGAAAGACCTGACATAGGGGTTTTCTACTATTCTGACTTGCTAGTTATACAATTCTAGCAGCAAGAAGTAACCACTAGAAGGAATTAACGGCATATGAATTTACAAATCTAGTACTGAAGTAGCCGTGAGCTCACCCTGCTGGCAGCAGCACGTACGATAAAGAGGGGGGCTGGAATGGGCAGAGCTAGATAGAAGCCCCCCATGACTGCGTTGCCATGGGAGGGTTTTTTCCCATATTATGTTTTGAATTTAATGAAGGGGATTGGCTGTGGGAAAAAGGGAGGGAGGAGCTGGGGGGCTGGGTATCACTGACAAGGGGGAAAAGTGCGGGAGAAAGTGCAGTCACGAGGAGGAAGTCAGCAGAGAAAGACCCCCTCCCAAGGAGAGATTCACTGCAATTCAACTCGTTTACCTGGAAAAGATGGACTCCGTGGAAGGCATGATGAACCAGCTTCGGGAGATGGCGAGATCGCGGAGGGACGATTGGCTGCAGGAGCAGCTGGCCTCCTTGCTGGGGACCGCGGAGCCACGTGGCAGCAGGACGAGGAGGACCAGGCCCCCGAAGCGCCTTTCGCCGGAGATTGGTACGCGCGGCAGGAGGAGGCCGCGGAGCCCCACTCGGGACCCTGCGGAGGCCCGGTGCTCCGGTGCGGCTGCTTCACCCAGCGCCGCCTCCGGCAGGAATCCTGGCCCCCGACCTGCCGGCGCAGCGCGGCGCCGCACTATGGAGACGAGGAGCACGGCGGCTGGGCACGCTTCTCCTGTACTGCAGGCCGCACCGGAAGTGCGGCCTGCGCCTGCGCGCCGGGGTTCAGGGCAGCCTGAGAGAGAGCAGAGCGGCGTGGCGCTGGAGCGCACGGCTCGGTCAGCGGCGGGGCAGAGGCGGCAGGCAGCTGTGACGGCTGCAGGGGAGAGCAGAGCGGTGGCTGAGGACGCAGGCGCCCACGGAGCTATAGGAGGACGGGCGCCCGACACACGGAGAGGCCGGCAGAGCAGGCTGCAGGGCAGGCAGCCTCAGGACTCCCAGGCTGGGGACAACAGCAGCACATCAAGAGGGAGCAGGCTGCGAGAGACGGCTGCTGATGGCAGATCCAGGTCCGGCAGACGGTCTAGGGAGCGCCAAGGATCCCCTGCTCCGGTCCCCCCTGGTGACGAGGAGGCCAGGGGCGCGGGCCTGGAGCGGCAGGGCTACGACGCCAGGAGCGAGTCGGGGAGCGAGCAATCGGAGGACGGAACGCGGCAGGAGTCTGGATGTCCGGCTGGCGGGGACACAGCACCCGCGCAGCCCCGTGAGTATACGTCCATGTCTAGTTTGTCTCAGTCAGGTGGTAGTTTAGGGGGTGTTGGGGGTATCGGGGGTACGGCATCCGACAATAGTGCACTGGCGGGGGTAGGGGGCTCTGGGATGTCGGGAATTAGTGATATCTTGGCCGGGGTGTCACATTTTTTGAAAAGTCTGGAAGGGGGAGTTGCGGAGGGGGATGGGGGGTCCCCCCTGGGAGCCTGGTTACAGGGTGTGAGGGCTGGATCGCGGTTGGCAAGTGACGCAACTAGTTCTGGGGGGTCAGCACAGGCATTGTCTGCCGGCATATCGGTGTTGGTGCAGACTGAGAAAGATAATGGGGATACAGTAAAGTTGGACGACAGGGCAAAGGGGGAGGTGTACGTTTGCTTTGAGGGCCCGCTGGGGGCGCATTTAAAGAAGGAGGTGAAGGAGAGGATTTGGAAAGATGAGTATGTGGAGATTTTCTCCCTACTTCCTTTAGAAAAGTTTAATTTGGACAAGAGTAAGAAGGAGGACAGTAAAAAAAAGGAGGAGGAGAAGAGAAGGTGGCGGTTGATTCCGCAAACCTTCGTTAATTGGCAGCAGGCTTTTGCGATACTGGCTAGCGTCATAGGCGAGAAATTTCCGGATAACTGTTCGGGCCTGTTTTGTTACTTTGACTCGATAGGTGAGGCATATCGTACTTATGGGGGTCAGGCGTGGCTCCGTTATGACGAGCAGTTCCGTCAGAGGAAGGCAGTTAGGCCCGAAATCAAATGGGACCAAAAGGATATCGGGCTTTGGTTGAAAGTCATGGCTCCGGTGAGATATGGGCAGTCCTTTCAGGGCAGCGGGGGCGCCAGCACTCAGCAATCAGGACATGCCAGTGGAGGTCAGGGGGCCCAGGGCGGGAAAGAGAAGTCAGGTACTTGTTGGCAATTTAATGATGGCCAATGTAGGTACGGGAACTCCTGCAAATTTAAGCACGCTTGTTCCCATTGCAACGGGAGCTCCCACGGAGCGTCAAAATGTTTCAAAAAAGCCAAGGGTAAGCCAGGAATGGGTGGCAGTCAAGGAGGAGACACCGGTGAGGCTTCAAGGGATGGCCCCTTATCTAAATAGATACCCGGATCAAGAAGAGGCGGGAATTCTTTTACGAGGTTTTTCTGAGGGTTTTCGGATTCCGGCCCCTACTCATGCGGTTCCCTTTACTACTAAGAATTTGAGGTCAGCGGATTTACATGCTGCGGTAGTCAGCAGTAAGTTGGCGAAGGAGGTGGAACTGGGTAGGATGGCTGGGCCATTTAGTTCATTGCCTATTGAAGGCATGATCGTTTCACCTTTGGGGGTGGTGCCCAAGAAGGAGCCGAACAAGTTTCGGTTGATCCAACATTTGTCGTATCCAAAGGGGAGGTCAGTTAATGATGGCATAGATGGGGAGTTATGTTCAGTGGTGTACACCTCGTTCGATACGGCAGTGCAATGGGTACGGCGGTATGGCGAAGGGTCTTTACTGGCCAAGACAGATATTGAATCGGCTTTTCGGTTGCTCCCGGTTCATCCGGATAGCATTCCTTTGTTGGGTTGTTGTTGGAAAGGTGGCTTTTATCTGGACAGATGTTTGCCTATGGGATGTTCGATTTCTTGTTCACTGTTTGGGACGTTTAGCACTTTTCTGGAATGGGTGATTAGGGATGTTTCCGGTGTTCCTTCCGCCATTCACTATTTGGATGATTTTTTGTTTATTGGCCCCCCCTGATTCCGCCGTATGCAGGAATTTGTTGGCTACTATGGAGTGGATGGCTGGGTTGTTTGGCGTACCGTTGGCAAAAGAGAAGACGTAGGGACCGTGTAAGGTTTTGAGTTTTTTGGGCATCCTTATCGATTCAGAGAGAATGGAGTGTAGGTTACCTGAGGACAAACTTTTGTTGCTGGTACAAGAGGTACACAGGATTGGTCGTTTGTGTAAGGTGACTTTGAAGGAATTGCAGTCCCTTTTGGGGCGTTTGAATTTTGCGTGCCGGATTATGCCCATTGGCCGAATTTTTTGCCGTAGGTTGTCGTTGGCAACGGCCGGAGTCAGGGCGGCACATCATTTTGTTCGTTTAACCAAGGAGCATAGAGAAGATTTGGTGGTTTGGCAGCGTTTTTTGTCAAATTATAATGGTCGCTCCTTGATTCAGTTGGAAGCCGTGGACGATTTTGATTGTGAAATTTACACGGATGCAGCCGGTTCGGTTGGATACGGCGCGTATTGTGGAGGTCGATGGAGTGCGGATGTGTGGCCAGAGGGATGGCGGAAGCAGGGTCTAACTAAGAATCTTTCACTCCTAGAATTGTTCCCAATTGTGGTGTCAGTTGTGATTTGGGGTGACGTTTTTCAAAATCGGAAGGTCAGGTTTCATTGTGATAATTTAAGTGTTGTCGCTATTATCAATAGTTTAACCTCTTCCTCTCCCCCGGTGATTAGACTGGTTAGGGAACTGGTGTTGCGCTGCTTGGAGCTAAATGCATACATTTCTGCGGTAAATGTACCGGGTGTACAAAATTCTATAGCAGATGCTTTGTCTCGTTCACAGTTGGAACGTTTCCGGGAGTTGGCCCCAGATGCGGACACCTCAGGAGTGGTATGCCCTTCACGTTTGTGGAAAATTGTTGCGGACGAGGAGGACGGTTGATTCAATCCTCGGTCTCGAGGTCGACGTGGCTTGCTTACAAATCGGCTTGGGAAATCTGGGAGAGCTGGTCTGGCCAATGGGGAGTGGCTGAATCTGACAGTGATAGGACAATGGCGGTATTGTTTTTGGTGGGCAAAGCAGCTGAGTGGAATTGGTCTGTATCGAAAGTGAACAAATTTATGGCGGGCTTGGCTTTTGGTTTCAAGCTGCAGGGGTCGGTCGATGTTACCAAGAATTTTCTCGTAGTACAGGCCCTGAGGGGTTTTCGGAGCGGGAACGTTAGTTTTGACAAGCGTAGACCCATTTCGTTTAGTTTGTTAGTTAGGTTAGGAGATGCAGTTGGGAGAATTTGTGGTTCTCAGTTCGAAGCTGCCTTGTTTAGATTGGCATATTCTTGGGCGTTTTTTGGGGCTTTGAGATTGGGCGAGCTGGTGTCCCCTAACAAAGCTAAGGCGGGAGGTTTGTTGGCAGAGGATGTTGATTTCTGGGTAGGAGGTATTTCCTTTTTGATTCGGCGGTCGAAGACTGACAGGTGCGGAAAGGGTAAGCGGGTGGTCTTAGGGAGGGTAAATGGATGTTTGATGTGTCCGCAGCGATGTTTGGAGGAGTACTGGGGTTTGTGGTCGGTTCGGTCGGGCCCATTACTTTGCCACCAAGACAGGACTTTCTTGTCACGTTTTCAATTTTCGGCAGTTTTAAAAAAAGGTTTTGGTCGAGTTGGGACTGGATCCTGGGTTCTACGGGTCTCATTCTTTTAGAATTGGGGCCGCCACGGTTGCGGATAGTTTGGGTTTAGGGACTGATGTGATTAAACGAATCGGGCGATGGAGTTCTAATCGTTATTTGACTTATATACGCCATTAGTTTGTTTGGGGACTATGTAGTCTTCTGGTTCATTTAACTATTGTTCTGTTTTTCAGGTCGGCCCCGTTATTGACATGGATTTTCGGACATTCGTTCGTGTATTGGGGTGCGGCGCGGGCTGACGCTAGGCCGGACAGCAGACAATTGGGTTTTCGCCGTGACACGGTAGTGATTCGATGATTGGGGTTCCGGGGTATATTATGGAACAGGGTGTTGCCCGAATTTTCCCGGGCGGTGCGTTTGGATAGAGCTCCAGATATCTTGCTGGTGCACATGGGGGGAACGATTTGGGTAAGAAGCCGGTTAGGGAATTGATCAGGGGCATCCGCTTCGATTTTCTGAGATTGTGGGTCTCTTATCCGGGAGTTCTGACGGTATGGTCCGACATTGTGCCCAGGAAGCAGTGGAGGTTGGCTCGGTCCTTGACAGGCATTAATAGGGCCAGGATCAAACTCAATAGGGCTGTGGGGAAGTTTGTATCCAGGAATGGGGGAATTGCAGTGAGGCACTTTGAGTTGGAGGCCGGGGGCGGTAACTTCTGGAGAGAAGATGGTGTGCACTTAAATGATATCGGTATTGATTTGTGGGCGCTTGCCATACAGGAGGGTGTGGAAAGGGCGTTGGCGGTGGTGGGGCACTCACGAGCCTGAGGTGGTCAGGGCTGTTCGCGGTTGGCGGGGGGGGGGCTGGGTTCTTGGAGTTGGTGATGTTTATTGGAGGAAGGTCAATTGGATGGGGGTGGATCTGGCTTGTGGTTATGCGCTCTGGACGGGGATTGTCCTCGGGAGCTTTCGGGTTTTTGGTCTGCCCTGAAAAAGGGTTACATGGTGCCCTCGAGCTGGTGGTCACGGCTGAGGGTAAAAAAGTGTTGGTTTTTGCCTATATATATATGATGCCAGATCTTTTAGCTCCAAGAACCCTACCCCTCAAGTTTTCAGATAATTCTGTTATGATTATAATGTTTTAATTGTTGTTTGTTAATAAACTGGCCGCTGTGGCCAAAAATTTCCAAAGAAATTAATGTGTCATGTTCTTTTGCATATTTAGCATAAGATGGGGGTGGTAGAATTTTGGTCTGGGGGTGTGGGGGGGGGGGGGAAATTTTTCCATATGGGCTATACGCGGTCATGTCATGGCTAGCTATACAGACAAGCTCAGGGCAGGACCCCACAGCATCTGGTGACTTTGCTTTGCATTCTAGATACAAGCTCCTAGCTATCTGCACCATCCAGTCTGTAAAAAAGTACGAGGAATGTGATGAGCGAGCGTGATCTGATGCTAACCGAGTGACTTCGGCATTGCTCGAATAATATATTCCAGTCCCTGCGGCTCACAGCTGTTCAACGGCCGCAACGCACATTCAGGAATTGCCTAATAGGTAATCCCTGCATGTATTGAGCCTGCCGAACAGCTGTGAGACATGCAGGCAGGGCTGGCGTCAGCACCCGGCACAGCGGGCAAATGCCGGGGCCCTGGGGAGAGGGGGGGGGCCCACTCATGCTGTCATAGATACAGCTGGGAGAGCAGAGCAGGAGATAACATGCTCTCTCCCCCCACAAAGTCACTGCTGGCTGCGTTCTCTTAACCCCTATGTGCCAGCTCTGACACAAGCATCTTCTCACTCAGTCAGTGCAGCCAGGCAGGCACACATAGGGGTTAACAGAAGGCAGCCAGTGTGACTGTTTGTGGGCGGAGAGAGCATGTTCTCTGCTCTCCCCCCTGGGTGGCTGCAGACAGTGCTGAAGTTTATCAGGCAGATTCCGAGGAACTCCGTCCTACTAGTGCCTGAGTGAGTGTTATGGTATCCAGCAGTGGTTGCAGTTGTGGCTCAGTCTGCTGCTGTCTGTCTCCGCTGCCTAAAAATGTGGGTGATGTCTGGAGGAGCAGCTGGTGGGGTGCAGCCTGTAGCCACCCAGCTCACCCAGAATACATGCATGCTGCACCAAACCTGCACCAGTGGGGTAGGAAGAAGCTTAACCCCTTCCCATCTGTATGAAGGTTATTGCTGAACCTTAAAGATAACAATCCGACCCGCATAAATGGGGTTAACCAGATGCCAGGAGGAAGGGGAGCTGCTGCCATGGATAAATCTGAGCTGTGGGCTGTAGGTTGGGGCCCTGTGGCCACAGGCTGGTGACTGGAGGGACTCTGCCCAGTGCTGGCATGTGGGTGATTTCTGCTCCGGAGTCTCAGCTTCTCTCCTCCACATCACACTGTGCAGTCACAGCAACATTGGTTGTCTCTGTCCAGGTCCCAGCAGCTGCCACTGCTCCCACCAAGGACATGGCATCACTTAACCCTTCCCCTGCAGCCACCGGCAACAAATCCACATTATTCCTTGATTAAATCAGGTTCCAACCCAATAGAGGAGCAGACATTTCCTGCTGCCATTAGGGTCCGGGAGGGGGTGACATTGGCTGCCCTGCTACTCTGTAGTGGGGGGTGACAAGTGTAACATGGGGTAACGATGACAGAGAAATGCACAGGATAATAGTGAGCACGATAGAGGGCAGTGTATGGTATGGAGCAGTCAGGGGGTGGGCTGCAGGATCCCCCCATACTGTACATGACTGCTCAGGACAGGGAGGCGTTTAATGAGCTTCTAATGACAGGGCACTAATTGGG
Source organism: Ranitomeya imitator (assembly GCF_032444005.1). Lineage (NCBI taxonomy): Eukaryota > Metazoa > Chordata > Amphibia > Anura > Dendrobatidae > Ranitomeya > Ranitomeya imitator. Next base: position 399,807,331 of record NC_091284.1, read on the forward strand.
TCATTAGGGTTTGTGGAAAGGATTCAGCATCAGGTCCCTCATTAATGCCCGAGTCGCCTGTTACTTTGTAGCACAGATCTGTTGGGGCCGCAAAACCAAACAACGTTGTTTATGTAGAAAAGTCTTTGTTTCATAGAAAAACTCAAAACAGAAAAGCACCTCTCCTGTATATATACACTGCACAGCACCTTTCCTCCTGTATATATATACTGCACAGCACCTCTCCTGTATATATACACTGCACAGCACCTTTCCTCCTGTATATATACACTGCAGAATTTACAATAGCTGTCACTCATGTAAGAAGTGAAATCTGGCATTGTACTATACATTTCTCTGCCGTATCTGTGCATCATAAATCGGGGTATGTGTTAAAGGGGGGGGGGCCCACTGAGACTCTTTTGCCCGGGGCCCTCGAAAACCTGGAGCCGGCCCTGCATGCAGGCGCAGGGACTCGGAACATATTGTTCAAACATGCCAAAGACACCCGGTTAGCATCAGAGCATGCTCGCTCAGCACTAGAAAAGACCAATTGTCTGCTCTTGAAAACAAATCAAGTGCCCAAACTGAGCGAGCTCCAAAACTTGTTAGTAGATAATTATGCACCACCAGAGTTGGCAGCATGATCTAGATATTGAGTAATGTTCAATCACCGCACACTCTTGATAGATGCTTGTGAAGACTTTATTATACAGATGTGGATGCAGCGATAACACAATTCATGAATAAGGAATTGGTGCAGGGATAGAGAAAATGGTGAGCCGACAAGAACATAACGTTTCCACCCTCATAGGGTCTTATTCATATAGTCGCTATTGGCAAAGTTCACTGAATGGTGTAAAGGATATCCTGTTTGCAAAAGGACACCTGGGTCCTGGGTAGGTCCTGCGCACTGGATTGTAGGCTGCAATGTTGACAGATTAGCTGTTTAAAATAACGGGGCAACAGATTCTGAAAATCCCACCACGGAATTTCAAATTCAGAGAGATTTTTGATAAATTTTCTAGAGATGGAATATTTCAAAATATAAATATATATTCTCAACGGTCCTTCCCCGTACTGATGACATGGGTTTTTCCCCCCTTATTCCAGCCTCTGTACCTCCATCTTAACACTTCACATAAACAATGTTTTCCGATACCAGGATTCTCTACTACAGGTTATGGAGGTTGTAGGAGAGTTAATTACTTTTATATTTACTGGGATCCTGATCCTGGCACTTGGAGGACTGGTAATGGTATTGGAATGGTGAAGGAGAAAAGTAATTGCTTTCACTATTCCAACACATCCATTTTCTGATAAAGGTGGTAATTTTTTTTTCTGTATGAGGCATTCTGAAAATAACACATTCCTATCGCCAGCTCTTCTGCACACATTTGCTCTTTATAAAGTATTTTTCTTTTTTTGGGAAAAGAATGTTGAAGCTATATCATAGTTATCGGTATTCTAGTTTCCCAAATTAAAGGGAACCTGTCACCCCCAAAATCGAAGGTGAGCTAAGCCCACCGGCATCAGAGGCTTATCTACAGCATTCTGGAATGCTGTAGATAAGCCCCCAATGTATCCTAAAAGATGAGAAAAAGAGGTTAGATTATACTCACCCAGGGGCGGTCCCGGTCCGGTCCGGGGCCTCCCATCTTCTTACGATGACGTCCTCTTCTTGTCTTCCTGCCGCGGCTCCGGCACAGGCGTACTTTGCCCTGTTGAGGGCAGAGCAAAGTACTGCAGTGCACAGGCGCCGGGAAAGGTCAGAGAGGCCCAGCACCTGCGCACTGTAGTACCGTATTTTCCGGCGTACAAGACGACTGGGCGTATAAGACGACCCCCAGCTTTTCCAGTTAAAATATAAAATCTTCTCAAAAGTCGGGGGTTGTCTTATATGCCGGGTGCTGTCTTATAGGGTGGGTGCGGAGCAATCTGCGGTCGACGTATATAGTGGGGGGGGAGTGGTCCCAATGACGAGGTGAGGGAGCGCTTCACCAGGAAGGTGTAAGTGAAGCAAACTGTCAGCGTCTGGGATGCCAGGGGTATGCAAAAAAGAGAGAGAGCGGTGCTGTGCCTAGGAAAAAAACTCCCCTTTCACTCATCTGGCTCGCCCTTGTATCCTATTATCTCCTTCTCTGCCTCTGCTTCACTTACACCTTCCCGGTGAGGCGCCCCCTCACCTCGTCATTGGGACCGCTCCCCCCACAATATGCAGTGACCGCAGATTACTCCGCATCTGTCCTATAAGACGACACCTGGCGTATAAGACGACACCCGACTTCTGAGAGAATTTTCAGGGGTTAAAAAGTAGTCTTATACGCCAGAAAATACAGTACTTTGCTCTGCCCTCAACAGGCAGGACAAAGTACAGTTGTGGCTAAAAGTATTGACACCCCTGCAATTCTGTCACATAATACTCAGTTTCTTCCTGAAAATGATTGCAATCACAAATTCTTTGGTATTATTACCTTCATTTAATTTGTCTTAAATGAAAAAACACAAAAGAGAATAAAGCAAAAAGCAAAACATTGATCATTTCACACAAAACTCCAAAAATGGGCCAGACAAAAGTATTGGCACCCTCAGCCTAATACTTGGTTGCACAACCTTTAGCCAAAATAACTGCGACCAACCGCTTCCGGTAACCATCAACGAGTTTCTTACAATGCTCTGCTGGAATTTTAGACCATTCTTCTTTGGCAAACTGCTCCAGGTCCCTGATATTTGAAGGGTGCCTTCTCCAAACTGCCATTTTTAGATCTCTCCACAGTGTTCTATGGGATTCAGGTCTGGACTAGTGTTGAGCGATACCGTCCGATATTTGAAAGTATCGGATGGTATCGGCTGATATCCGAAAAATATCAGATATCGCCGATACCGATATCAGATACCAATACAAGTCAATGGGACACAAATATCGGAAGGTATCCGTAATGGTTCCCAGGGTCTGAAGGAGAGGAAACTCTCCTTCAGGCCCTGGGATCCATATTAATGTGTAAAATAAAGAATAAAAATAAAAAATATTGATATACATACCCTCGGACGGGCCCTGGTTGTCACCGCTGCAATCGCCATGCTTTTCTTCCTAAGAATGAGCGCTTTAATGACCTTCGATGACGTCGCGGCTTGTGATTGGTCGCTGAGCGGTCATGTGACCGCTCACGTGACCAATCACAAGCCGCGACGTCATCGAAGGTCCTTAACGCGCTCATTCTAAGGAATGAGCGCGTTAAGGACCTTCGATGACGTCGCGGCTTGTGATTGGTCGAGTGAGCGGTCACATGACCGCTCAGCGACCAATCACAAGCCGCGACGTCATCGAAGGTACTTAACAAGCTCATTCATAGGAAGGAAAACATGGCGATTGCAGCAGTGACAACCAGGGCCCGTCCGAGGGTAAGTATATCAATATTTTTTATTTTTATTCTTTATTTTACACATTAATCTAAATCCCGATATCGATTCCCGATATCACAAAAATATCGGAACTCGGTATCGGAATTCCGATATCGCAAATATCGGCCTATACCCGATACTTGCGGTATCGGAATGCTCAACACTAGTCTGGACTCATTGCTGGCCACCTTAGAAGTCTCCAGTGCTTTCTCTCAAACCATTTTCTAGTGCTTTTTGAAGTGTGTTTTGGGTCATTGTCCTGCTGGAAGACCTATGACCTCTGAGGGAGGCCCAGCTTTCTCACACTGGGCCCTACATTATGCTGCAAAATTTGTTGGTAGTCTTCAGACTTCATAATGCTATGCACACGGTCAAGTAGTCCAGTGCCAGAGGCAGCAAAGCAACTCCACAACATCAGGGAACCTCCGCCATGTTTGACTGTAGGGACCATGTTCTTTTCTTTGAATGCCTCTTTTTTTTCTCCTGTAAACTCTATGTTGATGCCTTTGCCCAAAAAGCTCTACTTTTGTCTCATCTGACCAGAGAACATTCTTCCAAAATGTTTTAGGTTTTTTCAGGTAAGTTTTGGCAAACTCCAGCCTGGCTTTTTAATGTCTCGGGATAAGAAGTGGGTCTCCTACCATACAGTCCCTTTTCATTAAGACGCCGACAGATAGTACGGGTTGACACTGTTGCACCCTCGGACTGCAGGGCAGCTTGAACTTGTTTGGATGTTAGTCGAGGTTCTTTATCTAACATCCGCACAATTTTGCATTGAAATCTCTTGTTAATTTTTCTTTTCCGTCCACATCTAGGGAGGTTCGCCACAGTGCCATGGGCTTTAAACTTCTTGATGACACTGCGCATAGTAGACACAGGAACATTCAGGTCTTTGGAGATGGACTTGTAGCCTTGAGATTGCTCATGCTTCCTCACAATTTGGTTTCTCAAGCCCTCAGACAGTTCTTTGGTCTTCTTTCTTTTCTCCATGCTCAATGTGGTACACACAAGTCAACTTTAATCCATGTCAACTGGCTGCAAGTGTGATTTAGTTATTGCCAACACCTGTTAGGTGCCACAGGTAAGTTACAGGTGCTGTTAATTTAACAAATTAGAGAAGCATCACATGATTTTTGGAACAGTGCCAATATTTGTGTCCACCCCTTTTTTATGTTTGGTGTAGAATTATATCCAATTTGGCTTTAGGACAATTCTTTTTGTGTTTTTTTCATTTAAGACAAATTAAATGAAGATAATAAAGAACTTGTGTTTGCAATCATTTTCAGGAAGAAACTGAGTATTATCTGACAGAATTGCAGGGGTGTCAATACTTTTGGCCACAACTGTAATACGCCACAAATGATGATTATGGCCTCGTAAGATCCTCCATACAGACATTTGCCCCACATAATGCTCCACAAATGCTGATTATGGCCCCATAAGACACTCCATAGACACATTTGCCCCATATAATGCTGCACAAATGTTGATTATGGCCCCATAAGATGCTCCATAGAGATATTTGCCCCATATAATGCTGTACATGGCCCCATACAGATATTTGCCCCATATAATGCTCCACAAATGCTGATTATGGCCCCATAAGATGCTCCATAGACATTTAAATCTTTATTTTTAAATCTTTATTTTTATATAGCGCTAACATATTCCGCAGCGCTTTACAGTTTGAACACATTATCATCGCTGTCCCCAATGGGGCTCACAATCTAAATTCCCTATCAGTATGTCTTTGGAATGTGGGAGGAAACCGGAGTACCCGGAGGAAACCCACGCAAACACGGAGAGAACATACAAACTCTTTGCAGATGTTGTCATGGGTGGGATTAGAACCCATGACTCCAGCGCTGCAAGGCTGCGGTGCTAACCACTGCGCCACCGTGCTGCCCGTATTTGCCCATATGCTGTTGCTGCGATAAAAAAAATTACACTCACCTCTCAGGCCCCTGACTCTTGCTATATTCACCTGTCCTCCGTTCCACCGACGGCCACCGCTGTGTCTTAACTCCGTCATCCGCACTGACATTCAGGCAGAGGGCGGCGCACACTAATTGCATCATCGTGCCCTCTGACCTGAGCGTCACTGCAGAGGATGGGGAAGACGCAGCGGCGGCCGTCGGTGGAACGGGGAACAGGTGAATATCGCGCACTGCGTTATACTCACCTGCTCCAGACGCGGTGCAGTCCCTGGTTCTCCGGCAGTTTCTTCCTGAAGTGAGCGGTCACATGGTACCGCTCATTACAGTAATGAATATGCGGCTCCACCCCTATGGGAGTGGAGCCGGGTCCATATTCATTATTGTGAGCGGTACCATGTGACCGCTCACTACAGGAAGAAGCTGCCGGCACCCAGAGAACCAGGGACAGCGCCAGGAGCAGGGGAGCATTATTAGACAGCTGCCGCTCCCCCTCCCCTGCCGAACCTTGGGTATGACTCAAGTATAAGCCGAGCGGGGTAATTTCAGCCTAAAAAAAAATATAGTTCTTACCGATAACGATATTTCTCTGAGCCCATGACGGCAACACGGAGAGAGGGGATCCGCCCACCAAGGACAGGAAACCTACAGATAAAAAGGCGGTACTACTCTCCCGCATCAGTTGTTTAATAGAGAACGATGGGAGACTATGGAATAGCGTATTAGTGTTAACATTACTTAACTTAATTGAGATACCGCGTGACTAATTATATAAATAGCATATGGCACTATGTTAGCGTGCACACCCATAAGTGAAGGGAGGGAATGTACGGGTGCAGTCATGGGCTCAGAGAAATACCGTTATCGGTAAAAACTATATTTTTCTCTGACACCCATGACGGCACCACGGAGAGATTTGCATAGATTGTACATCCAGGGAGGGACCACCGCTTCCAGAACCCTTTTACCGAAGGTAAGGTCTGAAGAGGAGATAAGGTCCAATCTATAGTGCTTATAGAATGTAGATGGCGATGACCAGGTAGCAGCTCTACATATCTGGTCAATTGAAGCTCCAGCCTTCTCCGCCCAAGAAGTTGCTACTGCTCTCGTTGAGTGAGCCTTGACATCTCCTGGGACAGACATTCCACAGGATGAGTATGACAGGCTGATGGCCTCCGTGATCCATCTCGCCAAAGTGGCTTTGGAGGCTTTTTCCCCCTTTCAGGGACCCTGAAAACACACAAAAAAGCGTAGTTACTCACCGATAACGGTGTTTCTCAGAGCCCATGACAGCACTACCAGAGAGAGGGGATCCGCCCTTCAGGGCAGTTAACCTACAAGATAAAAGGGCGGTACCTCTCCCCTGCATCAGTTTTGTTTACAGAGCATTGGAGGTCCTCCAGGTTAGTCACAACAACAAAAAATATACAACTTAATCATATTGCTTAACAAGTGAACACCGTGTCTATATGGAAAAACACTTCACTCAAAATAATGTGCTCATCGCACACGTGATGAGGGGGGGAATAAGCAGGTGCGGTCATGGGCTCTGAGAAATACCATTATCGGTGAGTAACTACGCTTTTCTCAGTCGCCCATGACAGCACTGCCAGAGAGAATTGCAGAGATTATTGCTTAGGGAGGGACCACAGCCTGCAGAACCCTTCTTCCGAAGCTTAGGTCAGATGAAGAGGCTACGTCTAAGCGGTAGTGTCTAAAAAAGGTTGAAGGTGATGACCAGGTTGCCGCCGTTGGTCTAATGGTACCTCCGACCTTTCAGCCCAGGAGGTCGCCATAGCCCTTGTAGAGTGGGCCTTCAGTCCCTGCGGAACGGCGTTCCCGGTGGATGAGTACGCCAAGGCTATTGCGTCTGTTACCCATCGAGGTATAGTGCCCTTAGAAGCTTTGAGTCCTTTTCTGGGCCCCTGGAAGCAGATAAAAAGAGACCCTTCCTTCCTATGCTGCTGGGTTATTTTAATGTATTGGACTAGACACCTTTTCACATCTAGTGTGTGGAATTTCTCTTCCTTCTTATTTCTAGGGTTTGGACAGAAGGAAGGAAGGATTACTTCCTGAGATCTATGGAATGTGTACGCAACTTTTGGTAAATAGGCAGGGTCTGTTTTTAGTATAACCTTATCGTCCAGGATTTGTGTAAAGGGAGGGTTTGCAGACAGGGCTTGGAGGTCACTTATCCTACGGGCCGATGTCAGGACTATTAGGAGGGCCGTTTTAAGTGAAAGAATCCTAAGGGGTACTGATTCTATAGGCTCAAATGGGGATTCTGTTAAAGCTGACAATACTAAGTTCAAATCCCAGGTTGGTAATCTACGTATAGTTACAGGTTTAGACCTTGCGTCTGCTCTGACAAACCGTATTACCCATGGGTTGGCCGCTATGTTTTCACAGTGTAATGCTCCTAGAGCTGCTATCTGTACCTGTAAGGTACTTACTGAAAGGCCTAGGTCTAACCCCTTTTGTAGAAATTCTAATATTTCAGCAACTGGAACCCTGTCTTGCAACCTTACCCCGGAGGATAGAAATTTTTTCCTGGTTTTACCATATATTTTTGTGGTCACAGGTTTTCTACTTTTCATTAGATACTAGTTTGTCAGAAAAACCTCTTTCCCTCAATAGTGACCTCTCAAATTCCACGCTGTCAGATGGAGATTCTCTGACTGAGGGTGGAACACCGGTCCCCGAGACAGGAGGTCCGGAAGATCCGGAAGAACCCAGGGATCGGTGATCGATAGCATCCTCAGCCATGAGAACTAGGCTCTCTTGGGCCAGAAGGGGGCTATTAGGATGAGTCTGGATCTGTCCTGCATGATCTTCCACTGGAATGAGAATAGTAGGGGGAAATGCATACGCAAGGGTCTTTGTCCAGGGAATTGTGAACGCATCCACAGCCTGAGGGTTCCCCCTGGAATCTAGGGAGCAGAAAGTTTCCACTTTCCTGTTGTGCATATTGGCAAAGAGGTCTATTACAGGAATTCCCCACAGATCTGTAATTTTGTTGAAGATGCCCTGATTTAGAGACCATTCCCCCTGCTTTAGTTGGGTACGACTCAGGAAGTCCGCTTTCTGGTTTTCAACACCCTTTATATGTAGGGCCGATAGGGATAGGAAGTTGTTTTGTACCAAGCTGAAAATTTCGGAGGTGGTTTTCATTAGTGTTTGAGACCTGGTCCCCCCCTGCTGGTTTAAGTAGGCTACTACTACTTTGTTGTCCGAGAATACTCGGACATGATGGCCTCGTAGCTTGTCTAGGAAGTACAGTAATGCATGATTTACGGCCGTCAGTTCTTTTTGATTTGAGGAAGACCTGAGCTCCTGACTTGTCCATATCCCCTGAGCGACTCTGTTGTCCAGGTGAGCCCCCACCCTGTGGGACTTGCGTCTGTGGTAATTATCTGAGATGCCTCTATCACCCAGGGAATCCCTTTTGATAAGTTGCTGGGATTTAACCACCAAGCTAGGGAATGAATAGTAGGCAAAAGAGTCATGCGACCCTCTAACCGCCCCCTAGTAGTTTCTGGTTTCTTAAAATGTCCCACTGGAGAGGTCTTGTGTGGAGCTGTGCCCACTGAACTGATGGAAGACAAGCAGAGAGGGACCCCAGTAATGACATCGCCTTTCTTAGAGTCATGGTAGGGTTTGCACGCGCTTCCGATACTAGGTGGATTATCTTTTGTTTTTTCTTGTCTGGAAGGTGACACACTTGAGAACTTGAGTCCAAGGTGAGACCCAAAAATTCTTGAACCCTGGTTGGTTCCAGCTTTGACTTTTGGAGGTTCACCAGCCAGCTCAATTTTTTTAAAGTGTCTATCACTCTGTCGCATTGCTGACGGCAGAGTTTGGCCGAGTTGCTCACAATCAGAAAGTTGTCTAGATACGGAATAATCAAGACGTCTTCCTCTCTCAGATGTGCCATCATCTCCGCTATCAGTTTGGTGAAAATGCGGGGTGCAATTGATATGCCAAAGGGAAGAGCCCTGTATTGGTATTCCCTTGTCTGTCCTTTTATGACTACTGCCAGTCTGAGGAATTTCTGAGAGGTCTTGTAGATGCAGTCTGAGGAATTTCTGAGAGGTCTTGTGGATGGGGACGTGATAATAAGCGTCGCTGAGATCTAGAACGATCATAAAACAGTTTGGAAACAGATTTTTTATTGTTGACTTTATTGACTCCATTTTGAATCTCTGTTTTTTTACATAAGTATTCAACTTCCGTAAGTTTATTATAGTCCGGAAGGTTCCGTCCGGTTTGGGAACCAGGAACAATGGAGAGTAAAATCCCTTCCCTCTCTCTAGAGGGAGGACTTCTTGGATGACAGCTTTGTCTATCAGTTTTAAGATTTCTAGTTCTAGAGCTTCTTGTTGTTGAGAAGACCTCAGCGGTGTTCCCACATAGTTTCGTGGGGGTAGGGATAGAAATTCTATTCGAAGCCCTGCTCCTATTAAATTTAATATCCAAGGGCTGGTCGAAATTTTCTCCCAGGCTGGGAGGAATTGAGATAATCTCCCTCCCACCCTGGGGGAGATGTCACTTGGGGTGTGGGGGGGGAGGGTGTTTTCTATCTGGAGGGGAGTTACAAAAAAGGAACCCACTGTCCTTCCTTTTCCCGTCATCCCATCGGTTTTGTTCCCTTGGCGGTCTTCTCCTAAAAAAACGTCCTGTTCCGAAAGGGCCGCTTATTATACGTTGGGGCCAGTTTGGGAAAACCTTTCTTTTTATCACCTGCTTTTTGCAGGATATCGTCCAGAGTCTCTCCAAAAAGAAACTTGGGATTGAACAAAGTTTTTGCTTAGTTTGTAAGTCCCCCAGCCAGCTCTTTATCCATAAGGTTCTGCGCGCTGCATTTGAAAGAGCTGCAGATTTAGACGCTAATTTAATGGAGTCGGCCGATGAATCTGCCAAAAATGCCGCGGCTCCTCTAATCATAGGGATAGACTCTAAAATTTTATTTCTGGGGACCCCATCCCTAAGTTGTTTCTCTAGGTTATCAACCCAGATCATTAAGGATCGTGACGTGCAGGCAGCCGCTATGGTTGGCCTTAAGCATCCTCCTGCTGATTCCCAGGCCCCTTTAAGAAAAGTATCTGCTCTTTTATCAAGAGGATCTTTCAGGGTTCCCATATCCTCGAATGGTAATGTGAACTTTTTTGAGGCCTTAGCTACCGCAACGTTGAGTTTGGGGGCTTTATCCCATGAGACAGAAGCCTCTTCTTCAAAGGGGTATTTTCTTTTAATAGAGGGAACCGATGCATTTTTCCTTTCAGGTCTCTCCCACTTCTTTTTAATTAATGCTTGTATGTTTTCATTAAGGGGAAACACCTTTCGCTTTTTTTGGGATAGCCCTCCAAACATAATGTCCTGCAGTTTTGTCAGGATGAGGGTCCAACACCCCCATTGTTGATCTTACTGCCTTTACAAGGCCATCAACCTCATCTAGGGGGAAGCAATGACGACCTCCACTCTCATTATCCGAAGAAGACAAGGAGGAATCCTGCGTATCTGAGTTTTTACTCTCGGAGCTGGAAGAGTCAGAATTCCTATAAGGAATAGGTTGTTTCCTACTAGCTCTCTTTTCACCTTTAAGGGAATTAAACACGGTCTCGACCTCTGATTTAATTACAGATTGTAACTCAGAGGCGAAGTTTGGGGTCTCCTCACAGAGGACTCGTTCTATACAGGAGTCACATAGCTTCTTATCCCAAGACTGTGGTAGGGCTTTCTAGCATAAGGGGCAGGTTCTGTGTTTTGTCTTCCCCGTTTTCTTCCTTGCCTAAGATAAATGGAGAAGGGGAACCCCAATTACAAAAAGTGAGCTTTCACGAAGATCACTCACCAATCTGACGCAGCCACAGGTACCGATTCTGGAGGAGGGGTAGGATCCTGAGGTGTGTGATCCGAGGGCGGCAGCTGGTTTACCACGCTGGAGTTCTTACTATGCTGCGTGGAATGGCTACCAGACCGAGAACTCCGGTTGTCCGCAGAAGTTCGCTTTTTCTGTGCGTCCGACTTCTGCCGCTGATGATGGCGCTGCTGCGGCGGCTGGAGCTGCTGATCGCGGTCCTCCATGGTACTACCTTGGGACGGCATGCAGCAAGGAGCTTCCATGTGCACCTTCTTTTAAAGATTGGCGCTTATCCCCTCCCCCCGTGGCTGCATTACTGAGGAAGCGTCACTTTTTTTTTTCCTCTGGTCTTCTGCACTTTACTGCGCATGCGCGCGCAGTCAGCGACCCTGAAATGAAGAACTCCAGTTCCGGGGCAGCGCCATCTTGGTGCAGTTACCGCACCGCCCCTGAACCGGAAGCTCTCCTATCACTTCCGGTGCGGCGCCATCTTGGAAATCCAGGCGTCCTGTGCGCGGCAGAATGCTGGAGCCCCTAACTCTTATCTGGAGTGGCGGCTGCGCTTCCCACCGCTCACGCTTCCAGACCCATCGGTCGTAGCTGTGGCGGCCTCGGATACCGGAACAGCCGTGGCATGGGCCTCCCCGCTGCCAGAACCCGAACTGGCCAGCTCCAGATTCCTCGTTCAGGTCGGTCTTCATAACAGGTACAATCCAAGAAGGTTCCCAGTCAGGGACAGGAAACCAAACTGATGCAGGGGAGAGGTACCGCCCTTTTATCCTGTAGGTTTCCTGTCCCTGAAGGGCGGATCCCCTCTCTCTGGTAGTGCTGTCATGGGCGACTGAGAAACAGACATCCTCCCTACTCTCTCTGGTGGCTTCTATGTACTGCATGAGGCAGCTCCTGACATCTAGTGTATGTAATTTATTATTATTATTATTTATTATTATTATACATTTTTATAGCACCATTTATTCCATGGCGCTTTACATGTGAATACGGGGCAAATATAGACAAATACATTAAACATGAGCAGATAACAAGGCACACGAGTACATAAGGAGGGAGGACCCTGCCCGCGAGGGCTCACAGTCTGCAGGGGGTGGGTGAGGATACACTAGGAGAGGGAAGAGCTGGCTGTACGGCTGTTCAGTAGGTTGAGGATCACTGCAGGCTGTAGGCTTGTCGGAAGAGATGAGTCTTCAGGTTCTTTTTGAAGGTTTCTATGGTAGGCGCAAGTCTGATGTGTTGGGGTAGAGAGTTCCAGAGTATGGGGGAAGCACGGGAGAAGTCTTGGATGCGGTTATGGGAAGAAGAGATGAGAGGGGAGTAGAGAAGGAGGTCTTGGGAGGATCGGAGGTCGCGTGTAGGTAGGTACCGGGAGACCATGTCACAGATGTATGGAGGAGACAGGTTGTGGATGGCTTTGTATGTCAGTGTGAGGGTTTTGAACTGGAGTCTCTGGGCGATAGGAAGCCAGTGAAGGGCTTGACACATGTAATGATTCTTCCTCATTTTTAGGGTCGCGACAAAAGGAGGGAACGAGTTCTGTGGAACCGGGATGCCATCTTTGGGAGGTATGCTGGGTCTATTTTGAGAATGACGCTATCCTCTAAAAATTGTGTGTAAGGAGGGTTAGCAGATAGAGTCTGTATGTCGCTAACTCTACGAGCAGAAGTGAGGGCGACGAGCAGGGATGTTTTAAGGGACAGAAATTTCAATGGGATATCCCCTAAGGGCTCGAAGGGAGGTTTAGTCAGGGCTTTAAGGACCAAGTTTAGATCCCATTTGGGGTAACTTTTACTGGAAGTGGTCTCGAACTACCCACTGCCCTGATGAACCTAGAAACCCACCGGTTCCCTGCTAAGTGATAGTTAAATAAAGCTTCTAGTGCTGCCACATGGACTTTTAGGGTACTCGTGGCCAGACAGATCTCCAACCCATTTTGCAGGAAGTCTAGTATGGATCTAAGGGACTTCTTCACCTATTTTAGTGCCTGATGATGAAAGAAATTTTTTCCATATCTTTCCATACTGTTTTGTTGTAGTTGCAGTAGAGTAGATACCAGACCTGGAGAGAACCCTCTGCTTTCTAGTAACTTCCTCTCAAATGCCAGGCTGTCAAGTGTAAGCTCGTAACTTGCGGATGATGAACTACACTGACTTTCACGGAGATCACTTACCACCTAGAGCAGTGTTCCCCAACTCCAGTCCTCAAGGCCCACTAACAGATCATGTTTTCAGGTTTTCCTTTGTTTTGCACAGGTAATGCAATTATCACCTGGGCAATACTAAGGAAATCCTGAAAACATGACCTGTTGGTGGGCCTTGAGGACTGGAGTTGGGGACCCCTGACCTAGAGGACCCATAAATACCGGTTGGGGATGCTCTGCATCTGTCCTTTTCCCAGACGCCGTACTGGACACTTTGCTGTGCAGGGACCTCTGGCGTTCTTTACCAGTAACATCTTGGTGTCCTTTTTGCTGTTGTCGCTGCTGCCGCAATGCTGGTGGCGGTGGTGATTTTGATGGGGGTGATGCCTCTAGGTCACTCATGATGCCTGGTAGGGCTCAACAGAAGCGCCAGATCTGGCATCTTTCCCTTTTTTATGTGGCAACCGCCATCTTTTAAATCTTGCGCCTGCGCAGTAGTGCTTTTTGCTGCTGGCACATGCGAAATGGCCGGCATTACGAGAAAAAAAAACCGCGAGAATTGAGGCCAAATCCCGCGCATGCGCAGCCGATTCAAGATGGCGCCGCGCATGGAGTGCGGGACGCTGCGCTCTAGAACTCCCAGTCTGCAGCGTGCAAGCTAGCACATGACGCACGGGAAGCTGTGCGCTGGAACCCCCGGCTTTACAGTATGCAGGCTAATGCTTTTGAAGGGAGAGCCGCACCACTCCCCCCACAACCACAGAGGGACCCCCCTGGATGTTGTCGCTGCATCTTACCTGGGGAGGTGGCCGCGAACTCCATGCCACGTCCCCCGCACATCCTAAAGGCATACTAGCCCCAGCGGTGGCGCCTCGGGTTACCACACCAGCCGAGGCAGGGGGGCCCCCGCTGCCTGAGTCGGACTGATTGGCCCAGGAATCCCACGACGATCTTCCTGTTGGTAAGTCTGTAGGTCTCCCATCAAGGACAGGAAACCAACTGATGCGGGAGAGTGGTACCGCCTTTTTATCTGTAGGTTTCCTGTCCTTGGTGGGCGGATCCTCTCTCTCCGTGGTGCCGTCGTGGGCGTCAGAGAAAATAGGCTGAAATTCTCTGCTTATACTCGAGTATATACGGTAATACCAAAGACCTCAATTTTTGTCGCATCTGACCTCAGCACCTTCTCCCAATCACCCACATAATCATCCAGGTGTTAATTGGCAAACTTCAGATGGGCCTGCACATGTGCCTTTTTGAGCAGAGGGACCTTGCAGGCACTGCAGGATTTTAAACCTTTACGGTGTAATATGTTACCAATGGTTTTCTTGGTGACTGTGGTCCCAGCTGACTTGAGATGATTAACAAGATCCCCCCCCCCCCCCCCCCGTGTACTTTTAGGCTGATCTTTCACCTTCCTCATGATCAAGGATACTCCACAAGATGATAATTTGCATGGTGCCCCGGATCGATGTCGACTGACAGTCATTTTTTTAATTTCTTCCATATTCTTACTATTGCACCAACAGTTGTCTCCTTCTCACCCAGCGTCTTATTTATAGTTTTGTAGCCCATTCCAGCTTTGTGCAGGTATTTGATCTTGTCCCTGACATCCTTATAAGGCTCTTTGGTCTTGCCCATGTTGTAGAGGTTAGAGTCTGACTGATTAATTTAGTCTGTGGACAGGAGTCTTTCATAAAGGTGACTATGTAAGACGGCTGTCTAATGCAGGTAACGAGTTCAATATCATAAATCTGTGCTATATTGATGAGTTAGCACACTGACCTGAATATAACCTAATGATTTTTCAGCATGTGTATTTATTCACATCTTGAAAAAAAATTTCAATTTGACCATTTTAATGTATACAGCGATTACGCTTTGTGAACAAGGAATTAAATAGATACATTCTCAGTAGCATCGTAGTATATGCCAGTGCTATTTATTAGCCATTATTTATACAATTATACATCTGTCAATAGTCTGCTTTTATAGAACAAACAGATATGAACAAATCTATTTAGATGGATTTATCGTGAAAGACAGGTTTCTTCAGTAGGGTATCCTCTGAATACAATCAATTCATGATTTATTTATGAAGGTTTATAGATGCAAAGAGTTTTATGGGAAATATTTTACTCTTATTTCAATAGTCTTAATTAACATTAAAAATTATCTTAAGTTTGCATAAAATAGATCCAATAATTATACCTGATTTAAGCCTAAATATAAATATTTAAAATGGCAACAATGTACAAGCATATTAAGTATTATATTGGAAACCCTGCAACTGTGTTATACAATCAAACTGTGCCAATCATTTTTTTTCAGGACCTCATTTATTTACATTCGCAACTTCTAAAGATGAAATCACATACCATAGAGATGGGTTTTCATTCACCACCAGCCTATTGGCAAAAGAATATTGCCTTGTAGCCAAAAATATGTTCTTAAAAGGACTCTGGCACCTGAATTTGGAGGGAACAATATTCAGCCATAGGGGCGGGGTTTTCGGGTGTTTGATTCACCCTTTCTTTACCCACTGGCTGTAATATTGGATTGAAGTTCATTCTCTGTCCTCCATAGTACACGCCTGCGCAAGGTAAGATTGCTTTGTGCAGGCGTGTACTACGACGGACAGAGAATGAACTTCAATCCAATATTGCAGCCAGCGGGTAAGGAAAGGGTGAATCAAACACCCGAAAATCCCGCCCCTATGGCTGAAGATTGTTCCCTCCAAATTCAGGTGACAGAGTCCCTTTAAAAAGAATCTGTCACGGGGTTATTGCTACCTTATCTGAGAGCAGATGAAGTAGCAGAGACCCTGATTCCAGCGATCTGTGACTGGGCTGATTGTTGTCATTTTGATAAAATCCATGTTTTACTTACAGCAGATTTACAAGTGATCTGAATACTGAGCCCTGTATACCTGCACCTCACCACCGAGTGGCAGTCATACATGAACAGTGCACACAGAAAGCTGTGAATCAGTGGTGGAGGCGGAGTTATACAGAGCTCATGAATATGGAGGACTATATGGCCGGAGGTTTACTAGTCCTCTAATGAATCACTGTTTTATCAGCAGTCGATCTATCAAAACTACACTGAGCAGCCCAATAAGTGACACATCGGGAGCTGTCTCTACAGTATGCTGCTCTCAGATTACGAGGCAAAACACAGATTACAGATTTCCCTTAAAGGGAATGTACAGGCATATAAACATATGATGATGGGTCATAAAAATCAGAGCAGTGGGTTTCCGAAAACCAGCACTCATGATTACCTGTCATTAGCTCTGGCGGCAGCCGTAATTAAACACTGAACTATACTAACACTAAGCTATTTAAGAGAATAGGAGCTAATGTGCAGTTCTTAGCAGCATTTTCTACACAGGGAGCAAACCTGAACTGAACAGTTCCATTCAAAGTTTACACCCGGCCATTGGCTGAGCTAATTAGCTGATCAGTAGGGTGCAAGACCTAAAGATAAACAATCAATATTGTATGCCAAGAGCACCCTTAAGATGCAGTGCAATATGGAATTGTCATGTACACTTTTCAAGCTTTTCCAGAAGATTTTTCACAGCTGCAAACAGGAAATTAAACATTAACCCATATGTTGATGAAACTGTAAATATTGGCATTTCCCGTATGTATTTGCATCACCAATCACACTAGTACAGATGAGAGCCAAGGATACCCAGTCAGTTTATTGGACATTACTCAGGGTTTTCAAGTACATCAGATGTAAACATCACGTCCTACAGTACAACATCTGCAACCTCAAGAATTAAATAGTGTATTAAGTAGCTTTTCTTTATGAAGGTTTTATTTTTTTATTTTAATCAACAATTCCTTACAAAGGAAACAAAAAGAAAAAATCTGATTCACCAAATCCCTTTTAACGTTCCACAGAACCAAATTAATTTTCTATACATCCAAAGTCAATAAATTAAGGAAATTTACAGGAGCGAGACACAGGCCTTTCACAGTGACAGGCAGAACAGTGGTATATAAAGTTCCAAGACAAAAAGCATTTCTGGAGTATGGCGGGGCAGTGCACCAACTGGCTCTCCAATAGCAGAATGAGAACTGCTCCTTAGGCTTCATTCCCACCTTCATCTGAATGGCTGCTGCAATTTCTTGCCACAAACAGGACTGGATCCCGTGCCCGGCTGACCAATCACAGGGAGGCATTAAGCCTTTTAAGGGAGAAATTAGAAATCTGAGGCAAGTAAAGCAGCACCTTCCTTCACACTCTCACCTCTATAAACTCCAGTTTGGAGAGGCCTTCCTCGCGTGCACACAGCCCTTCCTGCTGCGCACACATGCGAGGTGGAGGAGAGCTCTCATGACGCTGTTCAGGAGGAGATGGTGGAAGGACATGGGGAGAATCATACTCCTCCGATGCCAGGTCAGGCACATCATCGGATTGAGCATCAGAACTTTCCAGGTCACTGCGGATACTCTCAGGTTGTGCTAAAGTGATGTCCCGAGTAGTCACTTGACCCCTGCAAGCATCATCTTCTTCCCCCTCTACAAGAGGGGCACCTGCATGTAAGGATTCCTCTGTGCTGCTTTCACTCATCAGCTGGTATCGAGAAGGTTTGGCTTCTATATGAACTTGGATTTCAAGGTTATTGACTTCCCTATTAGGAAACCATAAGGAAAATTAAAACAGGATCAAGCATCCAAGACTGTTATATCTGGTACAATTTAAAAAAAAAAATAATAATAATGTAATTATTTATATAGCACCATTGATTCCATGGTGCTGCACATGAGAAGGGGTTACATACAGAGTTACAGATATCACTTACAGTAAGCAAACTAACAATGACAGACTGATACAGAGGGAAGAGGACCCCAGGATGGTGGGGAAGGAGGCAGTAGGTTGGGGGTTGCATCCAAGCATCACTAAAACATCACCTTTTACATAAATTAAAAAAGCTCCGCCACCAATGGGTGAGTGAGGACAAGAGGAAGCAAAGTTACTAGTAAAGAGCTGACATGAAATATTTTGTCTTCATGAGACCACATCAGCACTTTGGCCACTGTCTAAAAAAATGCTACGGATAGCTACTACACAAATGGAAAATTGCTAGCACTATACATGATAGAGGGGATAATACATAATTTACATATATACAAAGTATACCTTGCTTTAATAATACAGATTTATACAAAAATTTGTCAGTTTTCATAAAAACTACATAAAAGAAAATGTTAGACAAATTGACATTGGTGTACTCTGTAAATCAGTCAAAACAGCTGTACAATCCTTTATGAAGGTTTGCTTAATCTCCACCCACCTAACCCAATTAGCAGCACCTCAGTGTCCCTCCTCCTGCTGCTGCGATCTCACACTGCTTAGTACAAACTGCTGCTCGTAATCAGGCTGAGCTGAGTGTAAATGCACTTGAGATATTTTGTTCTATAACTGATCTCATAAAGTGCTAATTTTAATATCTGAACTATAACAAAACCTTTAAAGGAATAAGTAGGGTCTCAATATTATTTAGAACCAACTAAAAACATTATAGACCCCTTAAAATGAACTTTTATTGATGTACTAAATGTCCACTTTATACTTAAAAATGGTGCTATGCACAAATATGGGCCAACAGGGATAAAGGTTGTACTAATGGCTGATAAGTACCACGGTTTTGTGGGATTAGTTTACATGGCTATCTGATGAATTTATACCGGTCATTATACCACTGTCTCACACGTCTGGACCCCCGAGAGAGTCATAGGCTATGTTGTGAGGTGAAATTTTAACCCCGCGCTTTCCAATTCACCAAACAATTTTGCCCCTATCTACATAATGGGAAAAAATGAAAGGAAAAGTGTAGGAGGCAAATTGACAGCTGCCAGATGTGAACAAGGGGGACTTAAAGAATGAGAGCGATGGCGTCAAAGAGTATATACCGTACAGTTGCTAAGGTGGGGCCCCGACATGGGATACCCACCACACACCGGGATATGAACACACACAAAATGCGCCACACACTACCACGTGCTTGAACACATATTACCCTCAGCACACATTTCACCACAAATACACCAACCTCGCCACATAAAAGTCGAAACACAAAAGTCGCCGCTCAAAACTCGCCACGCGCAGAACTCGCCACATGCAAAAACTAGGCTCTTGCAAAACTCGCCACAAGTGCAAAACTCACCTCATGGAAAACTCGCCACACGCAAAACTTGCACACGCGGAAAAATTGCCACATGCACAAAAGTTGCAATACACATAGAAAAGATGCCTCACACAAAACTTGCACATACTCAAAAGGCACCACAGACAAAACTCGCCACGCGCAAAACTTGCTGCACACAACTTGCTACACTAACCTGTCACATGCAAGTCGACACAAAAAGTTGCTACACACATGTTGCCACACAAAACTCAACACACACAACTTGACAAACGAAACTCGCCCTAAAACACACACAAGTCTGGTATTATCCTTCAAAAATAAAAATCTGATTAATAAGCAGACAAACTACAACAAATGTACCATATAGGAAATACGGCAGCTGTCAGTCACATGACCTGTCTATTATGTGTATGTGTGAGCTAATATATACTGCCAGGGGGAGGGCTTCCTGTTGGCTGGGGATTTATCAGGCTGCCAATTTAGCTTACAAATACTGAGGTAAAAATACTGAGCAAATAACGTGTGAACAAGGTCTAATACAGGAGGAGATGACACACAGGTATATACTATATACAGGGGAGATGACACACAGGTATATACTATATACAGGGGAGATGACACACAGGTATATACTATATAGAGGAGGAGATGACATGCAGGTATATACTATATACAGGAGGAGATGACATACAGGTATATACTATACTAGCTGAAGAGCCCGGCGTTGCCTGGGCATAGTAAATATCTGTGGTTAGTTATAGCACGTCACTTCTCTTATTTTCCCATCACGCCTCTCATTTTCCCAATCACATCTTTAATTTTCCCCCTCACATCTCTCATTTTCTCCCTCACATTTCTCATTTTCTGCCTCACTCCTCTCATTCCCGCCTAACACTTGTCATTTCGACCTCACATCTGTCATTTTCCGATCACTACACTATTTTCCCTCACTCCTCTCATGTTGCACTCTCACCTTTTCATTTTCACCTCACATCTCTCATTTTCACCTCAGTATACACATGTTTGTCATCTCCCTTATATATAGTATACACCTGTATGTCATCTCCTGTATATAGTATATACCTGTATGTCATCTCCCCTGTATATAGTATATACCTGCTGTGTGTCATCTCCCCTGTATATAATCTCCTATATATAGTATATACCTGTATGTCATCTCCTCCTATATATAGTATATACCTGTATGTCATCTCCCCTGTATATAGTATATATCTGTGTGTCATCTCCTCCTGTATATAGTATATACCTGCATGTCATCTTCTATATATACCATATACCTGTATGTCATCTCCTCCTGTATATAGTATATACCTGTAGGTAATCTGCTCCTGTATATAGTATATACAGTGGGGCAAAAAAGTATTTAGTCAGTCAGCAATAGTGCAAGTTCCACCACTTAAAAAGATGAGAGGCGTCTGTAATTTACATCATAGGTAGACCTCAACTATGGGAGACAAACTGAGAAAAAAAAAATCCAGAAAATCACATTGTCTGTTTTTTTAACAATTTATTTGCATATTATGGTGGAAAATAAGTTTGCATATTATGGTGGAAAATAAGTATTTGGTCAGAAACAAACAATCAAGATTTCTGGCTCTCACAGACCTGTAACTTCTTCTTTAAGAGTCTCCTCTTTCCTCCACTCATTACCTGTAGTAATGGCACCTGTTTAAACTTGTTATCAGTATAAAAAGACACCTGTGCATACCCTCAAACAGTCTGACTCCAAACTCCACTATGGTGAAGACCAAAGAGCTGTCAAAGGACACCAGAAACAAAATTGTAGCCCTGCACCAGGCTGGGAAGACTGAATCTGCAATAGCCAACGAGCTTGGAGTGAAGAAATCAACAGTTGGAGCAATAATTAGAAAATGGAAGACATACAAGACCACTGATAATCTCCCTCGATCTGGGGCTCCACGCAAAATCCCACCCGTGGGGTCAGAATGATCACAAGAACGGTGAGCAAAAATCCCAGAACCACGCGGGGGGACCTAGTGAATGAACTGCAGAGAGCTGGGACCAATGTAACAAGGCCTACCATAAGTAACACACTACGCCACCATGGACTCAGATCCTGCAGTGCCAGACATGTCCCACTGCTTAAGCCAGTACATGTCCGGGCCCGTCTGAAGTTTGCTAGAGAGCATTTGGATGATCCAGAGGAGTTTTGGGAGAATGTCCTATGGTCTGATGAAACCAAACTGGAACTCTTTGGTAGAAACACAACTTGTCGTGTTTGGAGGAAAAAGAATACTGAGTTGCATCCATCAAACACCATACCTACTGTAAAGCATGGTGGTGGAAACATCATGCTTTGGGGCTGTTTCTCTGCAAAGGGGCCAGGACGACTGGTCCGGGTACATGAAAGAATGAATGGGGCCATGTATCGTGAGATTTTGAGTGCAAACCTCCTTCCATCAGCAAGGGCATTGAAAATGAAACGTGGCTGGGTCTTTCAACATGACAATGATCCAAAGCACACCGCCAGGGCAACGAAGGAGTGGCTTCGTAAGAAGCATGTCAAGGTCCTGGAGTGGCCTAGCCAGTCTCCAGATCTCAACCCTATAGAAAACCTTTGGAGGGAGTTGAAAGTCCGTGTTGCCAAGCGAAAAGCCAAAAACATCACTGCTCTAGAGGAGATCTGCATGGAGGAATGGTCCAACATACCAACAACTGTGTGGCAACCTTGTGAAGACTTACAGAAAACGTTTGACCTCTGTCATTGCCAACAAAGGATATATTACAAAGTATTGAGATGAAATTTTGTTTCTGTCCAAATACTTATTTTCCACCATAATATGCAAATAAAATGTTAAAAAAAACAGACACTGATTTTCTGGATTTTGTTTTCTCAGTTTGTCTCCCATAGTTGAGGGCTACCTATGATGTAAATTACAGACGCCTCTCATCTTTTTAAGTGGTGGAACTTGCACTATTGCTGACTGACTAAATACTTTTTTGCCCCACTGTACCTGTGTGTCATCTCCTCCTGTATATAGTATATACCTGTATGTCATCTCCTCCTGTATATAGTATGTACCTGTATGTCATCTCCTCCTCTATATAGTATATACCTGTGTGTCATCTCTCCTGTATATAGTATATATCTGTGTGTCATCTCCCCTCTATATAGTATATACCTGTGATCTCCTGTATTAGACCTCGTTAACACGTTATTTGCTCAGTATTTTTACCTCAGTATTTGTAAGATAAATTGGCAGCCTGATCCCCAGCCAACAGGAAGCCCTCCCCCCTGGCAGTACATATTAGCTCACACATACACATAATAGACAGGTCATGTGACTGACAGCTAATAATATAATAATAATAATAATCTTTATTTTTATATAGCGCTAACATATTCCGCAGCGCTTTACAGTTTTTGCACACATTATCATCACTGTCCCCGATTGGGCTCACAATCTAGAATTCCTATCAGTATGTCTTTGGAATGTGGGAGGAAACCGGAGTGCCCGGAGGAAACCCACGCAAACACGGAGAGAACATACAAACTCTTTGCAGATGTTGTCCTGGGTGGGATTAGAACCCAGGACCCCAGCGCTGCAAGGCTGTAGTGCTAACCACTGCGCCACCGTGCTGCCGTATTTCCTATATGGTACATTTGTTGCTCTTGTAGTTTGTCTGCTTATTAATCAGATTTTTATTTTTGAAGGCTAATACCAGACTTGTGTGTGTTTTAGGGCGAGTTTCGTTTGTCAAGTTGTGTGTTGAGTTTTGTGTGGCAACATGCGTGTAGCAACTTTTTGTGTGTCGAGTTGCATGTGACAGGTTAGTGTAGCAAGTTGTGTGCAGCAAGTTTTGCGCATGGCGAGTTTTGCGCGTGGTGAGTTTTATGTCTGGTGCCTTTTGAGTATGTGCAAGTTTTGTGTGAGGCAACTTTTGCATGTGTTGCAAATTTTGTGCATGTGGCAATTTTTCCGCGTGTGCAAGTTTTGCGTGTGGCGAGTTTTCCATGAGGTGAGTTTTGCACTTGTGGCGAGTTTTGCGTGAGCCTAGTTTTTGCATGTGGCGAGTTTTCCATGAGGTGAGTTTTGCACTTGTGGCGAGTTTTGCGTGAGCCTAGTTTTTGCATGTGGCGAGTTTTGCGCGTGGTGAGTTTTGAGCGGCGACTTTTGTGTTTCGACTTTTATGTGGCGAGGTTGGTGTATGTGTGGTGAAATGTGTGCTGAGGGTGGTATATGTGTTCAAGCACGTGGTAGTGTGTGGCGCATTTTGTGTGTGTGTGTTCACATCCCCGTGTGTGGTGAGTATCTCATGTCGGGGCCCCACCTTAGCAACTGTACGGTATACACTCTTTGACGCCATCGCTCTCATTCTTTAAGTCCCCCTTGTTCACATCTGGCAGCTGTCAATTTGCCTCCTACACTTTTCCTTTCACTTTTCCCCCATTATGTAGATAGGGGCAAAATTGTTTGGTGAATTGGAAAGCGCGGGGTTAAAATTTCACCTCACAACGTAGCCTATGACGCTCTCAGGGTCCAGACGTGTGACTGTGCAAAATTTTGTTGCTGTAGCTGCGACGCTTCCAACACTTTTCCTTTCACTTTTTTCCCCATTATGTAGATCGGGGCAAAATTGTTTGGTGAATTGGAACGCACGGGGTTAAAATTTTGCCTCACAACATAGCCTATGACGCTCTCGGGGTCCAGACGTGTGACTGTGCAAAATTTTGTGGCTGTAGCTGCGACGGTGCAGATGCCAACCCCGGACATACACACACACACATACACACACACACACATACAGCTTTATATAGTAGATATAGAAGATGACATTCAGGTATATACTATATATAGGGGAGATGACACAGCAGGTATATACTATATACAGGGGAGATGACATACAGATGTAGACTATATATAAGGGAGATGACAAACATGTATATACTGAGGTGATGAGGTGAAAATGAGGTGTGAGGTGAAAATGAGAGGTGTGAGGTGAAAATGAAAAGGTGTGAGTGCAAAATGAGAGGAGTGAGGAAAAATAGTGGAGTGATCAGAAAATGACAGATGTGAGGTTGAAATGACAAGTGTTAGGGGGGAATGAGAGGAGTGAGGGAGAAAATGAGAGATGTGAGGGGGAAAATGAAAGATGTGATTGGGAAAATGAGAGGCGTGATGGGAAAATAAGAGAAGTGAGGTGCTATAACTAACAACAGATATTTACTATGCCCAGGCAACGCCGGGCTCCTCAGCTAGTTACTATATGTATCTATTTATATCTGCCAGTACACCTGTGCTATTCTCTTCCCTAGTCTATCTAGCTAAACGCTTATTTGAACTTCTGGGAAGAGGGGTCTAATTTTTCAGATAAGTGGGATTTTTTTTTTTTTTTTTTAAATATAACCTACCTAGGTTATTTAACCATTTATTACATTTGTCCAAGTCTGTTTTTTTAGTCACTACTGAGGACAAAAGCCAATATTTTGATATTTATGCTACTGTGCATGTTGGCTGTATCCCATTTAGGTGACATATAGCATTATAGGACTGAGATTTTTACGACTATATAATCACTTATCCATGAGACTACTCTGTCTCCCCACTAGGGGTAAATTTGATGGACTTTGTATGTATGCAGGTGTGTTTTTTTGTTTAGTATGTAAAGGGTGCATTAGGGCCGTCAGGGCCAACGACGTTGAGCAGGGACACCATCACGTCTACAACCAGGGTGCCAATCTCCGCTGACAGGTAGGGTTACTTATTGGAAAATGACGCAATTTTTATTTATTTTTTTTTTTTTAAACAAAACTTTGGATTTTTTTTTTCACCACTTAAGAAAAACTTACACCTGTTTGGTGTCTATGAACTCGTAATGACCCGGAGAATCATAATGGCAGGTCAGTTTTAGCATTTAGTGAACATGGTAAAAAAAAATAAAAAAAAAAAACAGTTGTGGAATTGCACTTTTTCTTTGCAATTTCACTGCATTTAGAATTTTTAAAACCAATGGTGTTGTTCAAAAGTTCAACTCGTCTCACAAAAAACAAATAGTCACATGGCCGTATCGACAGAAAAATAAAAGATATGGCCTTGGGAAGAAGGGGAGCGAAAAACAAAAGCAAAAAAGAAAAAGGGCTCCGTCATTAAGGGGTTAAGTATAACGTGGACTTTGAGTATATCAATAAAAGTTCATTTATAGGGGTCTATAATGCTTTTTGTTGGTTCTAAATAATAGCTGCAGTATACAGCAATTCTGCCACGGATTTTCAAAGCAAGGCCATGAGATCTACGTAATGTATGAGGTCTGTATAACGAAATCTGGAGACCGATACACTTTGAAAGTAGCTTTGGCATTTTAAGTAGCTATAGACTGCTACACTTTATTAACGGAGGCAAGCACGATCAATCTAGAGTGGAGGGCTAGGAGACGGATTTATGCAGCTGCTATGGTTACGGATTGCTTGAACAGATACAGTGTTACAAACTAACAGTGTGAAAATAGCATCAGGTCAGGAAACGCTTTCAGCTTCAATGCAATATTGCAGTTTCATTTTTCCAATATTCCATATGTACATAATGTAGTGATTTTCTATGGCAGTAAAGCAGTCCCAATTTTCTAAGTTTATCATTCTTAGCAATTCAGGGTGCAACTTAATCTTTTCTTATAATTATATTTTTATATAAAAATGCATTAGAACCCAGGTGTATTATAACGTCATAATCTTATAAATCACTGGGAAACTTTGTAACCTGCTAACTGGGAGGCTCAGGGGAATTAGAAAGCCCTGCTGCTGTGTGCCATTATAACATTGCCGACTGTAAAGGGAACGATTCGGAGAATAACAATTGCCTAATAAATCTTTATTAACAGCTCCAATACACCTCGGCTTACATTAGGTTTGCATAGATTGCCGTCCCTAGATAGAAACCTTCCCAGTATTAGCGAACCATGTACTGGGAACAATGTTTTTTTATAATAAATCCTTGCTATATTCTTATCATAGTTACATAATATACATAATATACATATAGTGACACCTGATGTTTTTCCACAAAAAAATAAAAAAGTAACGGTCAGCAGCTCAAAAGTGACCAGCTTTTGTTCCTATTTTATTGCTGCTGCTCCCCTGATTATTCCATTACAAATTTTGAATCTATTATATAAACAAACTTTTTAAATTTGATATATGGTTCCAGAGACACGGGTCTTTTCATTAACCAAGGATGTTTCGCTCAATGAGCAACAATGCTGAACAGCCTTAGGCTGTGTGCCCACGATGCAGATTTGGTGCAGAAAAATCTGCTGCAGTTCTGCACTAAATCTGCATCTCCTGGCAGAATCTGCAGGTGTGTTTTTGATGCGTTTTTTGAGCACAAAAAAACGCATAAAAAACGCACCTGCAGATTTCTATTATGGAGGGGTGCAGAAACGCTGCAGAACTGCGTTTCTGCGCAGATTTTTCTGCACCATGTGCACAGATTTTTTTTTTTCACATTGATTTACATTGTACTGTGATCACAGTGTAGTTCTGCAGAAAAATCTGCTGCAGTTCTGCACTAAATCTGCATCGTGTGCACATACCCTAAGGGCTCATTCACATGTCCATGTTTTTCACGGATAGCATTCGTTCCTGTGATAGTATCTTGGGCAATTCAAATATCAATTTTCAGGGACCGAGAGAAATCTGCAGAAAATCGTGGAGACATGACCAATTTTGGGTCTGTAAGAGGGGAGGGGGGGGGGGGGGGGAGAGAGAGACTACACTCTTGACATCAGAGCGCAGTCCGATTTTTAAGGTATTTTTTGTTTTTTTTGCTCCAACTCTTCCCAGACCCATAACATTTTTAATTTTTCGGTCAATATGGTCAAGTTAGGGCTGGAAGATGGTAAAAAATTCCAAATGCGGTGAAATTGCAAAAAAAAAAAAAAAAAAAATTCCACAACTGTTTTTTTCTTGGCTCTTTTACTATGTTCACTAAATGCTCAAACGGACCTTCGATTATGATTCTCCAGGTCATTACGAGTTCATAGACATCAAACATGTCTAGGTTCTTTTTTATCTAAATGATGAAAAAAAATTCCAAACTTTGAAGAAAAAAAAAATAAATAAATTGTGCCATTTTCCAATACCCATAGTCGTCTCCATTTTTCTTGATCTGTTTGGGTGAGGGCTTTTTGGCCGCTGAGCTGAGGTTTTTGAAGATACCATTTTGGTGCAGATACAATCTTTTGATCATCCGTTATTGAATTTTAGTGAAATGTATTTTGAAAACTTTTTTTTTTTTACTTTTGGCATGCTTCAATAGTCTTCATGGGAGACTAGAAGCTGCCATAACCTGATCGCCTCTGCTACATTTAAGGCATTGATCAGATGGCCTGTATGTAGCATTGAATTGCTCACTTGCTATGAGCGCTGACCCCCGGGCGGCGCACATAGCCATCCGGTAGTGACAACCATAGACGTCTGCTGTAGACCTCAAGTTGTCGTGCTGACCCACGGTCATGTGACACGGGCGCTGATGGGTGGGAGTTCCGGCGCGCTTGCCAGAAGCGCGTGTTAAATGCCGCTGTCAGAGTTTGACAGCAGCATTTAACGGGTTAACAGCCCCTGATGGATCACGATTCAACCCAAGGCTGTTAGAGGCACATGTCAGCTGCTCAAAACAGCTGACTTGTGCCTGAAAAGATGTGGGCTCAGCGCCGGAGCCCACATCAAAGGGAGGGTGTCCAACATCGGTGTACTATTACGCCCGATGTCGGAAAGGGGTTATAATAGACTGTCAGAAGAGAAAAGATGGAGAAACATTTTTATTTCTCCATATACAAGAAACAGATGACACTCAGACCACACTAAGCAAAGTCTGATCAAAATAATGGATTTTTCTCGTACGTGGAAAAATAGTACATGTGAATGGGCCTAAAAACACACAGTCCCAGATAATCCTTTGAGCCATGGTAAAAAAACAAACAAACAGAATAATCAAGGTAGCAGCAAGAATAAAATAGGAACTAAAACAGGACACATTTTCACCATGTCCTCGTTAAGCAGGTCAGAGATTTTCAATAGCTTTCACCCCTTCCATCCTGTCAGTCAGCATGGTGGCAACTGAATGAGTTTGGCAATCATGTCCTTGCTCAGCCAGAGGGGGAGAGAGTCAGTGCATAGAATGGGTCACATCCGTGTACATTACACCACCAGTCTATCAAATTCCATAGAGTATGTGTAATGGTTTATTTACCCTGCAGAAAAACCAGCACTTATTCCCAAGTAGAGTGGCAGCCATGTCTCCTACATCCGCTTCTCATTGGGAATTGTAACATATTGTGAATTGTGAGAACACTGTATTAAACTGGGAAAAACGGAGCCATCCATCACATGAATGCAATTAGCCTAGCTTTTAGGGCCAACCTGTGAACAGGGAAACCGGTGCTTAGGGGTCCATCTAATGTATTGTTCAAGTAACAGTGTAAGCATTATTAGCAACATGAACTGAAATAAGTCACCTCTCAAAATTAACTCCTAATATCTCTTAATAACCAATGCAATGTGTGTCAGCGTAATAAAATACTAAGGCTATGTGCACACGTTGCGGATTTGCCTCTGGAATTTTTTGTGCGGATTCTGCATCTCTTGGCAGAAAACGCAGGTGCGCATTTTGTGCGGATTTCATGCATTTTCACCCCCCCTGCGGATTTCTATAATGGAATGGGTACAAAAACGCTGCAGACCCGCACAAATAAATGACATGCTCCTTTTGATCCGCAGCGTTTTCCGTGCGGAATTTTCCGCACTATTAGCACAGCAATTTTTTTCCATTGATTTACATTGTACTGTAAATCAGGGGTGTCAAACTGCATTCCTCGAGGGCTGCAAACCATGCGTGTTTTCAAGATTTCCTTAGCATTGCACAAGGTGCTGCAATCATTATGTGAGTTGGTGATTAAATTATCACCTGTGCAGTACAAGGAAATCCTGAAAACATGACCTGGTTGCAGCCCTCGAGGAATGCAGTTTGACACCCCTGCTGTAAATCACTTGCGGATCTGCAGCACTTCTGCACAGAAAAAACGCTGCGGATCCGCAGTAAATCCGCAACGTGTGCACATAGCCTTACAGAGCATCATCTTTTGTTTCCATTGCTGCTCCGGTCCCATGTCATCGCTCTCTGAAGCTCATATAGTATGGTGCCGATTTCCAATTTAAAGGGATTCTGTCAGCAGGTTTTTTGTACCTCATCTGAGAGCAGCGTATTGTAGGCAAAGAGAAGCTGAATCTAACAATGTATCACCTTACATGACTGGGTGCAGCAGTTCTGATACAATCAGAACTTTTAGATTTAGAATGAAGCAGAGCTGATAAAGCTAAGCCCGCCCACACCAGGCTCTCTATGTACAAAGTCCATAAACAATGAGGTGCTTAGCTTATGGACTAGCAATACTAATCTCTTTGTGATAAATCTTTCAGTCTGTAAACAGTACACGCTTTGACAAGTGACACATCCCTGAATTCTGTGTTTCAGCCTCTATCTCCTGCGGTCTTCAGATTACATAGCAAAAACCTGCTCACAGATTCCATTTAAGTCTAGGAGACTTAGAGTGAGGCTTCATAGACTTGCAGTGAGAAAAACATCCAGCCCATACATAAATCTCTGTGTGAGCCAGTTAACCCGGTTTCAGGTCACGAGGGCCAGAAGAGGATCGGAGCACCACTGGAAACTGGGGAAGACAATGATAGGTAAGGATTTTAATACACACACACCATTATATAAATTAATTAGGTAAAATTGTTGAATAAAATAAACTCGATTAGACTACTTCTTTAAGTCTCCGTGCCAGGTTCTTATGACAACATTATGGTGGCCCACCAACCTTTCCATACATTGAGTACATGGCCAGTCCCATGAAAGGAACAAGCTATTTTTTCTACACAAGTGAATCTAAATATCGTATATACTCGAGTATAAGCCGAGATTTTCAGCCCAAATTTTTGGTCTGAAAGTGCCCCTCTCGGCTTATACTCGAGTCACGGTCTGTGGCAAGGTCGGCGGGTGAGGGGGAGAGAGGATTGTCGCATACTCACCTAGTCCCAGCGCTACTGACGCTCCCCCTGCCTGTCCTATGGTCTCTGGGTGCCGCAGCTCTTCCCCTGTACAGCGGTCACGTGGGAGCGCTCATTAAACTTATGAATATGGACTCCACTCCCATAGGGGTGGAGCCGCATATTCATTCCTCTAATGAGCGGTGCCAGTGACCGCTGACAGAGGAAGAGCTGCGGCACCCCAAGACAGTGTGACAGGCAAGGGGAGCGTCAGGAGCGCCGGGACTAGGTGAGTATTTTATATTCACCTGTCCACGTTCCACCCGCCGGGCGCCGCTCAGTCTTCCCGTCCACTTGCACTGACTGTTAAGGTCAGAGGGCGCGATGACTTACTAGTGTGCGTGGCGCCCTCTGCCTGAACAGTCAGTGCGGAGAGACGCCGAGACGGGACCCTGAGGAGCTGCAAGCAAGAGAGGCGAGTATGTTTTTTTTCTTTTATTGCAGCAGCAGCAGCGTTATATATGGCACAGATTTATGTGGAGCATCTATGGGGCAATAATGAACGGTGCAGAGCATATATGGCACAGCTTTATAAGGAGCATCTATGGGGCCATAATGAACGGTGCAGAGCATTATATATGGGGCACAGCTTTCTATGGGGCCATAATGAACGGTGCAGAGCATTCTATATGGCACAGCTATATATGGATCATCTATGGGGCAATAATCAATGGTATGGAGCATTATATATGGCACAGCTTTATATGGAACCTCCTTTGGGGCAATAATGAACGGTATGGAGCATCTATTTTTATTTTTGAAATTCACAGGTAGCTGCTGCTTTTTCCACCCTAGGCTTATACTCGAGTCAATAAGTTTTCCCAGTTTGTGGCAAAATTAGGGGGGGGGTCGGCTTATACTCTAGTATATACAGTAAGTGGAATTATAAATAGCACAAGGAAAGAAGCAAACGTTTTCTGAACAACAAAGACTTACCTTTCCTGTGGGTTGTATGAGCTTATGATTGAGCCAGCCATTGCCCTAGTGCTGGCACTATCACTTGCGGCTCCAAGGCTGACAGAATCTTTTTGGCAAGTATCTTTCTGCACATCTGCCTGAACTTCTAGCCTGTAGCAACAGTAATAGTAATTAAAAGATTAATTAAAAGGGAGCAAAAACAAACCGGTTATGGTTACACTTAAGGTGGACAAATTAAAAGTGTAGGCAAACCAAATCTGGAGTGTTCCTTTAACTCCTTTTATACAAATATTAGTAGCTGTATGGACTGGCTGGGGTGGCGCAAGTGTCTCCACACACAAGTCAGATACCAGCTACAGTTATCTGTTTCTAACAGCTGCGGACGAAGCAGAGTTCTGGCTGCAGCTGTGACATAACTTAAGGATATTGACAGCGGCATCTACCGTATATACTCGAGTATAAGCTGAGATTTTCAGCCCAAATTTTTGGGCTGAAAGTGCCCCTCTCGTCTTATACTCGAGTCACGGTAGCGGTGGGGTCGGCGGGTGAGGGGGAGAGGTCGCTGAGGTATACTTACCTAGTCCCAGCGATCCTCGCGCTGTCCCTGCCGTCCCACGGGCTTCTGTGCTGCAGCTTTTCCCCTCTTCAGCGGTCACGTGGGACCGCTCATTACAGAAATGAATAGGCGGCTCCACCTCCCATAGGGGCGGAGCCGCCTATTCATTTCTCTAATCAGCGGTGCCAATGGCCGCTGACAGGAAGAGGCTGCAGCACAGAAGACGGGGAGGAAGGCGGGGAGCGTCAGGATCGCTGGCACTAGGTAAGTATATCATACTTACCTGTCCCTGTTCCAGCCGCCGGGCGCCGCTCCATCTCCCCGGCGCCTCCGCTCTGACTGTTCAGGCAGAGGGCGCGATGAAGCGTATAGTGTGCGCGGCGCCCTCTGCCTGATCAGTCAGAGCAGAGACGCCGGTAAGATGGAGGCGCCGGGACCGGACGCTGGGAGCTGCAATCAAGAGAGGTGAGTATGTGTTTTTTTTTTGTTTTTTTTTATTGCAGCAGCAGCAGCAGCGGCCATGGCACAGATTTATGTGCAGCATCTATGGGGCAGTATGAACGGCACACAGCACTATATGGGGCATCTGTGCAGCATCTATGGGGCAGTATGAACAGCACACAGCACTATATGGGGCATCTGTGCAGCATCTATGGGGCAATATGAACGGCACACAGCACTATATGGGGCATCTGTGCAGCATCTATGGGGCAATATGAACGGCACACAGCACTATATGGGGCATCTGTGCAGCATCTATGGGGCAGTATGAACGGCACACAGCACTATATGGGGCATCTGTGCAGCATCTATGGGGCAGTATGAACGGCACACAGCACTATATGGGGCATCTGTGCAGCATCTATGGGGCAATATGAACGGCACACAGCACTATATGGGGCATCTGTGCAGCATCTATGGGGCAATATGAACGGCACACAGCACTATATGGGGCATCTGTGCAGCATCTATGGGGCAGTATGAACAGCACACAGCACTATATGGGGCATCTGTGCAGCATCTATGGGGCAATATGAACGGTGCAGAGCACTATATGGGGCATCTGTGCAGCATCTATGGGGCAATATGAACGGTGCAGAGCACTATATGGGGCATCTGTGCAGCATCTATGGGGCAGTATGAACGGCACACAGCACTATATGGGGCATCTGTGCAGCATCTATGGGGCAATATGAACGGCACACAGCACTATATGGGGCATCTGTGCAGCATCTATGGGGCAGTATGAACGGCACACAGCACTATATGGGGCATCTGTGCAGCATCTATGGGGCAGTATGAACGGCACACAGCACTATATGGGGCATCTGTGCAGCATCTATGGGGCAATATGAACGGTGCAGAGCACTATATGGGGCATCTGTGCAGCATCTATGGGGCAATATGAACGGTGCAGAGCACTGTATGGGGCATCTGTGCAGCATCTATGGGGCAATATGAAGGGTGCAGAGCACTGTGGGGCATCTGTGCAGCATCTATGGGGCAATATGAACGGTGCAGAGCACTGTATGGGGCATCTGTGCAGCATCTATGGGGCAATATGAACTGTGCAGAGCACTATATGGCACAGCTATGGGGAAATAATGATCTATTTTTATTTTTGAAATTCACCGGTAAATGCTGCATTTCCACCCTAGGCTTATACTCGAGTCAATAAGTTTTCCCAGTTTTTTGTGGCAAAATTAGGGGGGTCGGCTTATACTCTGGTCGGCTTATACTCGAGTATATACGGTAATTGACTAAAAAAAATTAATGAATGACAGCTGGGGGCCTACTGAAGGCCCCGTTGCTGCCACCTTGGTACTCATTTGAACTTTAAAGGAGAACAAGATTTTCACTATATACTGCACTACGTAGAAGTAAACACTTTAGAAGTCCCAGAAAATGTTGGCAACCGTCCCCCCACAACCCCCTCCCCCCCCCCCACATGTAGTTAAATTGTAAAAAAACAAAACAAAAAAAAAAAACCATGCAGGTTCGTCATCCCCGTAATCGTACTGACCTGTAGAATAATACAATTAGGTAAATTTTATCATAGAAAAAAAGTTGTAAAAACTAAATGCTAAAGTCTACGGAGGGATTGCCCCAAGTTCACCTCACTTTGCATCTTTTTAACCGCAATTAAGTACATTGTGTGGTGAAAAAAAAATATTAGGTATGTGTCCTGGAAAAAGTGGAGCGAAGAAAAAAGTTACTAAGTCCTGGAAGTGTTGCCAGGTCCTGAAGGGGTTAAGGACACGGGTGTAATTTAACAAGAATACATCAGGAAAAACCCTCCTTGCTCATCTCTTAACTGTTCTGGGAAAAAAGATGCAATGTTATTGGTTGATAACTGCAAAAAGTTTCCTTGTTCCAGTTTGTGAAATGCTTGATGCCTCATTTATCCAAAGTGCTTTCCTAAAATATACATTAACAAGTACCTGCAGTACTTGGCTCTTCCTCCACTGAGCATGCCACCAGTTAATGTCCCACCAGTTAAAGTACCCCCAGAGAGAGCTGCGAAGCTAGCAGTTTCACTGTAGTTTCCTTGCAGAACACTAAGGCCGTCTGTTGGGCTTCCACTAGTGCTCAGGACGCTAGTAAGGCCCTCCATACTGCTTTCCCCAATACTTGGGTTTTTCAGTGCCCGCCAAGCATCTGCCACTAAAAACAGAAAATAAGCATCAGCACATATATAACATGCCCAACAAATCCGTTTACACGCCATAAACAGTCACCTAAAGACGTCCGATTTAAAGTACACATCTCACAAGTACAATGCCAAATTACCTGTAATTGGTCCATCTTCTTCAAAGTCAATTTTGACCCCTTTGCCATTAGCGGTGCTAACGCCACATCCTCCACCGCGGCATAATGAAACTGGCACTACTCCATACACATACGCTAGCATGATGGGAACACCAATCCCTAAAGACATACAGAACAGGGACACAAGTCAGAACCATAATAATACATGGCTGAAATTACTTTTCCTGGTCACTTATACTTACCAACACTGACTGCTGCCACCACTGGAGATGCAATTACAGATAAGATAACTCCTCCAGTCACAGCCAAATTTTTCTTGTGTTTAGAGGTTTTTTTGTTCTCAAAGCGGCCATGAATCTGTAGAGAAGTCACAGGTAAAAAGGTGAGATACGCAAGTCTCCTTCTGTGAATGTTGTTACTACTACTACGAATTACCATAAATAGAAAGAAAAAAAAAGAGAAAAAAAGAAATGCGATTGTGGCAAAGACCTATTTATTTCAGACATTCATTAAAAGGGTTATTCCTATAAGCGAGTTTTCTTCATCCATACAATAGTGGAGAAGTCCCTCAGTGATCTTGAGAAGGAGTAGTCTCTGCCGAACTCCCATCTTGACTTGAATGTGGCCAAGGTGCACATGCCCAGACTACGGTATTACTGGAGAAAGCAGAGTAAAGTGTGCAGCCATATCTGCGAGTCCTATAGACAATGAAAGGAACGAAGATGGAACATGAGCACCTCTGCCCATTCATGACAGGGGTCTGCAGAGCACGAGTTTCATTATCCAAAGTCTCATTCTCAAAATTGGAGATGCTCACAGCAGTGGATCTCACTGATCATGAACATGGATTACTGTCAGTTGGGGATTTTTAGCATCCTGAAAAGCGAATGCATATCCTAGCAATAGCTATTAAACAGGAATCGGAATCATTTTAAACAGGAGAAAGCAATGTATTTAGCATATAGCTCT
The DNA here is from genome assembly GCF_032444005.1 of Ranitomeya imitator. Taxonomy (NCBI): domain Eukaryota; kingdom Metazoa; phylum Chordata; class Amphibia; order Anura; family Dendrobatidae; genus Ranitomeya; species Ranitomeya imitator. Next base: position 399,843,119 of record NC_091284.1, read on the forward strand.
CATCCAGATAAGTGCACCTGCTGATAGAAACCGTAATAAAGTACAGGCAGCAAGTGATTAAGCCAATAGCAGAAATTAGTGCGCATTCAGATCTACATGGCTTTAAAGGCCCCTTTTCACTAAACAATTATCGTGAATGAGCTTACCTATGAGTGCATGTTACCTGATTAACATGCTCACAGAAACATTAAAAAAAAGCTTGTTGGTTGGGTGAAATAACCTTTTGTGTTTCACAAAATAGTGTTCGGCAGTGCATTATGTTGTAAAAACAGGATCGGCACTGCTGAAGTCCATGGCAGCCTTTTACATTTTATGCAGCATAAACGGACCTGCGGTGTGTTTTAAATCCATAACATGTTATTTTCCTTTTGCGAAGATGCTGAGATTTGTTGCAGATTTACCCACAGAATTGTACATACAGTACAGTAGATACAGTAAATCCGTGGGTAAAAACCACATATAATCTGCACATGACCATCAATAAAGTCTTAATGTTATACCAGGAGGTATTAAAATCCAAGCAGCTATATTTAATGTGTGACTAAAAAGACAAAAACCACTGCATCAAAAGCACAATAAAAAAATACATTAAAAGATGCACTAAAAATGCAATGAAAAATGATGCAAGTAACCCAATTTACATAATTGATGCATTTTTGCGGTCGCAGATTTTCTGCATCAAAAAGCTCATACTTATCTGCATATAAAATCAGACGAGTACAGCATTCGACTAGTGTTATTCACTGATTTAGTGCTTATCTGCTATTTTTTTTCTAAGCTGAGAAAAAAAGAAATATCCCAATATGCTGCCAGTAGCTGCGAATATCGAACGAGACTCCCCAATGCAACTCAAAGGAAGAAAAAAAAAAAAAAAATGATGGCACACCGACCATTCATATGGCATTCGATTTTTACAGATATGTTACCATTCTGTAGCATAAAACACTGCATATGCTTCTAATAAAAGGATTGTAGCATAATAGTTGCAGAGAAAAAAAATGCATGTCATGTGAGAAAAATCGCATGGCACTCGTCCTGCTTTTCTGGATCGACATCGGAGCGATGCTTTAAACACAGATGACTGCGAGCCCTATTGCTCATTGTGGGAATGCAACAAAAAGAGAAAACTACTATAATATGGAGGATATGTTCTTAAGGGACTCTACCGCCTCACTTGAGCCTGCTATTGCTGTTGGGACAAGTCTGTAATGAAGCCTGGACATAAAACCGAACTTGGTCACTAGCAACAGGAGCAGAACTTACATAGGAATGGTCACCAGGTCAAAAAGGGACCAGTTTTCACGCTTATTTTATCCTTGCTGCTCCCTTGAGTATTCCATTGCTTTTATTTTTTTATTTTATTAAATCCACCATATACGGTAGTTCCAGAAATATCAGCCTTTTTATTTGCTGCTAATTTTTAAGATCTTTACAAGGGGACATTACCCATAGGACTCTTTGTTGTAGATATAGCCTGTAGTTATGAAAGTGTGAAAAACTAGTAGTAGCCAGAAAACAGGAGGTGCCATACACCCTTGATGAAAAACCTATATATAGAAAACACATGGGCAAGAATAAATTGGCTAATCACTCAGGCAAAGGGTATAGGTCTCAAAAGATACATTAACCCCATTCATAACTTTTGACATATCCATATGTCATGGTCGGGTAGGGGTTCCAGACCTTTGCTGTACAGCTGCATCACGTCAATCATGCGTGGCACAGGAGCTGTGCCCACACTGCTCAGAGCTGTTTAATCCCCTAAATGTCATGACCATTATCCATCGCAGCATTTGGGATGCTAGGAGAGACCTCCTAGTCTGTCAGCGACGGTGGCCTGCTTACACAGGAGCATAGCCTAAGAGGCTTTTGTCAGTGTAATACTGACAGGTATAATGCACTGCAGTGCTGGTACATGGCCATGCATTATACCAGTGATCAAAGTAATGAAAATTAAAGTCCCATAGAGGGGGTACATTAACCCTTCAAAGACCAGAGGTATTTTTGGTTTTGCATTTTAATTTTTTGCTCCCCTACTTCGAAGAGTCATAACTTTTTTATTTTTACATCAATATGGCCATGTCAGGGCTTGTTTTTTGCATGACGAGTTGTAATTTTGAATGACACCATTGGTTTTACCATGTCTTGTACTCAAAAACAGGAAAAAAAATTCAAAGTGCAGTGAAATTGCAAAAGTGCAATACCACAGTTGTTTATTGTTTGGCTTTTTTTACTAGGTTCACTAAATGAAACAACTGACCTACCATTATGATTCTCCAGGTCATTACGAGTTCATAGACACCAAACATGTATAATAAAAAAAAAATTAAAAAATTTAAAAAAATAGCGCCATTTTCCGACACCTGTAGCATCTCCATTTTTCGTGATTTTGAGTTGGTTGAGGGCTCATTTTTAACGTTGTTAACCCCTTCATGACCCAGCCTATTTTGACCTTAAAGACCTTGCCGTTTTTTGCAATTCTGACCAGTGTCCCTTTATGAGGTAATAACTCAGGAACGCTTCAACGGATCCTAGCGGTTCTGAGATTGTTTTTTCGTGACATATTGGGCTTCATGTTAGTGACATATTGGGCTTCATGTTAGTGGTAAATTTAGGTCAATAAATTCTGCGTTTATTTGTGATAAAAACGGAAATTTGGCGAAAATTTTGAAAATTTCGCAATTTTCACATTTTGAATTTTTATTCTGTTAAACCAGAGAGGTATGTGACACAAAATAGTTAATAAATAACATTTCCCACATGTATACTTTACATCAGCACAATTTTGGAAACAAAATTTTTTGCTAGGAAGTTATAAGGGTTAAAATTTGACCAGCGATTTCTTATTTTTACAACGAAATTTACAAAACCATTTTTTTTAGGGACCACCTCACATTTGAAGTCAGTTTACGGGGTCTATATGGCTGAAAATACCCAAAAGTGACACCATTCTAAAAACTGCACCCCTCAAGGTACTCAAAACCACATTCAAGAAGTTTATTAACCCTTCAGGTGCTTCACAGCAGCAGAAGCAACATGGAAGGAAAAAATGAACATTTAACTTTTTAGTCACAAAAATTATATTTTAGCAACATTTTTTTTGATTTCACAATGGTAAAAGGAGAAACTGAACCACGAAAGTTGTTGTCCAATTTGTCCTGAGTACGCTGATACCTCATATGTGGGGGTAAACCACTGTTTGGGCGCACGGCAGGGCTTGGAAGGGAAGGAGCGCCATTTGACTTTTTGAAGGAAAAATTGGCTCCACTCTTTAGCGGACACCATGCCACGTTTGGAGAGCCCCCGTGTGCCTAAAAATTGGAGCTCCCCCACAAGTGACCCCATTTTGGAAACTAGACCCCCCAAGGAACTTATCTAGATGCATAGTGAGCACTTTGAACCCCCAGGTGCTTCACAAATTGATCCGTAAAAATGAAAAAGTACTTTTTTTCACACAAAAATTCTTTTAGCCTCATTTTTTTCATTTTCACATGGGCAACAGGATAAAATGGATCCTAACATTTGTTGGGCAATTTCTCCTGAGTACACCGATACCTCACATGTGGGGGTAAACCACTGTTTGGGCACACGGCAGGGCTCAGAAGGGAAGGCGCGCCATTTGACTTTTTGAATGGAAAATTAGCTCCAATTGTTAGCGGACACCATGTTGCGTTTGGAGAGCCCCTGTGTGCCTAAACATTGGAGCTCCCCCACAAGTGACCCCATTTTGGAAACTAGACCCCCCAAGGAACTTATCTAGATGCATATTGAGCACTTTAAACCCCCAGCTGCTTCACAGAAGTTTATAACGCAGAGCCATGAAAATAAAAAATAATTTTTCTTTTTTCAAAAATGATTTTTTAGCCTGGAATTTCCTATTTTGCCAAGGGTATTAGGAAAAATTGGACCCCAAATGTTGTTGTCCAGTTTGTCCTGAGTACGCTGATACCCCATATGTGGGGGGTAAACTACTGTTTGGGCACACGTCGGGGCTCAGAAGTGAAGTAGTGACTTTTGAAATGCAGACTTTGATGGAATGGTCTGCGGGTGTCACGTTGCATTTGCAGAGCCCCTGGTGTGCCTAAACAGTAGAAACCCCCCACAAGTGACCCCATTTTAGAAACTAGACCCCCCAAGGAACTTATCTAGATATGTGGTGAGCACTTTGAACCCCCAAATGCTTCACAGACGTTTACAACGCAGAGCCGTGAAAATAAAAAATCATTTTTCTTTCCTCAAAAATGATGTTTTAGCAAGCATTTTTTTATTTTCACAAGGGTAACAGGAGAAATTGGACCCCAGTAATTGTTGCGCAGTTTGTCCTGAGTATGCTGGTACCCCATATGTGGGGGTAAACCACTGTTTGGGCACACGTCGGGGCTCGGAAGTGAGGGAGCACCATTTGACTTTTTGAATACAAGATTGGCTGGAATCAATGGTGGCGCCATGTTGCGTTTGGAGACCCCTGATGTGCCTAAACAGTGGAAACCCCTCAATTCTAACTCCAACACACCCCTAACCCTTATCCCAACTGTAGCTGTAACCCTAATCACAACCCTAACCCCAACACACCCCTAACCACAACCCTAACCCCAACACACCCCTAACCCTAACCACAACCCTAATTCCAACCCTAACCCTAAGGCTATGTGCCCACGTTGCGGATTCGTGTGAGATTTTTCAGCACCATTTTTGAAAAATCCACGGGTAAAAGGCACTGCGTTTTACCTGCGGATTTACCGTGGATTTCCAGTGTTTTTTGTGCGGATTTCACCTGCGGATTCCTATTGAGGAACAGGTGTAAAACGCCGCGGAATCCGCACAAAGAATTGACATGCTGCGGAAAATACAACGCAGCATTTCCGCGTGGTATTTTCCGCACCATGGGCACAGCGGATTTGGTTTTCCATAGGTTTACATGGTACTGTAAACCTGATGGAACACTGCTGCGAATCCGCAGCGGCCAATCCACTGCGGATCCGCAGCCAAATCTGCACCGTGTGCACATGGCTTAATTCTAAAGGTATGTGCACACGCTGCGGAAAACGCTGCGGATCCGCAGCAGTTTCCCATGAGTTTACAGTTCAATGTAAACCTATGGAAAACAAAAATCGCTGTACACATGCTGCAGAAAAACTGCACGGAAATGCAGCGGTTTACATTCCGCAGCATGTCGCTTCTTTCTGCGGATTCCACAGCGGTTTTACAACTGCTCCAATAGAAAATCGCAGTTGTAAAACCGCAGTGAAATGCGCAGAAAAAAACGTGGTAAATCCGCCATAAATCCGCAGCGGTTTAGCACTGCGGATTTATCAAATCCGCAGCGGAAAAATCCGCAGAGGGCCAGAATACGTGTGCACATACCGAAACCCTAACCCTACCCCTAACCCTAGCCCTAACCCGGGCTAAATTCGGGGCTATAGCAAAATTTTTGCGAGAGAAGCATTTTTTCATTTTGACAGCTCAAAGTTATAAAATTCTGTGAAGCACAACACCTATAGATAAATTTCTTGCAGGTTTTAGTTTCCAAAATTGCCTCCCTTTTGGGGGAGGGGGGATGGATTTCTACTATTTAGGGACATTAGAGGCTCTCCAAATGTAACATCCTAAATAGGCACTGTAAGCGGTTTATACCTTGTGGGAATAAAAGGACTAGAAATAGGAAAAACCCAATGTGGCTAAACAAAGAGGTAAGACAGGCAATTAACAGTAAAAAGAAAGCATTTGCACTACTAAAGCAGGATGGCACCATTGAAGCTCTAAAAAACTATAGGGAGAAAAATACTTTATCTAAAAAACTAATTAAAGCTGCCAAAAAGGAAACAGAGAAGCACATTGCTAAGGAGAGTAAAACTAATCCCAAACTGTTCTTCAACTATATCAATAGTAAAAGAATAAAAACTGAAAATGTAGGCCCTTTAAAAAATAGTGAGGAAAGAATGGTTGTAGATGACGAGGAAAAAGCTAACATATTAAACACCTTCTTCTCCATGGTATTCACAGTGGAAAATGAAATGCTAGGTGAAATCCCAAGAAACAATGAAAACCCTATATTAAGGGTCACCAATCTAACCCAAGAAGAGGTGCGAAACCGGCTAAATAAGATTAAAATAGATAAATCTCCGGGTCCGGATGGCATACACCCACGAGTACTAAGAGAACTAAGTAATGTAATAGATAAACCATTATTTCTTATATTTAGTGACTCTATAGCGACAGGGTCTGTTCTGCAGGACTGGCGCATAGCAAATGTGGTGCCAATATTCAAAAAGGGCTCTAAAAGTGAACCTGGAAATTATAGGCCAGTAAGTCTAACCTCTATTGTTGGTAAAATATTTGAAGGGTTTCTGAGGGATGTTATTCTGGATTATCTCAATGAGAATAACTGTTTAACTCCATATCAGCATGGGTTTATGAGAAATCGCTCCTGTCAAACCAATCTAATCAGTTTTTATGAAGAGGTAAGCTATAGGCTGGACCACGGTGAGTCATTGGATGTGGTATATCTCGATTTTTCCAAAGCGTTTGATACCGTGCCGCACAAGAGGTTGGTACACAAAATGAGAATGCTTGGTCTGGGGGAAAATGTGTGTAAATGGGTTAGTAACTGGCTTAGTGATAGAAAGCAGAGGGTGGTTATAAATGGTATAGTCTCTAATTGGGTCGCTGTGACCAGTGGGGTACCGCAGGGGTCGGTATTGGGACCTGTTCTCTTCAACATATTCATTAATGATCTGGTAGAAGGTTTACACAGTAAAATATCGATATTTGCAGATGATACAAAATTATGTAAAGCAGTTAATACAAGAGAAGATAGTATTCTGCTACAGATGGATCTGGATAAGTTGGAAACTTGGGCTGAAAGGTGGCAGATGAGGTTTAACAATGATAAATGTAAGGTTATACACATGGGAAGAAGGAATCAATATCACCATTACACACTGAATGGGAAACCACTGGGTAAATCTGACAGGGAGAAGGACTTGGGGATCCTAGTTAATGATAAACTTACCTGGAGCAGCCAGTGCCAGGCAGCAGCTGCCAAGGCAAACAGGATCATGGGGTGCATTAAAAGAGGTCTGGATACACATGATGAGAGCATTATACTGCCTCTGTACAAATCCCTAGTTAGACCGCACATGGAGTACTGTGTCCAGTTTTGGGCACCGGTGCTCAGGAAGGATATAATGGAACTAGAGAGAGTACAAAGGAGGGCAACAAAATTAATAAAGGGGATGGGAGAACTACAATACCCAGATAGATTAGTGAAATTAGGATTATTTTGTCTAGAAAAAAGACGACTGAGGGGCGATCTAATAACCAAGTATATAAGGGGACAATACAAATATCTCGCTGAGGATCTGTTTATACCAAGGAAGGGGACGGGCACAAGGGGGCATTCTTTGCGTCTGGAGGAGAGAAGGTTTTTCCACCAACATAGAAGAGGATTCTTTACTGTTAGGGCAGTGAGAATCTGGAATTGCTTGCCTGAGGAGGTGGTGATGGCGAACTCAGTCGAGGGGTTCAAGAGAGGCCTGGATGTCTTCCTGGAGCAGAACAATATTGTATCATACAATTATTAGGTTCTGTAGAAGGACGTAGATCTGGGGATTTATTATGATGGAATATAGGCTGAACTGGATGGACAAATGTCTTTTTTCGGCCTTACTAACTATGTTACTATGTTACTATTCAAAAGTATGCATCCAATAGTAGTTTTCCACCACATATGGGGTAGCAGTGTACTCAGGAGAAAAAGGACCGCACAGTTTGTTGTGCAGTTTCTCCGGATATCCTTTTGAAAATGCTAAATTTGGGGCTAGAGCAATATTGCTTTAATTCCTGTAAAATATATAAAGGTTTAATAAGCATCTTGAATGTGGTGTTGAGGGGGTGCAGTTTTTAAGATGGTGTCTCTTTGGGGTATTTTCAGTCATATATAGGCTATCCAAAGTCACTGCAAATTTGATGTGGTCCCTAAAAAAAATAATTTGGTTTTGTAAATTTTGTTGGAAAAATGAGAAATAATGTGGTTTAGGCACACTGGGGCTGAGAAAGGGGGGAGGGCGGATTTGAGAGCGCAGAATTTGCTGGATTTTATTTCGGGGTAGGGGAGCGGGGAACCATAGTGCTTTTCCAGAGCCTTTGCGCTACCAGTAACGTGGAAGCCCCCTATATTTCCGTTAACAGGTGACGGTCCCAAGTGGGGACTTACTTTTTTTTTTGTGGACTGAGTTGAAGCTTTTGTTGGGAATATTTTACATATTTGGAATCACACGGGATCCATTCACTATAATGGAGGCAGCAGAGTTACTCTGGACTCCGTCTGTGCAGAGGCGTCTTTTTCAGAAGTGTAGAAAATTGTGGCTGATTGCACTTTTAGGGTATGTGCACACGTAGGAAAAGAGGTGCAGAATTTTCTGCACAAAATCCGCATCTCCTGGCCGAATCCGCAGCCACGGATTTGCCGCGGTTTTATGCGGATTTTGTGCAGTTTTTATGCGGAATTGATGCGGATTTTCAGCGGTTTTGGGCCACTGTGGAATTTTTAACATGGAGGGGTGCAGAACCGCTGCAGATCCGCACAAAAGAAGTGACATGCACTTCTTTGAAATCGCAGCAATTCCGCACAGCTTTTTTTTTTCCATAGACTAACGTTATACTGTACATCACAGTGCGGATCTGCAGCGTTTCTGCGTGGTAAAATCCGCTGCGTATCCGCAGCAAATCCGCATTGTGTGCACATAGCCTTATGCACGCCTAAAAAGATGAACGCCGCTGGATCATAGGCCAGATGGCATCCACTGTGTCTCCATCTGCCTCATTATCGGGAATCTTCCATTAGGGGCTCCATCTGAATCACATATTTCAGATATTTACACAGGGAATATTCAAGAATATATAGTTTAAGTCTCATGAATAGCAAAGTGAGAATAGAATTAGTCTCAAAATAAAGGTTGTGCCATGAAAAGAAGGGGGTAGGAATGTTTTTATGATTACAGTGAATATCAGCAGAAATTCAGAGATGCTGCCAATATTGAAAATGTAATTGGACTCCGTCTGGTCACGTGTGCTGCTACTAAAGGGAATGAATATTCACTGCATTCCATGCCTATGGGAGTGTTGAGCACTGAATAATCATTCCCTTGAGTAGGGGGGACAAGTGACCGCCGGCAACTGCAGTAGCCTGCGGCTAATACTGTGCACGCTACTAAAGAGCAATGAATACTCACTGCCATCCACGCACATTGTCCCGGTATGGGGAGCAGTGAGTATTCCAGCAGGTGTCCTTCGGCTTGTAAGCAGTGCATGACGTATCTGCTATGCAATGTTTACAAGCATAAAGCAGCTTCTGGCTTCGGAAAAAGACGCTGCGAGGGAGCGGAGGACGGTAAGTGTAATGATTTTGTGTTTTTTTAATGTTTTTTCTGATGGGGCCCTGCATACCAAGATGGGGATGGAGGTCAATCATACCGGGATGCTATTAAACAGACCTTAATATTCACGGCCTTCCTCGCCCATGGGCATGGAACACAGTGAATATTCATTTACCTTTTGCAGTGAGCTGCAGTCTACTGCCTCCTGTGACCTGCTGCTCCATCGCTGCCGCTCGCCCACCTCCCTACCACAGACAGAGTACATCTGGACTATAAGATGAAACCCCTCATTTTCCTCCACATTTTGAGAGAAAAAAAAGTGTGTTTTATAGTCCGAAAAAAATATGGTAACTTCAGATTTTTTTTTCCCCCTCCTACTTCATCAGTATGAAATATGTGATGTTGGTCAATTTAATCCCATTCTCTGAGAACACTTAAGTTCACATTTCTGTCTCCACATGTTTGTTCCATTTAAAGGAAGTATTGTAAAAATTGGTATGATGCATAACTAATACAAACTTGTGCAGAAGCACCCCATTAATTATGAGGTCTGTGTTTTTAGAAAAGAGCATATTCTGCTCAGACACAAATTGAAATCCAGAAAGACCACATTATAAATCAATCAATGGTGCCACTTTGCATCAGCTATACAACTGATCTGTGTTGCACATAGATTCTGCATGTCTAATCTGTTCCGTTAAGAGGCCAACCTGAATGTACATTAAAACAGAAAACATGTCCTTGGTTGCTGTCGACAATAATCACAACACAGCTTCTACTGATAAGAAATGAAGAATGAGCCCCGATTGGCTCTTTCCCAGACACTTGATAAATAAGTCTCACAGTTCATTCTTGAGAAAACATTTCCTTATTAAAGCATTTGCATCAGTAAATCTAATGATGAAAATGTGAGGCAAATAAAAGACAGCAAGGATCCTGGTAAATGTACACACTATTACTATGAGGAAAAGCAAACAAACCTTTCTTCCCACGTAAACTGGAATCCCTATGACCATAGCCGGAATGGCAATACCAGCAATCAGGGAAATGCCAACGGGAGCACCAATCAGAGTTCCCAATTGCCAAATAATTTTCTTCTTCCTGCTCCATGGCTTTTTACCCCAAAATGTACAACCTGAGGGGCTGTAAGAGAATAATTTTAATGAGATTTCAATGCGATCAACTAAAATTAAGCTCCTGAGAGCTTCATAACTTAAACGGATTACCTGAGGTAGTGTAGATCAGAGATCTCCTTCATACAGAGCCAGCAGAACTCACAGCCACACACAGCGCAGGTCATGTGATTACAGCTCCCATCATTCATCTTTATGATGTACGCACTACATCGAGGGCATGATTTCATGTCATCGGCTGGGAAGAGGCAATATTTGGCAGTTTGTCGTAAGGTCAGAATAGAAGGTTCAACCATAACTTCCAGCTTTACATGTTCCTATAAACTTCACATCTTGCCTAAACAATATGTTCCAGATAAATCAGAGAAATACATACCTGAACCAGATTCCTGACCATAGCTGATCCCAGATGGGTGCTTCCTGCGCACCCCAAATGAAGGCGCCCGCTGCTGGCGTGCCATGTCGCAGGTTTGATTTGGGTGCCACACATGTTTGCAGTGATAACAAAATTCTGTTTGGCAACCTTCTCTCTCACAAACCAGTCTGGGGCAGCTGGCACAGCCATAGGCAATAACTGCATACCTGAAACAAGACAATACATGGATGTCACCACCACTTGCTTATGACGCACGTGCCTCGGATGCGACCATGATGGGGGTCTCCGCTCGCCACTCACCTATCACAATAAGCCAAGTGCTCCCCACATACGGCCCTCACATCCACGCCATGCTTTACACTGCCACTCGCCATTTTACCAGTCCAGCGAGATGTCTCCACGGACAACACACTGGTCGATAAGCACCCCTAGTCCTCCCAAGCTCCTGAACGATTAACTACTTGGACTCTAGCTACAAGGTAATACAACCAAGCTGTTTTCTCTACTCAAAATTGCAAGTATGTTAGAGCAAAAAGGGAAACTTATTTTGGGTTTAATATACAAACAGAATGATGTACAGTGCTTAAAAAAGGTTACAAAAGGTGAAATCATAAAAAGACATATACAGAAAAACAGCATAAATTAAAAAGGGACAAACATATAGATATGTCTAATTAATTGGATCTGTGAAAGCTTGTGGTGGAGGACACCACCACAGGAAATATGAACAGATCTGAAATACTTGTTGCTTCTCCTGGGATGTGACATGAATATTCCTTAGATGATATGTTATAAAGGGTCTCACCAGACCCCTCACTCTGTTGAGTTAAGAGGGGGGAACGGATGACTAGGTTCGATTCTAATCCAGATTTAGCCCTCATTTCTGCTCTGGGTCATATTTCCAACCAGGAACCTCTTAGGCTACTTTCACACTAGCGTCGGTCCGGGCCGTTGCCATGCGTCGGCCCAGCGTACCGACGCAAACTGCGAGAAAAAAAAAAAAAAAACTAACAACGGGGCAGCGGATGCAATTTTACAACGCATCCGCTGCCCCATTGTACGGTCCGGGGAGGAGGGGGCAGAGTTCCGGCCGCGCATGCGCGGTCAGAAAAGGCGGACTCGACGCACAAAAAAAAACATTACATGTAACGTTTTTTGGGCCAACGGTGCGCCAAAACACGTTGCATCCGTCACACGACGGAAGCAATGTGTGGCGATACGTCGCAATGCGTCGCTAATGAAAGTCTATGGAGAAAAAAAAAACGCATCTTGCGGGCAACTTTGCAGGATGCATTTTTACTCCAAAACAACGCATTGCGACGTACGTCAAAAACCGCTAGTGTGAAAGTAGCCTTAGAGAAACAATACTGCAGTCATTTTAATGAACATCTTTCAAGCATGCTATACATATCACACATGCATATGATATAGCGACAATTCAGGGAGATATTGCATTCTTGTGGGTTGTCAGCTACCAAAACTTTTGCAGTCTTACCCACAGATACAAATATGCTGTCCATTCATAGATTCTATAAAACTAAGATTCTAATTAAAATAAAATCAAAACTTCTTAAAATATTGTTTTACCTTGTCCTGTGTACATACACAGCTAAGGGTATGTGCACACGTTGCGGATTCTCTGCGGATCCGCAGCGTTTTTTGCAGTGCAGAAACGCTGCAGATCAGCAATTGATTTACAGTACAATGTAAAACAATGAGAAAAAAAAAAGCCGTGCACACGTTGCGGAAAATGATAATTACTTACGGGTAATTTGATTTTCCAGAACCATGACAGCGCCGCACGTGAGAGATGGCATCCGCCCCCAGGAACAGGAAACCTGTAGCAGAGATATAAGAATGGGGCGGCCCCTCTCTCCTCAGTTTGTTTCCAGAGTATAGAAGATGACCGCTTTGTTAGTACACAGTTACGTATCATATTTACATCCGTATAATCTTTCGTTAGTTTCGGTCTACACACATGTTTTGCATATATACATTTACTTATATACAATAAGCTTTTTTTTTTTTTTTTTTTGTGAATCACACAACCATCACCAAGATAGGGCGGGAATTAATGCGGCGCTGTCATGGTTCTGGAAAATCAAATTACCCGTAAGTAATTATCATTTTTCCCTTCACCATGACAGCACCGCACGTGAGAGGAAGAAATAGAAGATTCCTAGGGTGGGACGACAGCAGACAACACCTTTCTCCCAAAAGACAAGTCTGATAGACCTAAGTCTAACCTATAATGTCGGAAGAAGGTAGAGGGTGAGGACCATACTGCCGCTCTACAAATCTGTTCTACCGAGGCGTTTGCCCTTTCCGCCCAGGAAGTGGCAATAGCACGTGTGGAGTGAGCCGTAACACCCTGTGGGGGAACTTGACCCGAAAAAGAATATGAAAGTGAAATAGCCGTACGCAACCACCGTGCAATAGTTGCCTTTGAGGCCTTTTTTCCCGTTTGTCCCCTGAAAGGAGACAAAAAGGGCCGATGACTGACGCCAAGATTTTGTGGCCTCTAAGTATTGAAGGAGGCAGCGTCTGACATCGAGACAATGGAAGGTTTGCTCCCCCTGGGATTTTGGTTGGGCACAGAAAGAGGGCAGAATAATTTCCTGGTCTCTATGAAATTTTGAGTTGACCTTCGGAAGAAAGGCAGGGTCGGTTTTAATAACCACTTTGTCATCATGGAAAGTAGTGTAAGGAGGGTTCACCGACATAGCTTGCAGCTCACAAGTACGGCGGGCTGACGTTAAGGCAACTAGGAGAACCGTTTTTAGAGTCAAGGATTTTATTGATATAGAATCAAGAGGTTCAAAGGGGGAAACTGTTAGAGCCTTCAAAACTAAATTCAAATCCCAGGGAGCCACCTTAGGTAATAATTTTGAGGGTCTGGAAGTAAAGGAGGCTCGAATGAACCTATAGACCCAAGGGTGGTCAGCAAGTTTATGATCAAACAGTGCACCCAGGGCAGAGACTTGCACCTTTAAGGTGCTAGTAGACAGACCTTTTTCCAACCCTTTTTGGAGAAATTCAAGAATTTCTTTTACCGGGACTTGTTGACTCGAGTTAGACAATGGTCGCCCCGAGAAATCTAGGAATTTTTGCCAGATTTTTGGTATTTGTCTGAGGTGACCTTTTTCCTGCTAGCGAGCAATGTGGTCACCAAAGGGTTTGAGAATCCTTTTGCTAACAGAAGTCCCCTTTCAAGTTCCATGCGGTGAGATGCAACCTGTGAACTTGGGGATGTTGAACTGGCCCCTGGTGTAGGAGATCCGGGGCATCCGGAAAGATCCACGGGTCCGAGATAGACATGCGCCTGAGCCACGTGAACCATGCTCTTTTCGGCCAAAAAGGAGCTATGAGGATCACTCGTGCTTTGTCTTCCCGAATTTTTCTGAGGACTGTCGGGATTAATGGTATTGGGGGGAATGCGTATGCTAGATGGAAGTTCCACCGATAAAGGAACGCGTCTACCCCCTCCGGGTGTTCTCTCGGGTTCAGAGAATAGAACCTCTTCACCTTCCGATTTTCTTTTGTGGCGAACAAGTCTATGTCTGGAACGCCCCAGCTGGCACATATTTTCCCAAATACTCGCTGGTTCAGGGACCACTCCCCCTGATGTAACGTGTGACGGCTCAAGTAGTCGGCTACTTGATTTTCTGACCCTTTTAAGTATGTTCCGGTTAGTGCAAGAAGGTTGTTTTCGGCCCATATAAAAAGTTCTTTGGCCTCTGCCATAAGGGATGTTGATCTTGTGCCCCCTTGGTGGTTTATATAAGCTATCGTTGTGTTGTTGTCGGACAACACCACCACATGTCTTCCTAGAATCCTTTCTCCTATATGAAGAAATGCTAGCCTTACCGCAGATAATTCCTTCAGATTGGAGGACGCTGTTGTCATTGGGCTCTCCCATTGACCCTGTAGGACCTGATCTTCTAAGTGTGCCCCCCAACCCCACGGACTCGCATCGGTAGTAATGACTACTGGATCCCGTACTGACCATGGCACTGCTTTGGTTAGATTTTCTCTTTTCAGCCACCACTCTAATGAGTTTTGAACCTTTGGTGATAGAAGAATTTTCCGATTCAGATTGTATGGATTTCTTTCTTGTTCGACTAGTATCTGCCATTGTAACTCTCGTGTGTGGCTTTGTGCCCATCGCGTTGCTGGGATTGTTGCCGTTAGGACTCCTAAGAGCGACATTGCATTCCTCAGAGAGATAGTCTGTTGCAGTTGGAATGACTGTACTCTGTTGAATAGATTGAACTTTCCTCTGTGGGAGGACACACTCCTGCTTGACTGAATCTAACACGATTCCGAGGAATTCTTGAGTTTGCGTTGGGACAAGTCTTGATTTTTTCCGGTTTATCATCCATCCTAAACTGGTCAGCACCTCTAGTACTCTTGCGGCCGCTTTTTCGCAACTTTCTTTGTTTTTTGCTATTATCAAGAAATCGTCCAAATAGGGTACCAACATTATGTCTTCTTTTCTGACAAAAGATGCTACTTCGGAAATAATTTTTGTGAATATACGGGGCGCTATGGCTACCCCAAAAGGAAGACACTGATATTGTAGATGGACAGGGTTTTTTTCCAGATTTACCACTAATCTTAGATATTGTTGGTGTTGGACAGCGATTGGCACATGGTAGTAAGCATCTGTAAGATCGATCACTACCATGTAACAGTTTGGGTCGAGTACTTTCACTGCAGTCTTCAAAGTTTCCATCTTGAATTTGTCTATTTGAATATAATGGTTTATGGCCTTTAGGTTGAATATTACTCTTTGCGAGACGTCTGGTTTTGGCGTTAGAAATAAAGTGCTGTAGAACCCTTTGCCTATCTCTTGATGGGGTACTTTTACTAACACCTCTTTTTGCATGAGCAGATGAATTTCTCTTTCTAATATGGCCTGATTTTTTCCTGCCACCTGGGTCATTTTTACACGATTTGGTGGGAGGTTGGAGAACTTGAACTTTAGACCCTCTGATAACAAATTTGTTACCCATTGAGAAGCCGGCAGCGCTGCCCAGTGATGGACAAACCGCCGGAGTCTTCCCCCCACCGGAATGCTGGCGTCACTGACTTTTGGGATCAGGCTTGGGGGGAGGTTTGTTGAAAAGGAATCCCCTTTCTTTCCGCTCCCTCCAGGGTCTGCCTCGACTAGACCTGTCATCTGATCGGCCGCGGGTCCCTCTATATCCAGATCCACGAAAGGACGATCGAGAGGCATCCCATCGGCGCCTGGGAAAGGAAGGAGGTGGAAACCGCTTCTTTTTGTCCGACGCTTTTTCAAGGATTTCATCTAGGGCTTTGCCAAAAAGGTATTGCCCTTCACAGGGTACTCCACAGAGTTTGACCTTTGATTGGAAGTCAGCCGTCCAATTTTTCAGCCATAATGTTCTCCTTCCTGAATTGGACAACGCACATACACGTGCGGCACTTCTAACCGAATGTATTGAGGCGTCTGCTAGGAATCTCGCGGCGCCTTGTAGAGAGGGCAATGCTTCTAGAAGTCTCTCTCTCGGGCATTTGTTTTTGATTTGGTCACTTAACTCCTCTAACCACTTGATCATAGCACGTGCCGTGCAAGTGGCCGCAACCCCGGGTTTAAAAGACCATGTCGCTGCCTCCCAAGCCGACTTTAGAAAAGCATCTGCTTTCTTGTCGAGGGGGTCCCTCAGGGCTCCCATGTCTTCAAATGGTAACGCAACCCCTTTAGAGGTGCTAGCGATGGCTGCATCTAGCTTAGGAGCCTTATCCCACTCATCACAGACTTCCTCATCAAAGGGGTATTTGCGCTTTAAAGCCTGAGGGATGGACATCTTTTTTAGGCTTTTTCCACTCACGTTTTATTAATTTGATTATGTTATCATGGAAGGGAAAAAACTTCCGCTTCTTTTCCTCCAAATTGCTAAACATGGTGTCTTGGATTGTCCGTGGTTCTCTAGGGGTCTCTACCCCCATAGTCGTTCTGACAAGTTTAAGCAGCTTGCCAATGTCCTCCGACTGAAAACATGGGTGGCCATACTCCTCATCTGAAGAGTCTAAATCTGAGGCCTCAGAGGGGGTTAAGGCTCCCGGCTCATCCCCTGAATCTATATCCGACCCTTGTTCACTTGTTGGGGGAGGGGGGGGTCTCCTTTGTATGATGTTTCAACTGTTCTTTAACTGTAGTTTTAACTTCCTCCCGTATAATTGTTTTAATGTTTTGTAATAGGGAAGAAGATTCCTCCGCAACTGTTTTGTCGATACAGGGCTGGCAGATTTTTTTGCTGTATAGCCTAGGGAGCTTTTCTTTACATAGTGGGCAGGCCCTATTTTTTTGCTTGGAGGTGGCTTTTCCTTCCTATAAGACACAGTGTACAGGGTATCAGTGTGTGTGTGGTTTGCCTTACAAAGGCACTCACCCCTCCAGGACCCTGGGTACCGCTGCAGCTTGAGTGTCTTCCGACATTCTGGGTGCAGGCATCAGCAGCTCCGGATCTACCGCTGGTTCGGTCATCTCCCGCAATCGCTTGAAGAGTAGGACCAGCGACTCCTCTTTGCTGCTGTATTTTATAGAGGAGCGGTGTGCGCGCCACTGGATCAGCTTCCGTCCGGAAGTGTCCAGCACACCGGCTCCTTCGGCGTGTGACGTCACTTCCTGTGCGACCGGAAGCCGTCCCCCTTCACTTCGGCGCCAGCGTCAGTGGAGGACACGCCCCATTATCCCCGGACCGGCCTCCTGCACAGAGCGGTCGCCGGGGAGTCCAGCGAGGGAAGGGGAAGGCGCGGACCCAGCAGCCTGACACCGGACAGCACCGCACGCGATGCTGCCGAGTACGGCTGGCCCCCCCGCGGACCTCGGCCTCCGGACCGGACTCATCAGAGGGACATCCCTCCGGAGGTAGGAGCTCTGCGACAGGCGTCCACCTGCAGGAACAGGAAACCAAACTGAGGAGAGAGGGGCCGCCCCATTCTTATATCTCTGCTACAGGTTTCCTGTTCCTGGGGGCGGATGCCATCTCTCACGTGCGGTGCTGTCATGGTGAAGGGAAAAATCCGCCGTGGAAACGCTGCGGTTTAAAAGAAGTAGCATGTCACTTTTTTTGCGAATCTGCGTTTTTGTACCCATTCCATTATAGAAATCCGCAGGGGTAAAAAACACAGCAAATCGCAAAAAAACGCAGAAAAACCGCAGCAAAAACGCTACGGATCCGCACAAAACCCGCAGCTGCGTTTTCTGTCTGGAGAGGCAGAATCCGCACCAGAAATTCCTAAGGCTAATCCGCAACGTGTGCACAGCCTTAATGTGAAAGCAATGATGCCCCAGCATTTGACACCTGTGCTCCAGTGGAGACGTAAAGGGACACATCTGCTGGCCCAGATGGTTATGCAACATTGACAGCTAACCGGTAAATTACTCGGTATACATACTCTATATCTGCTCTTCGACATCAGATAACCTACTTTAATTAGCGGTTGACAGAGGTGAGGTGCAGGCAGCGATCCTGTACCCTGAGCCTTTGATCTGTATAACTCCACTTATGACAATGGTCATGAAACCCGTACTGCATGGCACTCCCTCGCTCTACGTACTTCATTTTTTATTAATTGCAGCAACTCTACTTCTTGCTTGTAGTCAAGATAGAGCTTTGTAGGTCTGCAAATGATAAGTGGTGTGTGAAGGGGGCTGGCAGACTCGTTTTAATAGCCAAGTCAGCCCCCTTGAGTCACAGGTGATGCATAGACATGAGGAGTCTGGCTTAACTGTTGAAATGAGAAATCAACCAGCCCCTTCACACACATCAATTGTGATGTGCTGAAACAGGAAACACTGTTTAACCCCTTAATGACCAGGACAATTTTAACAATTCTGACCACTGTCTTTATGAGGCTATAGCTCTGGAACGCTTGAACGTATCCAACAGATTCTGAGACTGTTTTTTCGCGACATACTGTACTTCATGATCTAGTGGTAAAATTTCTTCCATAAGACTTGAGTTTATTTAAAAAAAAAAAAAACAAATTCTGCAACATTTTTGCAGTTTTCAAACTTAATTTTTGTACCCTTAAATCAGAGTCGTGTCACACAAAACAACATTTCCCACATGTCTACTTTACATCAGGACAATTTCGGAAACAATTCTTTTTGTTAGGACGTTATAAGGGTTAAAAGTTGACCAGCGATTCCTCATTATTCCAACAAAATTTACAATTTTTTTTTTTTTTTTTTTAGGGACCACCTCACTTTTGGAGTTGGGGGGGGGGGGGGGGGGGGGGGGGTCAATATGACAAAAAACACCCAAAAGTGACACGATTGTAAAAACAACACCCCTCATGGTGCACAAAACCGCATTCAAGTTAATAACCCTCCAGTTGCTTTACGAGAACTAAAGCAATGAGGAAAAAGCAAGAAATGAACATTTTACTTTTTCACCAAAAATTTAATTTGGACCCAAACACTTATTTTCACAAGGGTATCAGGAGAAAGTGGACCACAAAATTTGTTGTTCAAATTTTCCTGAGTACGCCGATGCCCCGTATGTGGGGAAAGCCAATGTTTGGGCTCATGGCAGGGATTAGAAGGAGGGGAGCACCGTTTTGACTTTTTGAACTCAGAATTGGCTGGAATCAATGGCGGCACCATGTTACGTTTGAAGAACCCCTGATGTACCTAAACAGTGGAACCCCCCCAATTCTCACTCCAACCCTAGCACAGCCCTAACCCCAACACATGGCCAACCCAAACGCCACCCTAGCTAGATCCAGAAAGTTATAAGAAATTAGTCAGTGTGGATCTGAGGGCATGACCAGATTACATTAGAGGGGTTATAAGACAACAGGGAGCTTGAAGAAATAATAAATTCTGGAATAACCCCTTTAACAATTGTGATCTTTATTTCTAGCCGCTCGTAATAAACAATGTTTGAGATATTAAAGGCAATATGTATGTCATCACCACTTCTACACTTGTAATAGAAATCCTCCCACTGGAAGCTCCCCAGTGAAGGTCTCCGAGCGCTGCCATTTGCCAAGAGGCATTCTAAATCTGTTCAGTCCACTGCTTAGCAACACAGGATGCTCTTGTGTAGTTACAGCGAGATGAAGTACCGGAGGGGTCTACTTAAAGGGAACCTGTCAGCAGGATGGCGCACAGTAACCTACAGTGTCAGGTTGATGTTATTTCTCTTACAGAGACTCGCATCTCCACAAGATAAATAGACATGCTGCGATCTGGAGAGACGCCCCTCATGTCCATCTCCGCAGGCGTCTGTGTGGGCATGGGATTTTTTGAAATCCCATCCACTACACTGTAACATCTGGAAGCTGCAGGTTTGACACTGCACAAGTAAAGAGCAACTCCAGATCGTGGGCACGTACCCTTAACCCCTTAGTGACCGGGCCAAATTTTTCAAATCTTACCAGTGTTATTTTATGTGGTAATCACTGTAGAACACTTCAACAGATCTCATTGATTTTGACAATTTTTTCGTGACAAGTTGTACTTTATGTTAATAGTAAATTTATGTCAATCTTTTCTGCAGTCATTTGTAAACATATCAGAAATTTGTCAAAAAAATTACGAAAATTAGCAATTTTCAAACTTTGAACGATTATCCCTTTAATCCAGACAGTCATACCACATAAAATAGTAACTGAACAACATTTCCCTCATGTCTGCTTTACATCAGCACACTTTTTAAAATATCCTTTATTTTGTTAGGATGATAGAAGGCTTAAAACTGTTGCAGCAATTTTTCATTTTTTCAAGGAAATTTACAATAGGTACTTTTTTTTTTAGGGACCTATTCACTTTTGAAGTGACTTTGGCGGACCTACATGTCGTAAAATCACCAAAAGTGAGACCATTTTAACCCCTTTCTGGCCTCGGATGGGACAGTACGTCAGAGGTCAGATCCCCTGCTTTGATGCGGGCTCCGGCGCTGAGCCCACATCAAAGCCGCGACATGTCAGCTGTTTTGAACAGCTGACATGTGCGCACAATAGCGGTGAGTGGAATCGCGATCCACCTGCCGCTATTAACTAGTTAAATGCCGCTGTCAAACGCTGTCAGCTGCATTTAACTACCGCTTCTGGCCACGCGGCTGGAAATGCGCTCATCGCCGACCCCCGTCACATGATCGAGGGTCAGCGATGCGTCAGCATAGCAACTAGAGGTCTCCTTGAGACCTCTATGATTACTGATGCCGGCTTGCTGTGAGCACCACCCTGTGGTCGGCGCTCATAAGAAGCCTGTAATTCAGCTACATAGGAGCGATCTAATGATCGTTGCTATGTAGCAGAGCCGATCAGGCCATGCCAGCTTCTAGCCTCCCATGGAGGCTATTGAAGCATGACAAAAGTAAAAAAAAAAAAATGTTTTAAAAAAAATCTGAAATAAAGAAAATATAAAAGTTAAAATCACCCCCCTTTCACCCCATTCAAAATAAAACAATAAAAATAAAATCAAACCTACACATATTTGGTATCGCCGACTTCAGAATCGCCCGATCTATCAATAAAAAAAAAGGATTAACCTGATCGCTAAACGGCGTAGCGAGAGAAAAAAAATTTAAAACGCCAAAATTACGCATTTTCGGTCACTGCGACATTACATTAACCCCTTTACCCCCAAGGGTGGTTTGCACGTCAATGACCAGGCCAATTTTTACAATTCTGACCACTGTCCCTTTATGAGGTTATAACTCTGGAACGCTTCAACGGATCCTGGTGATTCTGACATTTTCTCGTGACATATTGTACTTAATGTAATGGTAACATTTCTTTGATATTACCTGCGTTTATTTGTGAAAAAAACGGAAATTTGGCAAAAATTTGGAAAATTTCGCAATTTTCCAACTTTGAAATTAAATCACGGAGATATGTCACACAAAATACTTAATAAGTAACATATCCCACATGTCTACTTTACATCAGCACAATTTTGGAACCCAAATTTTTTTTTGTTAGGGAGTTATAAGGGTTAAAAGTTGACCAGCAATTTCTCTTTTACAACACCATTTTTTTTTAGGGACCACATCTCATTTGAAATCATTTTGAGGGGTCTATATGATAGAAAATACCCAAGTGTGACACCATTCTAAAAACTGCACCCCTCAAGGTGCTCAAAACCACATTCACGAAGTTTATTAACCCTTCAGGTGTTTCACAGGAATTTTTGGAATGTTTAAATAAAAATGAACATTTAACTTTTTTTTCACAAAAAAAATTACTTCAGCTCCAATTTGTTTTATTTTATCAAGGGTAACAGGGGAAAATGGACCCCAAAAGTTGTGTACAATTTCTCCTGAGTACACCGATACCCCATATGTGGGGGTAAACCACTGTTTGGGCGCATGGGAAAGCTCGGAAGGGAAGGAGCGCCGTTTGACTTTTCAATGCAAAATTGACAGGAATTGAGATGGGACGCCATGTTGCATTTGGAGAGCCACTGATGTGCCTAAACATTGAAACCCCCCACAAGTGACACCATTTTAGAAAGTAGACCTGCTAGGGAACTTATCTGGATGTGTTGTGAGCACTTTGACCCACTAAGGGCTTCACAGAAGTTTATAATGCAGAGCCGTAAAAATAAAACAAAAATTTTTTCCCACATAAATTATTTTTTAGCCCCCAGTTTTGTATTTTGCCGAGGGTAACAGGAGGAATTGGACGCCAAAAGTTGTTGTACAATTTCTCCTGAGTACGCTGATACCCCATATGTTGGGGTAAACCCCTGTTTGGGCGCACGGGAGAGCTCGGAAGGGAAGGAGCACCGTTTTACTTTTTCAACACAGAATTGGCTGGAATTGAGATCGGACGCCATGTCGCGTTTGGAGAGCCCCTTATGTCCCTAAACAGTGGAAACCCCCCAATTATAACTGAAACCCTAACTTTAGCCCCAACCCTAACCATAACCCTAACGGGAAAATGGAAATAAATACATTTTTTAAAAAATTTTTATTTTTCCCTAAGGGGGTGATGAAGGGGGGTTTGATCTACTTTTATAGCAAGTTTTTTAGCGGATTTTTATGATTGGCAGCCGTCACACACTGAAAGACGCTTTTCATTGCAAAAAATATTTTTTTGCATTACCACATTTTGAGAGCTATAATTTTTCCATATTTGAGTCCACCGAGTCATGTGAGGTCTTGTTTTTTGCGGGACGAGTTGACGTTTTTATTGAAAACATTTTTGGGCACGTGACATTATTTTGATCGCTTTTTATTCCGATTTTTGTGAGGCAGAATGACTGAAAACCAGCTATTCATGAATTTCTTTTGGGGGGGGGCGTTTATACCGTTCCGCGTTTGGTAAAATGGATAAAGCAGTTTTATTCTTCGGGTCAGTACGATTACAGCAATACCTCATTTATATCATTTTTTTATGTTTTGGCGCATTTATACGATAACTATTTTATAGAAAAAAATATTTTTGCATCGCTTTATTCTGAGGACTATAACGTTTTTATTTTTTCGCTGATGATGCTGTATGGCGGCTCGTTTTTTGCGGGTTAAGATGAAGTTTTCAGCGGTACCATGGTTATTTATATCTGTCTTTTTGATCTCGTGTTATTCCACTTTTTGTTCGGCGGTATGATAATAAAGCGTTGTTTTTTGCCTCTTTTTTTTTTAGGGTGTTCACTGAAGGGGTTAACTAGTGATATAGTTTTATAGGAGGGGTCGTTACGGACGCGGCGATACTAAATGTGTGTACTTTTGTGTTTTTTTAATTTAGATAAAGAAATGTATTTATGGGATTATATATATATATATATATATATATATATATATATATATATATATATATATATATATATATATATATATATATATTTTTTTTTTTTTTACACATTTGGAAAAAATTTTTTAAACTTTTTAACTTTGTCCCAGGGGGGGACATCACAGACCGGTGATCTGACAGTTTGCACAGCACTCTGTCAGATCAACGATCTGACTTACAGTGCTGCAGGCTTACCAAGCGCCTGTTCTGAGCCTGCAGGACCCGGATGCCGCGGCCATCTTGGATCCGGGCCTGGAGCAGGGAGGAAGGTAGGGAGACCCTCGCAGCAACGCGATCACATTGCGTTGCTGCGGGGGTCTCAGGGAAGCCCGCAGGGAGCCCCCTCCCTGCGCGATGCTTCCCTATACCGCTGGCACACCGTGATCATGTTTGATTGTGGTGTGCCGGGGTTAATGTGCCGGGGGCGGTCCGTGACCGCTCCTGGCACATTGTGCCGGATGTCAGCTGCGATAGGCAGCTGACACCCGGCGGCGATCGGCCGCGCTTCCCCCGTGAGCGCGGTCGATCGCTATGAGGTACTATCCCGTCGAGGGTCAGATAGGCCCAGGGCACCTCGACGGGATAGCACGTCTAAGGTCAGAGAGGGGTTAAAATGCAATAACGGGGGATCAAAAGATCGTATCTGCACCAAAATGGTATCCTTAAAAACGTCAGCTCTGCACACAAAGTAAGCTCTCGCCCGACCCTAGATCACGAAAAATGGAGACGCTACGGGTATCGGAAAATGACGTTTTTTTGTTTTGTTTTGTTTTTTTAAGCAAAGTTGGGAACTTTTTTTTTCACCACTTAGATAAAAAAAACACCGGATTACGTACCGGTAATGCTCTTTTATAGAGCCACGACAGCACCCACTTGAGAGAGGGGATCCGCCCCCAGGAACAGGAAACCCTATGGAGAGAATAAAAGGGGCGGTCCCCCTCGCTCCCACAGTTGGGTTTACAGAGATTGCGAGGAACCGCCCACCAGACTTTAGTAGGTCATTCAATATCATCATTTATAATTAGTTAACTTAAACATGGCTAACTATAAGAACCAAACACCCTTAACCGTGCTTCTAAATAAAAACCTATAAGGGTGGGAAGTGAAGGGGTGCTGTCGTGGCTCTATAAAAGAGCATTACCGGTACGTAATCCGGTGTTTTCTCTTCGCCACGACAGCACCCACTTGAGAGACTTTCAGAGATAGTCATTTGGGAGGGATCACAGTGTTAAGGACTGATCTACCGAAGGACAAGTCAGATGAGGCAGATAGATCTAATCTATAGTGATTATAGAAGGTAGTAGGTGAAGACCAGGTTGCGGCCTTACATATCTGTTCTAACGGAACCTCCGCTCGTTCAGCCCAGGATGATGCAATCGCCCGGGTGGAATGTGCTCTTACGGTCTCAGGCGGATTCTCCCCTTTGGATGAATAGGCCAGACATATTGCATCTCGAATCCACCGAGATAAAGTACCCTTCGTAATTCCAGCTCCTTTTCTATGACCCTGGAACGAAACAAAGAGAGCCCTGCTCTTCCTCCAGGCGCTAGTCCTATCCAAATAGGCTAATATGGCTCTCCTCACATCTAATGTGTGGTATTTTTGTTCTTCCTGACTTGTAGGGTTATCATAGAAGGAGGGAAGGTAAATTTCTTGTGTTCTGTGAAATTTAGTGCATACTTTGGGTAAGTATGAAGGGTCTGTTTTAAGGACAACTCTGTCTGGGAAGACTGACATAAAGGGAGGATCTATCGATAGTGCCTGTATGTCACTTACTCTTCTTGCTGACACTAAGGCGACGAGAAGAGCTGTCTTGAGGGAGACATTTTATGTGAGCTGAATGTAGAGGCTCAAAAGGATGGTCTAAGAGCTTCGAGAACTAAATTAACATCCCAAGGTGGTACATGGGGAGTTCGAACTGTCTCTGACCTCTGGCATGCTGCAATAAATCTGGCTACCCATTTATTACCTGCGATATCGTGACCATATAAAGCCCCTAGCGCAGAAATGTGCACTTTTAAGGTACTGACCGCCAGACCTAGATCGCGCCCTTTTTGAAGAAATTCTAGAATCATGGGAATATGAATTTCATTTGATAGGGCCGTTGGGTAGAGGTTTAAATATTTTTTCCACACTCTTACGTAGATGGAGGTAGTGGATTTTTTCCTACTTAATAGCAGAGTGTCAATCACTTTATTTGAGAATCCTCTCATGTTTAGCAGCTGCCTCTCAAATTCCAGGCTGTTAATCGAAGACCCTTCACCTGAGGGTGGTTGAAGGGGCCCTGGAAGAGAAGATCCCGATCCTCCGGGAGGATCCACGGGTCTGAGATTGACATGGCTCTCAGCCAGGAAAACCATGGCCTCTTGGGCCAAAATGGAGCTATTAAGATCACGTTTGCTCTGTCCTCTCTTATCTTCCTGATCACTGTCGGAAGTAATATCAGCGGGGGAAAGGCATATGCCTTCTTGAATACCCATGGCACTTGAAGGGCGTCGAAGATATCTGGATTGTCGGATCGGAACAATGATGCAAACTTTTTTACTTGCCTGTTTTGTCTTGTCGCAAAGAGATCTATCTCGGGAGTGCCCCATTTTTTTACTATCATGCAAAAGATACGACGACTTAGAACCCATTCTCCGTGGTGGAGAGTGTGGCGACTGAGGAAATCTGCTCTCGAATTGTCGATTCCCCTCACATGCAGTGCTGACAGGGACAGAAGATGCTCCTCTGCTATGGCTAGAATGTCGTTGGCTATAGACATGAGTGCTTCTGATCTTGTTCCTCCTTGGTGGTTTATGTATGCTACCGCTGTCATGTTGTCTGAAAAGACTCTTGTATGCGTTCCGTGTAGCTGCGGAAGAAATTCAGATATGGCATGATAGATAGCTTTTAGTTCTTTCTTATTAGAAGAACCATCCGATTCTCTAGGAGACCACAGACCTTGCACTATTTGATCTTCTAAGTGTGCTCCCCAACCACTAGGACTGGCATCAGTGAAGATAGTTTTTGATGGTTTAACCACCCAGGGAACCCCACTGGTAAAATGATCCAGATTCAACCACCAAGTGAGAGATTGTATTACATCTGATGGTAAGGGAATACGACTATCCAGTCGGCCATGTAATCTTTCTTCCTCACGAAGAATTGTATATTGTAATCTCCTGCTATGGAATTGGGCCCACGGAACAGCTGGAATACAGGAAGTGAATGAACCGAGAAGGGACATACCTTCTCTTAGGGAAATTAGAGGGTGGTTAATCACTGATTGTACTTTGTTTATGATTGTTATTTGTTTTGACTCAGGAAGAAAGCACATTTGATTTGCAGAATCTAGAATAATTCCTAAAAATTTTTGCCTAGTTGTGGGGGACAATCTTGATTTTTCCCAATTTACTAACCACCCTAACCCCTGTAGGGACGAAATTTAATCAGTTAAACGTTGATGACATTGAGAAAGAGTTCCCGACTATCAGTAGGTCGTCTAAATATGGTATTATGAGGGTGTCTTTTAACCTCAAATATGACATTACCTCTGACATTAGTTTTGTGAAAACTCTAGGGGCTATTGATAGACCAAAGGGCATTGCTGTGTATTGATAGTGCTGAACCTGACCTTTGACCATAACTGCCACCCGTAGATATTTTTGATGTTCACTGAAGATTGGAAGATGATAATATGCATCTTTAAGGTCAAGAACAACCATGAAGCAATGGGGAAATAGAAGCTTAATAGTTGACCGAATAGATTCCATTTTAAAAGTTTGATTCTCTAAGAAGACGTTTAGCCTCTTAAGGTTAATTATTGTTCTATATGACCCATCAGGTTTTGAAATCAAAAATAAAGGGGAATAAAATCCCCTTCCCTTTTGATGACAGGGGACTTCCACCAAAACTCCTTTGGACAGGAGAGTTATTATTTCCTGCTCCAAGGCTTCTTGTTGTGATGTTGACTTTAAGGAAGTCAGACAAAATGAGTCCGGGGGGACTTGGGAAAATTTTAATTTTAGGCCCGTGGTAATGAGGCTAGTTGCCCATGGATTAGAGGTTATTGTCAGCCACTGTATGGAGA
This sequence comes from Ranitomeya imitator, assembly GCF_032444005.1. Taxonomy (NCBI): domain Eukaryota; kingdom Metazoa; phylum Chordata; class Amphibia; order Anura; family Dendrobatidae; genus Ranitomeya; species Ranitomeya imitator. Next base: position 399,870,851 of record NC_091284.1, read on the forward strand.
AGAAGGACAACCTACCACCAACGGGTAGATCTGTCCTAACGGGGTCTATCCTCAGGTTTGAAAGGGCGTTTTCCGAAGAAGGCTCCTTTTTGTTTAAAGTCTTTATTTGCCAAACGGTCCTGGTTTTTATAGTCCCGTCTTCTATTGAACATGGGCTTTCGGAACGCTCTCCTATAGGATGGAAGGTAAGTGTTATTGGGGAACCCTTTCTTCCTCTCACCCGCTTTGGTAAGGATTTCATCTAACTACCAAATAGGTACTCACCTTGGCATGGCAGACCACATAACTTCGATTTCGTTTGTGGATCTCCTTTCCACCCTTTTAACCACAAGGCGCGGCATGCCGCGTTGGTCAGACCTGCTGATTTGGCTGCCAAGCGGATGGAATCAGCTGAAGCATCAGCTAGAAAGGCCGTAGCTCCTTTAATCAACGGAATAGATGATATGATTTTATTGCGGGAAAGGCCACCTTTCAAGCCTTCTTCAAGGTCATTCAACCAGACCAACATGGACCTTGCCGTACATGTGGCTGAGATAGCCGGTTTTAAAGCTCCTGTACAAGATTCCCAAGTTCTTTTTAAAAGGCAATCCGCTTTCCGATCAAGTGGGTCTTGCAAGGATCCAGAATCTTCTACAGGTAGTAGAGATTTCCTAGAAGTGGATGCCACCGCCGCATCCACTTTTGGGGCTTTCGACCATTTGGAGAAATCATCATCGTTAAAGGGATAGCGACGTTTTGAGGAAGACGGCAACCCTTTTTGCCCCTGGCTTTCCCACTCCTTTTTGACCAAGTCCTTTATCGCTGGGATAACAGGAAAGGAAGGTCTCTTTTTCTCAGACGTCTCTTTTTCTCAGACAGGCCGGCAAACATCACGTCCTGTGGTGTCTTGGGGGCTATAGTATCTTCCATACCCATAGTATTACGTATTGATCTAACTAGATTGTCAATACTGTCTGTAGGGAAACATGTATCCTGTTCACCTTCCGAGGATATAACCTCTTGGGAATCGTCCGAATCCTTATCCTCCACCTCAGATGACTGTTCAGATCTAGGAGAACTATATTTTTTCCTACTCTCAGGAACTTTATCCGAGCTTCTAAAGGCTCGTAATTCCTCCCTAATCATGCTACGTATATCTTCCGACCTTACAGAAGACTCCTCACGTAAGGTGGATTCGATGCATGAATGGCACAACTTTTTTAAATAGGTGTCCGGGAGCAGCTGAGAGCATAAGGCACATTGCTTATGTTTAGATTTCCCTGTTCTTTTAACCTAAGAAATTAGATAAAAGAGGGGACTGTAATCAGCTTAAATAGGGTAGACAAACACTCACCCCTGAAGCTTTAGTCATAATACCGGCTGGAGAGGAGGAGACGGAGGCACAGATGGAGGAGCTGACCGATCCGATCTCTTTTCCCTGGTGCTCTTGGAGGATGATCTGCGGCTGCTGCTAGTCCGGCTTCCAGGAGTAATAGCGGTGACTTCAGCTGAAGGCAACGCTGTGTCCTGGGGAGATGCCATGATGGACGCCGGGTATCAGCGCCGGCGTCCTTTTGTAGCTGGGGGCCGCCATCCTCTTCCTGCCGCACCCGGAAGTGACCACTACATCCGGGTTGCGGCTCTGCTGTGCGCGCCTGCGCCTCCACCCAGCAATCGCGCAGGCGCCGTCCTCCTCCTATGTCACCCCGGAAGTTGTAGCAATACTTCCGGGGGAGAAACCATGGGCCACACGCTGCCTGTGCGCCTCCCGAAGATGGCGACACAGGGTCTTACCCAGCGGTCCGGTCCCTGCAGGTGCGCTGGATGATTCTTCCGTGAGCCAGGCGACTCCCCGATCCTGGCCTCACGGTACCTGCCGGCAGAGGGGGGAAGCTGCCATAGAACCCCCGACGCCGCTTCCAGCTCTGGAGCCCTTGCCGTCCCTCTAAGGTAAACTGCGCAAGCGGCATCCAGGCTGGGAATCCTCTTCTCTCCAGGTGTCTCCCGTAGGAACAGGAAACCAACTGTGGGAGCGAGGGGGACCGCCCCTTTTATTCTCTCCATAGGGTTTCCTGTTCCTGGGGGCGGATCCCCTCTCTCAAGTGGGTGCTGTCGTGGCGAAGAGAAAATAACCTAGACATTTTTGGTGTCTATGAACTCGAAATGACCTGGAGATTCATAATGGCAGGTCAGTTTTAGTATTTAGTGAAGCAAGCAAAAAAGCCAAACAAAAAACACTTTAAAGAAAAGAAAAATAAACCAGCTTACTCGTGATGCATTAGTTGAGCTTCGAGAGCACGGACCCACTGTGTCCAAACGTATAAAGTCCAAAAGAAGAAAAATGTCCAGCTTCACCGAATGTCAAGATTAAGGGAGCTTATTCTCCAGAAAGGCGTTGAGATTCACACCCACATGGTTTGTGCTGAAGTTTGTACCCTCTATGTTACAAGTTTGTGAATAAAGAAATGTTATCTTCATGGATTCGGTGAAGCTGGACATTTTTCTTATTTTAAACAAAAAACACGCATGGGATTGCACTTTTTTTTTTTTTGCAATTTCACCGCACCAATGAAGTCGTTCAAAAGTACAACTTGTCCCGCAAAAAATAAGCCCTCACATGGCCATATTGACGGAAAAAATAAAAAGTTATGGCTCTGGGAAGGAGGGGAGCGAAAAACGAACACGGAAAAACGGAAAATCCCAAGGTCATGAAGGGGTTAAAAACTGCACCCCTCAACGTATTTAAAACTGTTGTCAGTTACTTTATTAAAGGGAACCTGTCACCCCCAAAATCGAAGGTGAGGTAAGCCCACCGGCATCAGGGGCTTATCTACAGCATTCTGTAATGCTGTAGATAAGCCCCCGATGTATCCTAAAAGATGAGAAAAAGATTAGAATATACTCACCCAGGGGCGGTCCCGCTGCAGTCTGATCCGATGGGCGTCGCGGTCGGGGGCCTCCCATCTTCTTACGATGACGTCCTCTTCTGGTCTTCATTTTGCGGCTCCGGCGCAGGTGTGCTTTGTCTGCCCTGTTGAGGGCAGAGCAAAGTACTGCAGTGCGCAGGTGCCAGGAAAGGTCAGAGAGGCCCAGCACCTGCGCACTGCAGTACTTTGCTCTGCCGCAACAGGACAGACAAAGTACGCCTGCGCCGGAGCCGCAGCGTGAAGACAAGAAGAGGACGTCATCTGATGAAGATGGGAGGCCCCGGACTGGACCGCGACACCCATCGGATCAGACGGCCCCTGGTGAGTATAATCTAACCTCTTTTTCTCATCTTTCAGGATACATCGGGGCTTATCTACAGCATTGCAGAATACTGTAGATAAGCCCCTGATGCCGGTGGGCTTAGCTCACCTTTGATTTTGGGGGTGACAGGTTCCCTTTAACCAGATGGGGGCTTTTCAGGAATTAATGCAAAGTGACATGACAGGAAGGAACAATGTTACTTTGACCACCTAAATGTCGCTAACTTCTGAACAGATCGCTATACCCATCAGACTCCAAGGCTGTTATTTGGCTGTGAATTGCCATCGCAAACATCAGGACCCCACTCAAGATCTCTGGGTGCCAATAAAGTTAAAGAGGGAACCCCACACGCTCAACCATTTAGATGCTATAGTGAATGTTGATAGCAGCATCTAAAGGGGTTCAAAAGCCATGGTCGGTGCCAACAATCAATCAAAGCTGTCAGATATAGTGTACAGTCAACAATGGCTGCATTTTCATTAGCCGGGAGATGTGATTGTCTGATATGTAAGGTCAGTAAAAAGACATGGGTGGCCACTAAAGGGTTAAGGGTTTGTTCACATGTTGCATATTCAACGCATTTTTTCCACATACATTTGTAAAAACGCTGAATTTTAGAGCAGCACTGGCAGTAAAATAAGTGAGAGAATGGGTGAAGTCTCATGCCCATATTACATTTTGAAAAAGCCAAGAAAAACATGTAAGCTGCTGTGAATTCTTTCAGTATATTTTCTGTGTTGTTTACACATTGAAATTAACAGGGGTCTTCAAAAAAACGCATAAAAAAAGTTGAAAGATTACATGGATTTTTCAAGCTTTTTTAGAGCTTAACTATATACGGTAGGTATTTATTGCGTTTTTTGTTTTTTTTTGCATTATTCAAGGGAGGAGAGTGGCATGACTAGCACGCATAAAAAAAAACACACGTAAGTGTATGCATAAGTTTGCCAATGCTCTGCTCATTTTATGCTAGGGAAAAAAATATTTGTGTGTAAACAAAAAAAAATAAATTGGGGCTAGAATAGAAAACCCGCAGTAAAAAATACATGCATTTTTTCAATGCATTTTGATCAAACGTTTGTGTTTTTAATGGCGCAGGCATTTGGCTCTCAATAGTGTTAATCTTAAAAAAATAAAGTAACACACCACAGGTTGAGAAAAGCAAGATGCGGATGAAATTTTAGATCTCGATCTAGCGGGACCAGTGCTAAAGCTATGTGCCACATTCCAGAACTGGCAGCGTTTTGAACGCACTGTATGTTCGTTGTATCCAAAGTGTTGCCTTCTAGTGAACGCAGGTAAATCTGTATGTGATCTCGGAACCATTTACCGCGTCCAGTACATTCTATTGAGGTCATTTCTGTTGCGGACACTAGTGTCTCTGAAAGAGAAATTGACATGCTGCGGTCCTGAAAGACGAGCCACATGTCAGTGTCCGTGGGTGATCCACAGGTGCACATGCATAGTGGGCACAGGATTTCTAGAAATACCAACCACTATGCTGTAACATCTGGATGGAGCAGGTATGGTGCTGCATAAATACACAGCGTCAAACCTGCAGCAATTCCTGATGGTGGGCCACCATAATACACACACACCCCCCAGCGGGACCACCATAATACACACACACCCCCCAGCGGGACCACCATAATACAGACACACCCCCCAGCGGGACCACCATAATACAGACACACCCCAGCGGGACCACCATAATACAGACACACACCCCAGCAGGACCACCATAATACAGACACACACCCCAGCAGGACCACCATAATACAGACACACACCCCAGCAGGACCACCATAATACAGACACACACACCCCAGCAGGACCACCATAATACACACACACACACCCCAGCAGGACCACCATAATACACACACACACCCCAGCAGGACCACCATAATACACACACACACCCCAGCAGGACCACCATAATACACACACACACACACACCCCAGCAGGACCACCATAATACACACACACACCCCAGCAGGACCACCATAATACACACACACACCCCAGCAGGACCACCATATTTCAGACACACCCCAGCGGGACCACCATAATACACACACACACCCCAGCAGGACCACCATAATACACACACACACCCCAGCAGGACCACCATAATACAGACACACACCCCAGCGGGACCACCATAATACAGACACACACCCCAGCGGGACCACCATAATACACACACACACCCCAGCAGGACCACCATAATACACACACACACCCCAGCAGGACCACCATAATACACACACACACCCCAGCAGGACCACCATAATACAGACACACCCCAGCAGGACCACCATAATACACACACACACCCCAGCAGGACCACCATAATACAGACACACACCCCAGCGGGACCACCATAATACACACACACACCCCAGCAGGACCACCATAATACAGACACACACCCCAGCAGGACCACCATAATACAGACACACCCCAGCAGGACCACCATAATACACACACACACCCCAGCGGGACCACCATAATACACACACACCCCAGCAGGACCACCATAATACACACACACACCCCAGCAGGACCACCATAATACACACACACACCCCAGCAGGACCACCATAATACACACACACACCCCAGCAGGACCACCATAATACACACACACACCCCAGCAGGACCACCATAATACACACACACACCCCAGCAGGACCACCATAATACACACACACACCCCAGCAGGACCACCATAATACACACACACACCCCAGCAGGACCACCATAATACACACACACATCCCAGCAGGACCACCATAATACACACACACACCCCAGCAGGACCACCATAATACACACACACACCCCAGCAGGACCACCATAATACACACACACACCCCAGCAGGACCACCATAATACAGACACACACCCCAGCAGGACCACCATAATACAGACACACCCCAGCGGGACCACCATAATACACACACACACCCCAGCGGGACCACCATAATACACACACACACCCCAGCGGGACCACCATAATACACACACACACCCCAGCAGGACCACCATAATACACACACACACCCCAGCAGGACCACCATAATACACACACACACCCCAGCAGGACCACCATAATACACACACACCCCAGCAGGACCACCATAATACACACACACACCCCAGCGGGACCACCATAATACACACACACACCCCAGCGGGACCACCATAATACACACACACACCCCAGCAGGACCACCATAATACACACACACACCCCAGCAGGACCACCATAATACACACACACACCCCAGCAGGACCACCATAATACACACACACATCCCAGCAGGACCACCATAATACACACACACACCCCAGCAGGACCACCATAATACACACACACACCCCAGCAGGACCACCATAATACACACACACACACCCCAGCAGGACCACCATAATACACACACACATCCCAGCAGGACCACCATAATACACACACACACCCCAGCAGGACCACCATAATACACACACACACCCCAGCGGGACCACCATAATACACACACACACCCCAGCGGGACCACCATAATACACACACACACCCCAGCAGGACCATCATAATACACACACACACCCCAGCAGGACCATCATAATACACACACACCCCAGCAGGACCACCATAATACACACACACACCCCAGCAGGACCACCATAATACACACACACACCCCAGCAGGACCACCATAATACAGACACACCCCAGCAGGACCACCATAATACAGACACACCCCAGCAGGACCACCATAATACACACACACACCCCAGCAGGACCACCATAATACACACACACACCCCAGCAGGACCATCATAATACACACACACCCCAGCGGGACCACCATAATACACACACACACACCCCAGCGGGACCACCATAATACACACACACACCCCAGCGGGACCACCATAATACACACACACACCCCAGCAGGACCACCATAATACACACACACACCCCAGCAGGACCACCATAATACACACACACATCCCAGCAGGACCACCATAATACACACACACATCCCAGCAGGACCACCATAATACACACACACACCCCAGCAGGACCACCATAAAGGCAGGCTCACCCGCAGTCGGGGGCAGGACACCACCTGCAGTCCGGGTCAGCAGCCAGGCAGCGGCGCAGCAGGAACTCCTCGTACTTGCGGGTGAGCTGGGGGTCCCTCAGGATGGCCCGCACATGCTGGGGGCTGAGCCGCTCCGCGCACTCCGGGCACCGCAGGTTCACCCGGCTCTCGGTAATCTCGATGCGGAGGTACTGCCGCAAACAGCGCAGGCAGGAGCGGTGTCGGCAGCTCAGTAGCTCGGGCAGCTCCTCGGGCGGCTGACGGACCAGACATAACGGGCACTCGAGGAGCGAGTCCTGTCCTCCTGGGGAAGACGGGGGGTGGGGAGGACAGGCCGGTACTGCCGGTGGAGGAGGTGGAGACGGGGGTGGAGAGGGGACCGAAGGCTCGGGAACTGCTCTAGTCCGTCCGGGGAACACACTGGGCAAAGACAGGAGAAGCCGTCGGCGCCGGGCCCCGGGGCAGGGGGGAGGCTCCGCGGAGCCCTCTGTCATGGTACGGGCACCGAGAGCTACAAACCAGGAAGTGATCAGAGTCCGGGTATGGACTGCGCCTGCGCGCCCTGTCGTCCTGTACAGCTTGCGAATACGACGCCCTGCGCGATACAAGAGCCATGCGCGAAAGAAGGGCAGTGGGAAATACGTGCTGTCATATTGTCAAATGGAGCCTCAAAACCACGCCCTAGTACGGTCACGGAGCATGTGCAGAAAGCTGAAGTGCCTTAGCAGCTTACTGGCGGATGTGTATGTTGTAAAAAGTGATATGACAGCACTGGGTGGAATGGAGGGGCTCTGACCTTACTGGGGACTGTAGGACCACGAACCTCTTAGGCTACTTTCACACTAGCGTTTTTTGACGTACGTCGCAATGCATCGTTTTGGAGTAAAAGCACATCCTGCAAAGTTGCCTGCAGGATGCGTTTTTTTCTCCATATACTTTCAATAGCGACGCATTACGACGTATCACCACACGTCGCATCCGTCATGCGACGGATGCGTCGTGTTTTGGCGCACCGTCGGCACAAAAAAACTTTACATGTAACGTTTTTTTGTGTCGAGTCCGCCATTTCCGACCGCGCATGCACGGCCGGAACTCCGCCCCCTCCTCCCCAGACCTTACAATGGGGCAGCGGATGCGTTGTAAAACTGCATCCGCTGCCCCCGTTGTTCATTTTTTCACAGTTTGCGTCAGGCCGACGCATGGTGATGGCCCCGTACCGACACTAGTGTGAAAGTAGCCTTAGTGGGAACTGTAGGAGCTCTGACCGCTTAGTGGGGAATGTAGGAGCGCTGACCGCTTAGTGGGGAATGTAGGAGCTCTGACCGCTTAGTGGGGAATGTAGGAGCGCTGACCGCTTAGTGGGGAATGTAAGAGCTCTGACCGCTTAGTGGGGAATGGAGGAGCTCTGACCGCTTAGTGGGGAATGGAGGAGCTCTGACCGCTTAGTGGGGAATGGAGGAGCTCTGACCGCTTAGTGGGGAATGGAGGAGCTCTGACCGCTTAGTGGGGAATGGAGGAGCGCTGACCGCTTAGTGGTGACTGTAGGAGCTCTGACCGCTTAGTGGGGAATGGAGGAGCTCTGACCGCTTAGTGGGGAATGGAGGAGCTCTGACCGCTTAGTGGGGAATGGAGGAGCTCTGACCGCTTAGTGGGGAATGGAGGAGCTCTGACCGCTTAGTGGGGAATGTAGGAGCTCTGACCGCTTAGTGGGGAATGTAGGAGCTCTGACCGCTTAGTGGTGAATGTAGGAGCTCTGACCGCTTAGTGGGGAATGGAGGAGTGCTGACCGCTTAGTGGGGAATGTAAGAGCTCTGACCGCTTAGTGGGGAATGGAGGAGCTCTGACCGCTTAGTGGGGAATGGAGGAGCTCTGACCGCTTAGTGGGGAATGGAGGAGCTCTGACCGCTTAGTGGTGACTGTAGGAGCTCTGACCGCTTAGTGGGGAATGGAGGAGCTCTGACCGCTTAGTGGGGAATGGAGGAGCTCTGACCGCTTAGTGGGGAATGGAGGAGCTCTGACCGCTTAGTGGGGAATGGAGGAGCTCTGACCGCTTAGTGGGGAATGGAGGAGCTCTGACCGCTTAGTGGGGAATGTAGGAGCTCTGACCGCTTAGTGGGGAATGTAGGAGCTCTGACCGCTTAGTGGGGAATGTAGGAGCTCTGACCGCTTAGTGGGGAATGGAGGAGCTCTGACCGCTTAGTGGGGAATGGAGGAGCGCTGACCGCTTAGTGGGGAATGGAGGAGCGCTGACCGCTTAGTGGGGAATGGAGGAGCTCTGACCGCTTAGTGGGGACTGTAGGAGCTCTGACCGCTTAGTGGTGACTGTAGGAGCTCTGACCGCTTAGTGGGGAATGTAGGAGCTCTGACCGCTTAGTGGGGAATGGAGGAGCTCTGACCGTTTAGTGGGGAATGTAGGAGCTCTGACCGCTTAGTGGGGAATGTAGGAGCTCTGACCGCTTAGTGGGGAATGGAGGAGCTCTGACCGCTTAGTGGGGAATGGAGGAGCTCTGACCGCTTAGTGGGGAATGGAGGAGCTCTGACCACTTAGTGGGGAATGTAGGAGCTCTGACCGCTTAGTGGGGAATGGAGGAGCTCTGACCGCTTAGTGGGGACTGTAGGATTGCTGACCGCTTAGTGGGACAATGGAGGAGCGCTGACCGCTTAGTGGGGAATGTAGGAGCTCTGACCGCTTAGTGGGGAATGGAGGAGCTCTGACCGCTTAGTGGGGAATGGAGGAGCTCTGACCGCTTAGTGGGGAATGGAGGAGCTCTGACCGCTTAGTGGGGAATGGAGGAGCGCTGACCGCTTAGTGGGGAATGGAGGAGCTCTGACCGCTTAGTGGGGACTGTAGGAGCTCTGACCGCTTAGTGGTGACTGTAGGAGCGCTGACCGCTTAGTGGGGAATGGAGGAGCTCTGACCGCTTAGTGGGGAATGGAGGAGCTCTGACCGCTTAGTGGGGAATGTAGGAGCTCTGACCGCTTAGTGGGGAATGTAGGAGCTCTGACCGCTTAGTGGTGACTGTAGGAGCTCTGACCGCTTAGTGGGGAATGGAGGAGCTCTGACCGCTTAGTGGGGAATGGAGGAGCTCTGACCGCTTAGTGGGGAATGGAGGAGCTCTGACCGCTTAGTGGGGAATGGAGGAGCTCTGACCGCTTAGTGGGGAATGGAGGAGCTCTGACCGCTTAGTGGGGAATGTAGGAGCTCTGACCGCTTAGTGGGGAATGTAGGAGCTCTGACCGCTTAGTGGGGAATGTAGGAGCTCTGACCGCTTAGTGGGGAATGGAGGAGCTCTGACCGCTTAGTGGGGAATGGAGGAGCGCTGACCGCTTAGTGGGGAATGGAGGAGCGCTGACCGCTTAGTGGGGAATGGAGGAGCTCTGACCGCTTAGTGGGGACTGTAGGAGCTCTGACCGCTTAGTGGTGACTGTAGGAGCTCTGACCGCTTAGTGGGGAATGTAGGAGCTCTGACCGCTTAGTGGGGAATGGAGGAGCTCTGACCGTTTAGTGGGGAATGTAGGAGCTCTGACCGCTTAGTGGGGAATGTAGGAGCTCTGACCGCTTAGTGGGGAATGGAGGAGCTCTGACCGCTTAGTGGGGAATGGAGGAGCTCTGACCGCTTAGTGGGGAATGGAGGAGCTCTGACCACTTAGTGGGGAATGTAGGAGCTCTGACCGCTTAGTGGGGAATGGAGGAGCTCTGACCGCTTAGTGGGGACTGTAGGATTGCTGACCGCTTAGTGGGACAATGGAGGAGCGCTGACCGCTTAGTGGGGAATGTAGGAGCTCTGACCGCTTAGTGGGGAATGGAGGAGCTCTGACCGCTTAGTGGGGAATGGAGGAGCGCTGACCGCTTAGTGGGGAATGGAGGAGCTCTGACCACTTAGTGGGGAATGTAGGAGCTCTGACCGCTTAGTGGGGAATGGAGGAGCTCTGACCGCTTAGTGGGGACTGTAGGATTGCTGACCGCTTAGTGGGACAATGGAGGAGCGCTGACCGCTTAGTGGGTATTCTAGGAGCTCTGACCGCTTAGTGGGGACTGTAGGTGCGCTGACCGCTTAGTTGGGACTGTAGGAGCGCTGACCGCTTAGTTGGGACTGTAGGAGCGCTGACCGCTTAGTTGGGACTGTAGGAGCGCTGACCGCTTAGTTGGGACTGTAGGAGCTCTGACCGCTTAGTGGGGAATGTAGGAGCTCTGACCGCTTAGTTAGGACTGTAGGAGCACAGACCGCTTAGTGGGGACTGTAGGTGCGCTGACCGCTTATTGAGGACTGTAGGTGCGATCACCGCTTAGTGAGGAATGTAGGAGCTCTGACCGCTTAGTGGGGACTGTAGGAGCGCTGACCGCTTAGTGGGGAATGTAGGAGCGTGGACCACTTAGTGGGGAATGGAAGAGCTCTGACCACTTAGTGGGGACTGTAGGAGCGCTGACCGCTTAGTGGAGAATCGAGGAGTGCTGACCGCTTAGTGGGGACTCTAGGAGCTCTGACCGCTTAGTGGGGACTATAGGGTCGCTGACCGCTTAGTGGGGAATGTAGGAGCTCTGACCGCCTAGTGGGGACAGTAGGAGCGCTGACCGCTTAGTTGGGACTGTAGGAGTGCGGACCGCTTAGTGGGGAATGGAGGAGCGCTGACTGCTTAGTGGGGACTGTAGGAGCGCTGACCGCTTAGTGGGGAATGTAGGAGCTCTGACTGCTTACTGGGGACTGTAGGAGCGCTGACCGCTTAGTGGTGACTGTAGGAGCTCTGACCGCTTAGAGGGGACTGTAGGAGCTCTGACTGCTTAGTGGGGACTGTAGGAGCACAGACCGCTTAGTGGGGAATGTAGGAGCTTTGACCGCTTACTGGGGACTGTAGGAGCGCGGACTGCTTACTGGGGACTGTAGAAGCTCTGACCGCTTACTGGGGACTGTAGGAGCGCGGACTGCTTACTGGGGACTGTAGGAGCGTTGACCGCTTAGTGGGGACTGTAGGAGCACAAACCGCTTAGTGGAGAATGTAGGAGCGCTGACCGCTTACTGGGGACTATAGGAGCGCGGACTGCTTAGTGGGGAATGTTGGAGCTCTGACCATTTACTGGGAGTGGGGTCTGTAGGAGCGCTGATCGCTTAGTGGGGACTGTAGGAGCGCGGACCGCTTAGTGGGGACTGTAGGAGCGCGGACCGCTTAGTGGGGACTGTAGGAGTGCTGATCTCTTAGTGGAGACTGTAGGAGCGCTGACCACTCAGTGGGAACTGTAGGAGCGCTGACCGCTTAGTGGGGACTGCAGGAACACTGACCGCTTAGTAGGGAATGGAGGAGCGCTGACCGCTTAGTGGGGACTGTAGGAGGAATGGGCCAACATACCACAAACAGTGGGTGCCAACCTTGTGAAGACTTCCAGAAAACATTTGACCTCTGTCATTGCCAACAAAGGATACATAACAAAATATTGAGATGAACTTTTGTTAACCAAATACTTATTTTCCACCATAATTTGCAAAATAAATCTTGCCAAATCAGACAAGGTGAATATCTGGATTTGTTTTATCAGTTTTGACTCTCATAGTTGTGGTCTACCTATTATGTCACTTACAGGCCTCTCTCATCTTTTTAGGTAGAACATGCACTATTGGTGGCTGGCTAAATACTTTTTTCCCCACTGTCTAGGAGGCTATATGGGGGCTCATAATATATATAGGAGGCTGACCGCTTAGTTAGGACTGTAGGAGCACAGACCGCTTAGTGGGGATTGTAGGTGCGCTGACCGCTTATTGAGGACTGTAGGTGCGATCACCGCTTAGTGAGGAATGTAGGAGCTCTGACCGCTTAGTGGGGACTGTAGGAGCGCTGACCGCTTAGTGGGGAATGTAGGAGCGTGGACCACTTAGTGGGGAATGGAAGAGCTCTGACCACTTAGTGGGGACTGTAGGAGCGCTGACCGCTTAGTGGAGAATCGAGGAGTGCTGACCGCTTAGTGGGGACTCTAGGAGCTCTGACCGCTTAGTGGGGACTATAGGGTCGCTGACCGCTTAGTGGGGAATGTAGGAGCTCTGACCGCCTAGTGGGGACAGTAGGAGCGCTGACCGCTTAGTTGGGACTGTAGGAGTGCTGACCGCTTAGTGGGGAATGGAGGAGCGCTGACTGCTTAGTGGGGACTGTAGGAGCGCTGACCGCTTAGTGGGGAATGTAGGAGCTCTGACTGCTTACTGGGGACTGTAGGAGCGCTGACCGCTTAGTGGTGACTGTAGGAGCTCTGACCGCTTAGAGGGGACTGTAGGAGCTCTGACTGCTTAGTGGGGACTGTAGGAGCACAGACCGCTTAGTGGGGAATGTAGGAGCTTTGACCGCTTACTGGGGACTGTAGGAGCGCGGACTGCTTACTGGGGACTGTAGAAGCTCTGACCGCTTACTGGGGACTGTAGGAGCGCGGACTGCTTACTGGGGACTGTAGGAGCGTTGACCGCTTAGTGGGGACTGTAGGAGCACAAACCGCTTAGTGGAGAATGTAGGAGCGCTGACCGCTTACTGGGGACTATAGGAGCGCGGACTGCTTAGTGGGGAATGTTGGAGCTCTGACCATTTACTGGGAGTGGGGACTGTAGGAGCGCTGATCACTTAGTGGGGACTGTAGGAGCGCGGACCGCTTAGTGGGGACTGTAGGAGCGCGGACCGCTTAGTGGGGACTGTAGGAGTGCTGATCTCTTAGTGGAGACTGTAGGAGCGCTGACCACTCAGTGGGAACTGTAGGAGCGCTGACCGCTTAGTGGGGACTGCAGGAACACTGACCGCTTAGTAGGGAATGGAGGAGCGCTGACCGCTTAGTGGGGACTGTAGGAGGAATGGGCCAACATACCACAAACAGTGGGTGCCAACCTTGTGAAGACTTCCAGAAAACATTTGACCTCTGTCATTGCCAACAAAGGATATATAACAAAATATTGAGATGAACTTTTGTTAACCAAATACTTATTTTCCACCATAATTTGCAAAATAAATCTTGCCAAATCAGACAAGGTGAATATCTGGATTTGTTTTATCAGTTTTGACTCTCATAGTTGTGGTCTACCTATTATGTCACTTACAGGCCTCTCTCATCTTTTTAGGTAGAACATGCACTATTGGTGGCTGGCTAAATACTTTTTTCCCCACTGTCTAGGAGCCTATATGGGGGCTCATACTATATATAGGAGGCTATGTGCTGACTCACACTGTATACAGTAGGCTATGTGTGAGCTCATACTGTATATAGTGCGCTATATGGGGCTCACATTGTATACAGGATGCTATGTGCTGGCTCATACTGTATATACAGTAGGGGCTATATGGAGGCTCATACTATATATAGGAGGGCATATAGGGGCTCATACTTTATACAGGAGGATATGTGTGGGCTCATACTGTATATTGGGGCTAATAGTATATATAGGAGTCTATATGGTGGCGCATACTGCATACAGAAGGATATGTGAGGCTCATACTGTATATAGGAGGCTTTGTGCGGATTCATACTGTATATAGGAAGCTGTGTATGGGCTCATAATGTATAAGGGGCTATGTGCAGGCTCATACTGTATATAGGAGGCTATGTGCGTGCTCACACTGTATATAGGAGGCTATGTGCGGGCTCATACTGTATAGAGGAGGCTATGTGCGGGCTCACAATGTATATAGGAGGCTATATGAGGGCTCATGCCAGGGCCGGACTGGCCATCGGGCAGTTCTGGCAAATGCCAGAAGGGCCAATGGCAGTAGTGGGCCGCTCGAGTGTGCCGCTGTCGGCACACTCCCCCCGCTGTCGGCACACTCCCGGCCCCGCATTCAACTATACCGGCGTCATAGACGCTGGTACAGTTGAATGCAATGATGGGGAGAGAGAGTCTGATGTCGCTCCCTCTCCCTCTCCCATCATTCCCTGCTCTGTCTGCCGCTTACACTGCGGGTGCGCGATGACGTCATATTATCGCGCACCTGCTGTGTGACCGGGCGGGCAGACTGCAGCTGCTGAGACCGGAGCCAGGAGCAGCACGGGGCAAGAGGAAAGGTGAGTAGAGTCAGTGTTTTTTTTTTATTATTATTACATGGCATGGCTGCATTACATTCTATGGGGCTGGGCAGCGCTGCATTATATTGTATGGTGGCTGTGCTGCATTACATTCTATGGCGACTGGCTGCATTACATTCTATGGGGTCTGTGCTGCATTACATTCTATGGGGGCTGACCTGGCTGCATTACATTCTATGGGGCTGTGCTGCATTACATTCTATGGGGGCTGGCTGCATTACATTCTATGGGGCCTGTGCTGCATTACATTCTATGGGGGCTGGCTGCATTACATTCTATGGGGCTGGGCTGCATTACATTTTATGGGGCTGTGCTGCATTACATTCCATGGGGACTGGCTGCATTACATTCTATGGGGGCTGGCTGCATTACATTCTATGGGGCTGGCTGCATTACATTCTATGGGGACTGGCTGCATTACATTCTATGGGGGCTGGCTGCATTACATTCTATGGGGCTGGGCTGCATTACATTCTATGGGGCTGGGCTGCATTACATTCTATGGGGACTGGCTGCATTACATTCTATGGGGGCTGGCTGCATTACATTCTATGGGGACTGGCTGCATTACATTCTATGGGGGCTGGCTGCATTACATTCTATGGGGGCTGGCTGCATTACATTCTATGGGGGCTGGCTGCATTACATTCTATGGGGGCTGGCTGCATTACATTCTATGGGGCCTGTGCTGCATTACATTCTATGGGGGCTGGCTGCATTACATTCTATGGGGCTGGGCTGCATTACATTCTATGGGGCTGTGCTGCATTACATTCTATGGGGACTGGCTGTATTACATTCTATGGGGGCTGGCTGCATTACATTCTATGGGGCTGGCTGCATTACATTCTATGGGGACTGGCTGCATTACATTCTATGGGGGCTGGCTGCATTACATTCTATGGGGGCTGGCTGCATTACATTCTATGGGGACTGGCTGCATTACATTCTATGGGGGCTGGCTGCATTACATTCTATGGGGACTGGCTACATTACATTCTATGGGGCTGTGCTGCATTACATTCTATGGGGCTGTGCTGCATTACATTCTATGGGGACTGGCTGCATTACATTCTATGGGGGCTGAGCTGTAATGCTGGATACAGCTGTAATTATATGTTATATAGTCGTGTTACACTCCCCTCACTTCTTGTAACCTACAAGTGTACAAAGATATTATACAGTCACCATGTGACAAGTGGGCCTGTGTGACTTCAAATGCCAGGGCTGAATTTTAGTCCCAGTCTGGCCCTGGCTCATACTGTAGATAGGAGGCTATGTGTGGGCTCATATTGTATATAGGAGGCTATGTACGGGCTCATACTGTATAAAGCAGCCTATGGGTGGGCTCATACTATATGTAGAAAGCTATGTATGGGCTCATACTGTATATAGGAGGCTATTTGCGGGTTCATACTGTATATAGGAGGCCATGTATGGGCTCATACTGTATGGGATGTTATGTGCAGGCTCATACTGTATATAGGAGGTCATGTGCGGGCTCACACTGTATATAGGAAGCTATGTGTGGGCTCATACTGTATAGGGGGCTATGTGTGGGCTCATATTGTATATAGGAAGCTATGTGCGGGCTCATACTGCATATAGAAGGCTATGTATTGGCTCATACTTTTATATAGGAGGCTGTGGGGGCTCATACTACATATAGTGGGCTATATAGGGGTTCATATTATATATAGGAGTCTATATAGTGGCTCATACTGTATGAAGCTATGTGTATATAGGGAGCTATGTCAATGCTCGTACTGTATTTAGGTAGCTATATGAGGGCTCATACTGTATATAGGGAGCTACTGTATGTTAGGGCTTATACTGTACTATATATAGGTAGGTATGTGGGGGCTCATACTGTATGTAAGGAGCTGTGTGTCGACTCGTATGTAGTGGGCTGTGTGGATTCATACTGCAGCGCCCCAGGGTCCTGGTTGTTGCAGTAATGTCATTCTTCCACCAGAGGGAGTGATGTTATGTCTGATGTCAATAAAGGAGATCACCTTACCAGGTATCACAAACCACACAACACACTTCACACTCCATTCCACCAGGGGGAGCTATGCTCCCATCTATTAGGGCACTCCCCACAATTGGGTAAAACTGGTGGCTTGGATAGGAAGTGAGGCAGAAGCTGAATGGGCATTGACCCAGGCAGAAGCTGGCTGGGGATTGACCAAGTCAGAAGCTGACTGGGCTTCACCCAGGCAGCACCTGTCAGGCAGACAGGGAAAAGGAGGAACATCAAACCATTGCAGACAGAGAGGTCCCTGACAGTGGTGGTATCCTGTCAGAGGCCTAGATAGAAGGCCACGGAGCTGCACCTGCCCCACGTGCGGCAGCATCCTAAGAAAGGACACGAAGGGAATTGCGTTGCTGAGAGTGAGAAACGAAGTCATAGCAAAAGGAGAGAAAACCAGAAGGAGTTCTGCCCTGTAAAAGCTGCCTCCTTCTGAGGCACAAAAGCCGGTAGCCAGAACACCGAGGGAGCAATCGTCTCCAAGCCTTTCTTCAGAGACTGGCAGGACAGCTAGTTCCATATTAGTTGCCCGACCCATACCCAGGAGCACGGTGGCAACTTGTGGGGGCTGGGGCGTCGTAGGGTCCCTGTAAAAAGCATCAGGCCATCAGTCATACGGGTGTGTCCTAGCCATACCATCTGGGGGACAGAGAGAGAAAGAGACAGAACATCTAGAACACCAACATCAGTTGTGAGGACCTCACCGAGAAGCTCAGCAGGGAGGGACTACAACACTCAGGCGCTAGAGGAAGGCTACTGATTTCCACCTGGATAAGGGGACTCTGGATTTGCCTTCAGACTGGCCGGACTCTGCCTATCCTGTGATCTGGTGCTCTGGACTGTGGACGCTGAAGCCTTCAGTAAAGGTAAAGAGACTGCAACCTTGTGTCCTCGTTATTCACTGCGCCTTACAACATCCACCATTCACCATCTACACTCTGGGAAGCCCTGGGCATACACTTCACCTGTGGGAAGGTATACCATCTAGCTGCCATAACATCACCCCAGCGGACCCCTAAGCAGCGTCGGTCACCCTGACCGGATACCACAGGTGGCTTCACGAACATTATCCCGTTAAAGACTTTTCCCCCCATTTATCAACGGACGTCCCCTAGGGCCACGGACCGGATCAGCCACCGTGACATCCCCCTTGAGAACCGAAGGGCCCGATACCGAGTACCCCACTGCCCTACAAGGTAGGGCGATCCAAACTGTATGGACAGGGTTGTGTGGGTCTAATATTGTATGTTGGGGCTATGTGGGGGCATGTTGCCAAATTAATTGAAAATCTAGTCCAGACATTGACAAGGTTTGAAAAAAAGATTTTTATTTGAAATAATAATTTTCTCCTTCAAACTTTGCTTTCGTCAAAGAATGCTCCCTTTGCAGCAATTCCAGCGTTGCAGACCTTTGGCATTCTAGTAGTTAATTTGCTGAGGTAATCTGGGGAAATTTTACCCCATGCTTCCAGAAGCCCCTCCCACAAGTTGGTTTGGCTTGATGGGCACTTTTTGCGTACCATATGGTCAAGCTGCTACCACAACAGCTCAATGGGGTTGAGATCTGGTGACTGCGCTGGCCACTCCATTACAGATAGAATACCAGCTGCCTGCTTCTTCCCAAAATAGTTCTTGCATAATTTGGAGGTGTGCTTTGGGTCATTGTCCTGTTGTAGGATGAAATTGGCTCCAATCAAGCACTGTCCACAGGGTATGGCACGGCGCTGCAAAATGGAGTGATAGCCTTCCTTATTCAAAATCCCTTTTACCTTGTACAAATCTCCCACTTTACCAGCACCAAAGCAACCCCAGACCATCACATTAGCTCCACCATGCTTGACAGATGGCGTCAGGTACTCTTACAGCATCATTTCAGTTGTTCTGTGTCACACAAAAGATCTTCTGTGTGATCCAAACACCTCAAACTTGGATTCGTCTGTCCATAACACTTTTTTCCAATCTTCCTCTGTTCAATGTCTGTCTTCTTTTGCCCATATTAATCTTTTTCCTTTTATTAGCCAGTCTCAGACATTTCTTTTCTTTGCCACTCTGCCCTGAAGGCCAGCATCCCGAAGTTGCCTCTTCACTGTAGACGTTGACACTGGGGTTTTGCATGTACTTTTTAATGAAGCTGCCAGTTGAGGACCTGTGAAGTGTCAATTTCTCAAACTTCAGGCTCTAATGTACTTGTCTTGTTGCTCAGTTGTGCAGCGGGACCTCCCACTTCTCTTTCTACAGGTTAGAGCCTGTTTGTGCTCTCCTCTGATGGGAATAGTACACACCGTTGTAGGAAATCTTCAGTTTCTTGGCAATTTCTCGCATGGAATAGCCTTCATTTCTAAGAAAAAGAATAGACTGTCGAGTTTCACATGAAAGTTCTTTTCTCCTGGCCATTTTGAGAGTTTAAAGGGACTCTGTCACCTGAATTTGGCGGGACCGGTTTTGGGTCATATGGGCGGAGTTTTCGGGTGTTTGATTCACCCTTTCCTTACCCGCTAGCTGCATGCTGGCTGCAATATTGGATTGAAGCTCATTCTCTGTCCTCCATAGTACACGCCTGCACAAAGCAATCTTGCCTTGTGCAGGCGTGTACTATGGAGGACAGAGAATGAACTTCAATCCAATATTGCAGCCAGCATGCAGCCAGCGGGTAAGGAAAGGGTGAATCAAACACCCGAAAACCCCGCCCATATGACCCAAAACTGGTCCCGCCAAATTCAGGTGACAGGTTCCCTTTAATGGAACCAACAAATTTAATGCTCCAGATTCTCAACTAGCTCAAAGGAAGGTCAGGTTTATAGTTTCTCTAATCAGCCAAACTGTTTTCAACTGTGCTAACATACTTGCACAAGGGTTTTCAAGGGTATTCTAACCATCCATTAGCCTTCTTACACAGTTATCAAACACAAAGTACCATAAGAACACTGGAGTGATGGTTGTTGGAAATGGGCCTCTATACACCTATGAAGATATTGCATTACAAACCAGACGTTTGCAGCTAGAATAGTCATTTACTACATTAACAATGTATAGTGTATTTCTGAATCATTTAATGTTAGCTTTTCTTTAAAAAATAAGGACATTTCTAAGTGACCCTAAACTTTTGAACGGCAGTATATACACTCCTCAGCCCACTAATATTTAGATTGTATTCAGGGTAGCCAGGGCCCTGGGCCGTACAGACACTGTGGGCCCCCCGGTCATGTGACGGGGTCATGTGATGGGGTCATGTGACGGGGTCATCATATACCTGAACCAGATTATTCCAGAAAAATAGTTGCTGTGTGATACTATAACCTGTCAAACATCCATTGATCTAGTCAATTTACCCTTCAGCTAGGAAGAAAAAAAAAACAAGAAAAAAAACCCAAAACACAATACTATCACTATAAGTGCCAGTATTCACTGCGCCCGCACATCAATAGCGTTCAACTGCGACAGCGCTGGTAGGGGCCCGGTGAGCAGATGAGATGGGGCCCGATGCGGGCCCCATCTGCCCACCGGGCCCATACGCCAGTCAGGGCAGTAATGCCCTGATGGCGGCGGGCAATCTGAGCGGTAGCCCCGGGCCCCCCTACACCGCTGGGCCATGGGCTACCGCCCAGATTGACCCTATTATAATCTGCCCCTGATTGTATTGTGTATATTTACAGTTTGTATGGGAAGAATTCATACCCCTTTAAATTTTTCACTTTTTGTTTCATTGCAGACATTTGGTAAATTAAAAAAAGTTCATTTTTTTCTCACTAATGGACACTCTGCACCCCATCTTGACTGAAAAAAACAACAAAAATGTAGAAATTTTTGCATAGTTATTAAAAAATAAAAACTGAAATATCACATGGTCATAAGTATTCAGATCCTTTGCTCAGTATTGAGTAGAAGAACCCTTTTGAGCTAGTACATCCATGAGTCTTTTTGGGAATGATGTAACAAGTTTTTCACACCTGGATTTGGGGGTGCTCTGCCATTCTTCCTTGCAGATCCCCTCTAGTTCCGTCAGGTTGGATGGTGAACGTTGGTGGACAGCCATTTTCAGGTCTCTTCAGAGATGCTCAATGGGGTTTAGGTCAGGGCTCTGGCTGGGCCAGTCAAGATGGCTTTAGGTTGTTGATTAAGGGGACTATTTGGGGGATGATATTATATGTAGGGGGTGGGTGGGTAATACTTAATTTTGCTCAATATTAACTCATACAATTATTAATAATTATTGTTTTATATTATATTAACTCCTTAACCCCCCAAGGGTGGTTTGCACGTTAATGACCAGGCCAATTTTTACAATTTTAACCACTGTCCCTTTAGGAGGTTATAATTCTGGAACGCTTCAACGGATCCTGATGATTCGGACATTGTTTTCTCGTGACATATTGTACTTCATGATAGTGGTAATATTTATTTGATATTACCTGCGTTTATTTGTGAAAAAAAATGGAAATTTGGCGCACATTTTGGAAATTTCGCAATTTTCCAACTTTGAATTTTTATGCCTTTAAATCACAGAGATATGTCACACAAAATACTTATAAGCAACATTTGCCGCATGTCTGCTTTACATCAGCCCAATTTTGGAATCAAAATTTTTTTTGTTAGGGAGTTATAATTAAAAGTTGACCAGCAATTTCTCATTTTTACAGCACCATTTTTTCTAGGGACCACATCACATTTGAAGTCACTTTGAGCGGTTTATATGATAGAAAATACCCAAGTGTGACACCATTCTAAAAACTGCACCCCTCAAGGTGCTCAAAACCACATTCAAGATGTTTATTAACCCTTCAGGTGTTTCACAAGAATTTTTGCAATGTTTAACCCCTTCCTGAACTTTGACGCATACGCTGCGTCATGAAAGTCGGTGCCATTCCGACCCATGACGCAGCATATGCGTCATGGAAAGATCGCGTCCCTGCAGGCCGGGTGAAAGGGTTAACTCCCATTTCACCCGATCTGCAGGGACAGGGGGAGTGGTAGTTTAGCCCAGGGGGGGTGGCTTCACCCCCTCGTGGCTACGATCACTCTGATTGGCTGTTGAAAGTGAAACTGCCAATCAGAGCGATTTGTAATATTTCACCTAAAAAACTGGTGAAATATTACAATCCAGCCATGGCCGATGCTGCAATATCATCGGCCATGGCTGGAAATACTAATGTGCCCCCACCCCACTCCTCCGATCGCCCCCCCAGCCCCCCGATCTGTGGTCCGCTCCCCTCCGTCCTGTGCTCCGCTCCCCCGTCCTCCTGTCCGCTTCCCCGTGCACCAATCCCACCCCCGCGCTCCAATCAAACCCCCCCGCACTCCGATCACCCCCCCGCACAGCGATCCCCCCCGTGCTCCGATCCACCCCCCCCCCGCACAGCGATCCCTCACCCCGTGCTCCAATCCTTCCCCGTGCTCCAATCCTCCCTCCCGTGTTCCGATCCACCCCCCCCATGATCCGATCCACCCCCCCCCCCCGTGCTCCGACGCCCCCCCGTGCCCTGATCTCCCCCCCCTTATACTTACCTGGCCGCCCGAGGTCCGTCCGTCTTCTTTCCTGGGCGCCGCCATCTTCCAAAATGGCGGGCGCATGTGCAGTGCGCCCGCCGAATCTGCCGGCCGGCAGATTCGTTCCAGAGTGAATTTTGATCACTGAGATATAACCTATCTCAGTGATCAAAATAAAAAAATAGTAAATGACCCCCCCCTTTGTCACCCCCATAGATAGGGACAATAAAAAAAATAAAGAATTTTTTTTTTTTTCACTAAGGTTGGGGTAAGAACTAGGGTTAGGGTTAGGGGTAGGGTTAGGGGTAGGGTTAGGGTTAGGGGTAGGGTTAGGGGTAGGGTTAGGGCTAGGGGTAGGGGTAGGGTTAGGGGTAGGGTTAGGGGTAGGGTTAGGGGTAGGGTTAGGGGTAGGGTTAGGGGTAGGGCTAGGGTTAGGGTTTCGGTATGTGCACACGTATTCTGGTCCTATGCGGATTTTTCCGCAGCGGATTTGAAAAATCCACAGTGGTAAACCGCTGCCGATTTATCGTGGATTTACCGCGGTTTTTCTGCGCATTTCACTGCGGTTTTACAACTGCGATTTTCTATTGGAGCAGTTGTAAAACCGCTGCGGAATCCGCAGAAAGAAGTGACATGCTGCGGAATGTAAACCGCTGCGTTTCCGTGCAGTTTTTCCGCAGCATGTGTACAGCGATTTTTGGTTCCCATAGGTTCACATTGAACTGTAAACTCATGGGAAACTGCTGCGGATCCGCAGCGTTTTCCGCAGCGTGTGCACATACCTTTAGAATTAGGCTATGTGCACACGGTGCGGATTGGCCGCTGCGGATCCGCAGCAGTGTTCCATCAGGTTTACAGTACCATGTAAACATATGGAAAACCAAATCCGCTGTGCCCATGGTGCAGAAAATACCGCGCGGGAACGCTGCGTTGTATTTTCCGCAGCATGCCAATTCTTTGTGCGGATTCCGCAGCGTTTTACACCTGTTCCTCAATAGGAATCCACAGGTGAAATCCGCACAAAAAACACAGGAAATCCACGGTAAATCCACAGGTAAAACGCAGTGCCTTTTACCCGCGGATTTTTCAAAAATGATGCTGAAAAATCTCATACGAATCCGCAACGTTGGCACATAGCCTTAGAGTTGGGTTGGAATTAGGGTTGTGGTTAGGGTTAGGGGTGTGTTGGGGTTAGGGTTGTGATTAGGGTTACGGCTACAGTTGAGATAAGGGTTAGGGGTGTGTTGGAGGTAGAATTGAGGGGTTTCCACTGTTTAGGCACTTCAGGGGGTCTCCAAACGCAACATGGCGCCACCATTGATTCCAGCCAATCTTGTATTCAAAAATTCAAATGGTGCTCCCTCACTTCCGAACCCCGACGTGTGCCCAAACAGTGGTTTACCCCCACATATGGGGTACCAGCATACTCAGGACAAACTGCACAACAATTACTGGGGTCCAATTTCTCCTGTTACCCTTGAGAAAATAAAAAATTGCTTGCTAAAACATCATTTTTGAGGAAAGAAAAATGATTTTTTATTTTCACGGCTCTGCGTTGTAAACGTCTGTGAAGCACTTGGGGGTTCAAAGTGCTCACCACATATCTAGATAAGTTCCTTGGGGGGTCTAGTTTCCAAAATGGGGTCACTTGTGGGGGGTTTCTACTGTTTAGGCACACCAGGGGCTCTGCAAACGCAACGTGACGCCCGCAGACCATTCCATCAAAGTCTGCATTTCAAAAGTCACTACTTCCCTTCTGAGCCCCCACGTGTGCCCAAACAGTGGGTTACCTCCACACATGGGGTATCAGCGTACTCAGGAGAAACTGGACAACAACTTTTGTGGTCCAATTTCTCCTGTAACCCTTGGGAAAATAAAAAATTCTGGGCTAAAAAATTATTTTTGAGGAAAGAAAACGTATTTATTATTTTCACTGCTCTGTGTTATGAACTTCTGTGAAGCACTTGGGGGTTCAAAGTGCTCACCTCACATCTAGATAAGTTCCTTTCGGGGTCTAGTTTCCAAAATGGGGTCACTTGTGTGGGGTTTCTACTGTTTAGCCACATCAGGGGCTCTGCAAACGCAACGTGACGCCCACAGAGCATTCCATCAAAGTCTGCATTTCAAAACGTCACTACTTCACTTCCGAGCCCCAGCATGTGCCTAAACAGTGGTTTACCCCCACATATGGGGTATCAGCGTACTCAGGAGAAACTGGACAACAACTTTTGGGGTCAAATTTCTCCTGTTACCCTTGGGAAAATAAAAAATTGCGGGCTAAAATTCATTTTTGAGAAAATAATTTTTTTTTTTTATTTTCATGGCTCTGCGTTATAAACTTCTGTGAAGCACTTGAGGGTTCAAAGTGCTCACTACACATCTAGATTAGTTCCTTTGGGGGTCTAGTTTCCAAAATGGGGTAATTTGTGGGGGATCTCCAATGTTTAGGCACACAGGGGCTCTCCAAACGCGACATGGTGTCCGCTAATGATTGGAGATAATTTTCCATTTAAAAAGCCAAATGGCGTGCCTTCCCTTCTGAGCCCTGCCATGCGCCCAAACAGTGGTTTACCCCCACATATGGGGTATCTGCATACTCAGGACAAACTGGACAACAACATTTGTGGTCCAATTTCTCCTATTACCATTGGCAAAATAGGAAATTCCAGGCTAAAAAATCATTTTTGAGAAAAGAAAAATTATTTTTTATTTTCATGGCTCTGCATTATAAACTTCTGTGAAGCACCTGGGGGTTTAAAGTGCTCAGTATGCATCTAGATAAGTTCCTTGGGGGGTCTAGTTTCCAAAATGGGGTCACTTGTGGGGGAGCTCCATTGCATAGGCACACAGGGGCTCTCCAAATGCGACATGGTGTCCGCTAACAATTGGAGCTAATTTTCCATTCAAAAAGTTAAAAGGCGCGCCTTCCCTTCCGAGCCCTGCCGTGTGCCCAAACAGTGGTTTACCCCCACATATGAGGTATCGGCGTACTCGGGAGAAATTGCTCAACAAATTTTAGGATCCATTTTATCCTATTGCCCATGTGAAAATGAAAAAATTGAGGCGAAAATAAATTTTTTGTGAAAAAAATACTTTTTCATTTTTACGGATCAATTTGTGAAGCACCTGAGGGTTTAAAGTGCTCACTAGGCATCTAGATAAGTTCCTTGGGGGGTCCAGTTTCCAAAATGGGGTCACTTGTGGGGGAGCTCCAATGTTTAAGCACACAGGGTCTCTCCAAACGCGACATGGTGTCCGCTAACGATGGAGATAATTTTTCATTCAAAAAGTCAAATGGCGCTCCTTCCCTTCCGAGCCTTACCATGTGCCCAAACAGTGGTTTACCCCCACATGTGAAGTATCGGTGTACTCAGGAGAAATTGCCAAACAAATTTTAGGATCCATTTTATCCTGTTGTCCATGTGAAAATGAAAAAATTGAGGCTAAAAGAATTTTTTTGTGAAAAAAAAGTACTTTTTCATTTTTACGGACCAATTTGTGAAGCACCTGGGAGTTTAAAGGGCTCACTATGCATCTAGATAAGTTCCTTGGGGCGTCTAGTTTCCAAAATGGGGTCATTTGTGGGGGAGCTCCAATTTTTAGGCACACGGGGGCTCTCCAAATGTGACATGGTGTCCGCTAAAGAGTGCAGCCAATTTTTCATTCAAAAAGTCAAATGGCGCTCCTTCCCTTCCAAGCCCTGCCGTGCGCCCAAACAGTGGTTTACCCCCACATATGAGGTATCAGCGTACTCAGGACAAATTGGACAACAACGTACGTGGTTCAGTTTCTCCTTTTACCATTGGGAAAATAAAAAAATTGTTGCTGAAAAATCATTTTTGTGACTAAAAAGTTAAATGTTCATTTTTTCCTTCCATGTTGCTTCTGCTGCTGTGAAGCACCTGAAGGGTTAATAAACTTCTTGAATGTGGTTTTGTGCACCTTGAGGGGTGCAGTTTTTAGAATGGTGTCACTTTTGGGTATTTTCAGCCATATAGACCCCTCAAACTGACTTCAAATGTGAGGTGGTCCCTAAAAAAAATGGTTTTGTAAATTTCGTTGTAAAAATGAGAAATCGCTGGTCAAATTTTAACCCTTATAACTTCCTAGCAAAAAAAAATTTTGTTTCCAAAATTGTGCTGATGTAAAGTAGACGTGTGGGAAATGTTATTTATTAACTATTTTGTGTCACATAACTCTCTGGTTTAACAGAATAAAAATTCAAAATGTGAAAATTGCGAAATTTTCAAAATTTTCACCAAATTTCCGTTTTTATCACAAATAAACACAGAATTTATTGACCTAAATTTACCACTAACATGAAGCCCAATATGTCACGAAAAAACAATCTCAGAACCGCTAGGATCCATTGAAGCGTTCCTGAGTTATTACCTCATGAAGGGACACTGGTCAGAATTGCAAAAAACGGCAAGGTCTTTAAGGTCAAAATAGGCTGGGTCATGAAGGGGTTAAAAAAATGAACATTTAACTTTTTTCACAAAAAATTTACTTCAGCTCCAATGTGTTTTATTTTACCATGGGTAACAGGAGAAATTGGATGCCAAAAGTTGTTGTGCAAATTATTCTGCGTACGATGATACCCCATATGTGGGGGTAAACTACTGTTTGGGCGCATGGCAGAGCTTGGAAGGGAAGGAGCGCCGTTTGACTTTTCAATGCAAAATTGACTGGAATTGAGATAGGATGCCATGTCGCGTTTGGAGAGCCTCTGATGTGCCTAAACATTGAAACCCCCAACAAGTGACACCATTTTGGAAAGTAGACCCACTAAGGAACTTATCTAGATGTGTGGTGAGCACTTTGACCCCCCAAGTGCTTCAGAGAAGTTTAGAATGTAGAGCCGTAAAAAAAAAATCATATTTTTTAGCAAAAATGATCTTTTCGCCCCAATTTTTTATTTTCCCAATGGTAACAGAAGAAATTGGACCCCAATAGTTGTTGTGCAATTTGTCCTGAGTGCGCTGATACCCCATATGTGGGGGTAAACCACTGTTTGGGCGCATGGCAGAGCTCGGAAGGGAAAGAGCGCCGTTTGACTTTTCAATGCAAAATTGACTGGAATTGAGATAGGACGCCATGTTGTGTTTGGAGAGCACCGATGTGCCTAAACAGTGGAAACCCCCCTGAAGTTACACCATTTTGGAATGTAGGCCCCCTAAGGAACTTATCTAGATGTTTTGTGAGAACTTTCAAGCCCCAAGTGTTTCACTACAGTTTATAACACAGAGCTGCGAAAATAAAAATTATTTTTTTTCCACAAAGAGTATTTTGTAGCCCCCAGTTTTGTATTTACACAAGGTTAGCAGGAGAAATTGGACCCCAAAAGTTGTTGTCCAATTTGTTTTGAGTACGCTGATACCCCATATGTGGGGGGAACCACCATTTGGGCCCACGGCAGAGCTCGGAAGGGAAGGAGTGCCGTTTGAATGCAGACTTAGATGGAATGGTCTGAAGGCATCACATTGCATTTGCAGAGCCCCTGATGTACCTAAACAGTAGAAACCCTCCACAAGTGACCCCATATTGGAAACTAGACACCCCAAGGAATTTATCTAGATGTGTTGTGAGAACTTTGAACCACCAAGTGTTTCACAACAGTTTATAACGGCCGTGAAAATAAATTTCCCCACAAAAATGATTTTTTTAGTCCTTAAATTTTTATTTTCCCAAGGGTAAGAAGAGAAATTGGACCCCAAAAGTTGTTGTCCAATTTGTCCTGAGTACGCTGATACCCCATATGTTGCGGTAAACCCGTTTGGGCGCATGGGAGAGCTTGGAAGGCGCAGGATTGGCGCATAGCAAATGTGGTGCCAATATTCAAAAAGGGCTCTAAAAGTGAACCTGGAAATTATAGGCCAGTAAGTATAACCTCTATTGTTGGTAAAATATTTGAAGGGTTTCTGAGGGATGTTATTCTGGATTATCTCAATGAGAATAACTGTTTAACTCCATATCAGCATGGGTTTATGAGAAATCGCTCCTGTCAAACCAATCTAATCAGTTTTTATGAAGAGGTAAGCTATAGGCTGGACCACGGTGAGTCATTGGACGTGGTATATCTCGATTTTTCCAAAGCGTTTGATACCGTGCCGCACAAGAGGTTGGTACACAAAATGAGAATGCTTGGTCTGGGGGAAATTGTGTGTAAATGGGTTAGTAACTGGCTTAGTGATAGAAAGCAGAGGGTGGTTATAAATGGTATAGTCTCTAACTGGGTCGCTGTGACCAGTGGGGTGCCGCAGGGGTCAGTATTGGGACCTGTTCTCTTCAACATATTCATTAATGATCTGGTAGAAGGTTTACACAGTAAAATATCGATATTTGCAGATGATACAAAACTATGTAAAGCAGTTAATACAAGAGAAGATAGTATTCTGCTACAGATGGATCTGGATAAGTTGGAAACTTGGGCTGAAAGGTGGCAGATGAGGTTTAACAATGATAAATGTAAGGTTATACACATGGGAAGAAGGAATCAATGTCACCATTACACACTGAATGGGAAACCACTGGGTAAATCTGACAGGGAGAAGGACTTGGGGATCCTAGTTAATGATAAACTTACCTGGAGCAGCCAGTGCCAGGCAGCAGCTGCCAAGGCAAACAGGATCATGGGGTGCATTAAAAGAGGTCTGGATACACATGATGAGAGCATTATACTGCCTCTGTACAAATCCCTAGTTAGACCGCACATGGAGTACTGTGTCCAGTTTTGGGCACCGGTGCTCAGGAAGGATATAATGGAACTAGAGAGAGTACAAAGGAGGGCAACAAAATTAATAAAGGGGATGGGAGAACTACAATACCCAGATAGATTAGCGAAATTAGGATTATTTAGTCTAGAAAAAAGACGACTGAGGGGCGATATAATAACCATGTATAAGTATATAAGGGGACAATACAAATATCTCGCTGAGGATCTGTTTATACCAAGGAAGGTGACGGGCACAAGGGGGCATTCTTTGCGTCTGGAGGAGAGAAGGTTTTTCCACCAACATAGAAGAGGATTCTTTACTGTTAGGGCAGTGAGAATCTGGAATTGCTTGCCTGAGGAGGTGGTGATGGCGAACTCAGTCGAGGGGTTCAAGAGAGGCCTGGATGTCTTCCTGGAGCAGAACAATATTGTATCATACAATTAGGTTCTGTAGAAGGACGTAGATCTGGGGATTTATTATGATGGAATATAGGCTGAACTGGATGGACAAATGTCTTTTTTCGGCCTTACTAACTATGTTACTATGTTACTATGTATGAGCACTGTTTTACTTTTTCAACACAGAATTGGCTGCAATTGATATCGGACGCCATGTTGCGTTTGGAGAGCCCCTGATGTGCATAAGCAGTGGAAACCCCCCAATTCTATCTGACACCTTACCCAAACACACCTCTAACCCTAACCACACCCCTAACCCGAACACGCCCCTATTCCTAATCCCAACAACACCCCTAACCCTAATCCCAACCATAACCACACCCCTAACTCCAACACACCCCTAATCCCAACCATAGCCCTAACCCTGACACACCCCTAACCCTTATCCCACCCGTAAATGTAATCCAAACCCTAACCCTAACTTTAGCCCCAACCCTAACTGTAGCCCTAACCCTAATGGGAAAATGGAAATAAATACTTTTTTTATTTTATTATTTTTCCCTTACTAAGGGGGTGATGAAGCGGGGGGGTTGATTTAGTATTTATAGTGGGATTTTTATGTTTGGCAGCTATCACACACTAAAAGACGCTTTTTATTGTAAAAAATAGTTTTCGCATCTCCACATTTTGAGAGCTATAATTTTTCCATATTTTGGTCCACAGAATCATATGAGGCCTTTTTTTTTTGCGGGACGAGTTGATGTTTTTATTGGTATCATTTTCGGGCACGTGGCATTTTTTTGATCGCTCTTTATTCCGATTTTTGTGAGGCAGAATGACAAAAAAAACAGCTATTCATGAATTTCTTTTGGGGGGGTGGGCGTTTATACCATTTGGTAAAATTGATAAAGCAGCTTTATTCTTCGGGTCAGAACAATTACAGCGATACCTCATTTATATATTTTTTTTTATGTTTTGGCGTTTTTATACGATAAAAACTATTTTATATATCGCTTTATTCTGAGGACTATAACTTTTTTAGTTTTTTCGCTGATTACGCTGTATGGAGGCTCGTTTTTTGTGGGACAAGATGATGTTTTCAGCGGTACCATGATTATTTATATCAGTCTTTTTGATTGGGTGTTATTCCACTTTTTGTTCGGCGGTATAATAAAGCGTTATTTTTGCCTCTTTTTTTTACGGTGTTCACTGAAGGGGTTAATTAGTGGGAAAGTTTTATAGGTCGGGTCGTTACGGACACAGCGATACTAAATATGTGTACTAAATATGTTTTTTTTATTTAGATAAAGAAATGTATTTATTGGAACAATATTTTTTTTCTTCATTTAGGAATTTTTTTTTTTTTTTTACACGTTTTTTTTTTTATTTTTTTTCTTTGTCCCAGGGTGGGACATCACTTTTTTATGTCAGATCGCTGATCTGACGCTTTGCAAAGCACTGTGTCAGATCAGCGATCTGACAGGCAGTGCAGGAGGCTTGCCGGCGCCTG